>NC_050579.1:71350801-71663171 GCF_011100635.1 Trichosurus vulpecula
TCTTAATAAGTAGATTTACAAATATCTTATATATTCTGGGTCCACTTTATTGGGGGAATGTTCTATAGCAAATCTTCTTATATGCCATTGCTTTGAACTAATTATGTCTGGTGACCCAGAAAAAAAAGCGGAGGCACATAGATGAGGCCTGTAAGCTAGGATTTTGATTGGATACCGATCATAACATTCTTTAATACTGGGGGGGTTATTCTGAGACACCACAAGTACCATGTGTAAATAAATCATAACAAGAATAATTTTCTAGTTGGTCATTTATAGAGAAGTTTTAGGATAGTGTTAATCAGATGAAAGGGATTAGTGGCCCGCCTCTTAATTTAGTCCTCTAGTAATCCTATCATTATGCCAAATATGTCAAAAATGGGTGACACCTATTTCTTGGTTTCTTTAAAATTAATTTTATATTTTAAACAAAATACAAAAGCTTTATGTTGCTAAGCACATCAATTGAAATTTGGTAATTATAATATTTAACTCCATTAATAATAATTGTAACTCATTTATATAGTATATTTTAACTAGAAGTTGTATGTGTGTGTATGTGTGTGTATAAAATCTCATTTGGTCCTCACAACATTTCTGAGAAGTAGGTTGTATAAGTATTACAATCCACATTTTTCAGATGATTTTCCTGGCCTCAGAGGTTAAATAATTTGTCCAGGGTCACACTGCTGGTAATTGGCAGAGCCAGGACTCAAATTTCTAACTCTGAGTTCGATGATCTCAGTATTATTATGTATTAAGCATAATATAAGTTTTTAGTAAAATCTCCTCACTAGTGATTTTTTAGTAAAGGTTTAAACAGCATGATAAATATAAAGATAAACAGTGTCAGGGGACCTAGATTTGAACCTTTTTTGTTGTTGTTTTTAATCATGCCTAACCCTTTATGACCCCTTTCGGAGGGTTTTCTTGACAAAGATGCTGGAGTGGTTTGCCATTTTCTTCTCCAGCTCATTTTACATATGAGAAAATTGTGGCAAACAGGGTTAAGTGACTTGCACAGGGTCACACAGTTGGTAAAGCGTGTGAGGCCACATTTGAACTCAGGAAGATGAATCTTTCTGACTTCTGGCCTGGTGTTCTAGCCACTGTGACCACTAGCACCCCCTGCTATTTATTACCTCTATGGTATTAGGCAAATCACTTAAATTCTCTGGTCCCGGGTTTCCTCATCTGTAAATGATGGAGTCAGACTAGAAGACTTCTGAATGTTCTTCCAGTTCTAAGTTAATGTTCTTGGGACCAGGAGTATTTTGGAGAAGGTTCAGGAAGAAACTTGACTAAATGGACTCTGTCAGTGTCTATTGGCTGATTACAATTTTGCACTTTATTTCAAGGTTCATATGGTTTTAAATTTACATGAATTATTTTTAAAATGCAATAATTTACATGATTATAATACAAGTAACTTCCTAAGAATTTCTATTCACATAAATTGGCATACTTTAAAAACTATACTATTACAAGGAGGAAAAAAAACCTACTTTGGGTCATTTTCAAAAGGATTCTATGAAATTGTTAAAATTTTATATCTATATATATATATATACAAGATATATAAAACACTGCTATATCCCTGAAGTGTATTACATTCATCTAAAATGTTCTTCAATCATTTTATATTGATGTGATTAAAATAATAAAAATGTAGAATTATGTAATCATTAGGCTAAAGTTACTACGGTTTTTCATAACAACCATTTAGCTTTTCCTCTGCTGGTAATGACGCCAAAAGAAATTAGGTTGTGACTATTGTTGCTCTTTGAGGCTGAATAGACATTTCCAAGTACAGAATGAATGAAGTTCATTCAGAGGTCTTGCGAATGGACTGTGGTCCCTTTTTCATGCATAATGATTCCAGTAACAATATTTAGGGCGACACCAAGTTTCACTTTTTTTTTTAACCCTTTTAACGGTAAACTGGTGGTGACAGCCTTTACCTTTTTGTTTGTTTATAAGAGAACTATGTGGAATTGCCTCTAAATTTATTGCTCCTCTTTCCTTGCATCTAACTTCCATATGTCTAGAAAGGGCAGTCTTGATGCATATTTTATTAGCAAGGTATCTAATTTACTACATACAGCCTAAATCACAGAGGATTTGGACAAAGGATAATCTACACTTGAATAAATGATGCCTAGTACTACCCGACAGACATTTTAGAAATGGAGCAGTGTGAAAATGCTGGTCGGACATTTCCTTAAATCGGCTCTTTATTTCATTTTTTTATCGTATTTGAATACATACACTGGTGTGCTTTTTTTTTTTTTTTTTTTGTTAAAGCAAGATTTCTACGGTTAGGGGGAAAAAAAAGGTCTGTCAACCACTTCCCCCACACCCTCTTGCCCTGACACTGGTGTTTGTGGTCTTTTAATCTTTCAATAGCCTGGTTCATTATGACTAGACTATTAAGAGGCAGGCAACTGCCATTAGCACATTATCAGCTTGAATATATTTTATATTTTATAAAATTTGCCTATTTCATTTTCCCTTCTCACCCCCTTAGTTTCTTTTAAGGCACCAATAATACTGCAAAAGTGGTTGGTTTCACAGTTGATGGGCTGCTGAAGCAGCGAACAAATGTTCCAATTCTATGGTCTTTGCACAATGGAGGTAGATAGTGCTATTAGAGGCTGTAAAGGTCAACTAGTCAAAATGATTCATTTTACAAATGAGGAAACTGAGACACAGAGAGGTGAATTTTGTGGTTGTCGTTTAGTCAGTTAGTTGTGTCTCACTCTTTGTGACCCTATTCAGGGTTTTCTTGGCAAAGACAATAGCTCATTTTACAGATAAGGAACCAATGCAAGCAGAGCTGGTGACTTAACTCAGGACCACATAGCTGGTGTCTGAGGCCTGACTTGAACTCATGAAAATGAGTCTTCCTGATTCCAAACTCTATCAACTGTGCCCCCTAGCTGTGCCTGAGGTGAAGTGACTCGCCAAAAGTCATATATTGTTAATAGCAGAAACAGAATTAAAAGGCAAGTCTCCTGACTCAGGTGATATCCCTATGCAAAAGAGGGAAAGGATTTTAAAATTAAAATATATTTGATTCAAAGGTCTCAACCCTAAAAAAAAAGTAAAGATACTGATATAATGTTCTGTCTATAGCTAAGATGATCATGGATCTGTAGCTTGAGTTACAAAGGCTGCCTAGTACGGAGTCTTCAAGAGACTAGCGATAAGACAGAAATTGCTCCTCTAATCTGCACACACACAAAAAGAAAGGACTTTAGCGTCCAGTTGTACTTTTGCCAACAGCATCTCAAAGAAAGGAGCCCAGAGTACAATATGAGTAAATGGTAGCATCTACTAGATGCTCAAAAGCTCTCCATGCTGTTTTCTTCTTAGGAGTTTCTTGAGGACAGGGAATATCTATCTTTTGCTCTTTTTGTATCCTCAGCACTTAGCACAGTGCCTAGAAGATGTTCAGTCATTTTTTTTAGTCATGTACACTCTTCGTGATTCCATTTTAGGGTTTTTTTTTTATTTTGTTTTTTTTTTTTTGCAGGGGGGAAGGCAGGGCAATTGAGGTTAAGTGACTTGCCCAAGGTCACACAGCTAGTAAGTGTGTCAAGTGTCCAAGGCCAGATTTGAGCTCAGGCCCTCCTGACTCCAGGGCCGGTGCTCTACTCACCGCACCACCTAGCTGCCCCCATTTTAGGGTTTTCTTGACAAAGATACTGGAGTAGTTTGCCATTTCCTTCTCCAGCTCATTTTACAGTTGAGGAAACTGAGGCAAAGTTAAGTGACTTACCCAGGGTCACACAGTGTCTGAGGTCAGATTTGAACTCAGATCTTCCTGACACCAGGCCCAGCACTCTATCCACTGGGCCACCTAGCTGCCCATTGGCACATAGTAAGTGCTTGATAAGTATTTATCAAAATTGAATTTACCAAAATACCAATTTATCAGAATTGGAACACACACCCCAGGACTTCATCATCGAGAATACTTACTCTACTAATACAGACCTAGACTCATCAATGACTTAGTAGATGGGTTGTTATAGCCAAAAATCTCATCACCCAGCAAGACTCCCTGTCCTTAGCTAGCTTGTTGTTGTTCGTCCGTCATTTCCAAAGACCAATGACATCCCAAATGAGTGATGTCTTGACTTGTGAATGAGTTCAGTTTAAATGAGGTGGAGTCCTGTAAATCATCAGCCTCACTTTCTCTTCCAGAGTCATCAAAGTCCAGTGGCGAAACAAAAGTCAGGAGGATTAGCAATGGCCGGGTGTTGTAGTAGATGACTTTGGCATCTTTGATGTCTTACCAAGCTCTAAGCACTCCGCAGCACTTGCTTCAGCCATCTTCAAGGCCAATGGAACAAATTGTTCCAGCAACTAAAATTTTATTAGCAATGCTGACTCACTGCGTGGTTAGTTTCTTCACCTTTGGGTTTTCTCATAAGAAAAATGGCAATATTGACCTTTCTTTCACTTGGATGTTGTGAGAATGAATAAATCACAAAATGGTCTTTAATCTATAATCTACTTTATCTTTCTATGATAAGATTAAGAAGGTACTTAAACAATGAACTTATAGATTCTCAGGACTGGAAACCACTTCTGTAAGCTATCCTAACAAATATCTTTGTGACCAATGGCTAAGAACTAATTAGAATCCTTCTTGTTGCAATTTATACCATGATTTTCCTTCTGTTGTTACTCAATGCAGAAAAAAAAACAGTGAGAAGACGTGTTGATCTTTCTACATGTTTAGTAAACTCTTATCATCTAAGATGATCAGGGATAGGGGTGTTCTATTTAAACCAGAATTTAGCTTAAGGGAGAAATACTACATATGGATTATCGATTTTAAATAATTAAAATAAAATATGCTTGAAATTCAACTTATAGTTACAATTTAATCTTTGATGGCATTTGGGTATCCTACAGCACTTTAGTAGTATTATTATGAATATAAATTGTTATCATATTAAGGAAGTATAAAATTGTCTAATAATAGAAATTTCTACTTGTCAGGATGATAAATGAACCACTTTTACTTGTGTAGTACTTCTATAGCCATGAGGCACATTAAGCTACTTTCAACTTTGTTTTCAGGCTAACTACACAAGACCATCTAATCTGCTGCCACCAAATCCAGGGTGCCCCAAACTGATAATTATTTGGGGTTAGAGAAATTGTATTCCTGTTGTTCTCTTGTGGTGCCACAGGACTAGGCCACAAAGGAAAGAAAGATGCTCTATTTTTTCCATTGCTGTTATTTTCCGGATACAATAGTAACCTAAGTCTCGTTAAGAAGCATTTGTTAAGCGCTATGTGCCAAGGATCGTGCTAAATCCTAGGAGTACAAAAAAAAAAAGGCAAAAACAGGTCTTGCCTTCCAGGAGTTCACAATCTTAATGAGGGTGATGACGTGTAAAGAAGCTATGTAGAGCAAATGGAAGATAATTTCAAAGGGAAGGCACTAACTATAGGGGGACCAAGGAAAGGATTTCTGCAGAAGGTGAGAATTTAGCTGAGATCCGAAGGAAACCAGTGAAGGAAAATTTGAAGGACACCAGGAAGGCAGAGTCGAGGAGGGACAGAATCCAGGCCTTCAGGACAGCCAGCGAAAATTCATGAGGTTGGGAGATGGACAATGTTGTGTGAACAGCAAGGAAGCCAATACCACTAGGTCACAAAGCACATGGAAAGGAGTGTAAAAAGCAACAAAACCAGAAAGGTAGGAAGGGGACAGGTTAATGAGCACTTTAAAAGCCAAACTACGATCCTTGTGAGATGAGAGGAAGATGGGGGCTAAGAAAAAAAATGAAGACTCATACCTTTTTATTTGCCATTGTCATCCAGAAGATCATAAAATCACAGATTTAGAGATCTACGGTACCTTGGAAACCATCTGGCCCAAACTCCTCATTTTACAGATTGAAGTTGAGGCCTAGAGAGGTTAAGTGACTCAGTGTTTTAATCCAGGTCCCCTGACTCCAAATCTAGACACTGTAGACTCTAGTGTAGGCTCTAGACACTGTACCATTCTTCTGTGAAGATCAAACATGATGTCATCCATTACTATTAAAGGAAAGAAAAAGAGTAGAAGAGAGGGACATCATAATTATGTTAGTTAGGAACAAATCAATAGTTTCTCTCCCCAACTCCTGTGGTTTCCAGAGTTCTCTGCTATTACTATCCAATGTCCTCTGACCTTTTCTCCCTTTCTAAGCTCCCAACTCCCAATATGAAAAATCATAATTAATGTTAAGAAGCTCTACATATTCCAGCTCCTTCAAGTTGTGAAATCCTCCAGCAGCCTTTATAATATTAAACATACCAATAAACATACCAGTGACATTCATTGGGGATTTTGTTACCAAAATGCTTTTAGTTGTAAATGGATTGTAAACAAATCGGGCTCCCTATTCACTTCCACTTAAAGGAAAGATCTTAGAGCTGGGAAGGGACCTAAGTAGTCATCAGACAAAAACCTCTCAGTTTACAGATAGAAACCGAAGCCCAGAGAAGTGAACTAATTTTGCCAAAGTCCCACAGGCAGTGAGTATCAAAATTGGGATTCCAAACCAGGTCCTCCAATTACAAACCTCTGGCATAATACCACATGATTCTTGATGACAAATTCTTTTGTACAGGGTTGCCACCTCAAATCTAGGAGTCATGTCAGGATCATGATGTAGAGAGAAGGGCATGGATCTGGAGGCAGAGGGCCCAAATTTGAATCTTGGATCTGTGTTTCTTTACTACTTATATGACTTTGCTCAAATTTCTTAGCTTCTTTGGGCTTTGTTTTTTATCTATAAAATGAAGGGGTTGGACTAGGTTATTTCTAAGGTCTCTTGAGGCTCTAAACCTATGATATTCCATTTGAAAAGTCTCTGCCTCTATAGTATGTGTTCCCTGAGGTGTACTTTCGAATGCCTAAAGAAATTTCTGTGGTACATATTCCATTGTGAGGAACTAGTTCAAACATCTATTTCATATATGATGGTATGGCAAGTAGGATCCCTGTATCAGATACTGAGAAATATCTAAAGCAGGAAAAATAACTAAAATCCTACTGTCCTCCCCCATTCAAGGATTTCAACAATTTAAAACTGATTTTTTCATACAAAATAAATGACCAAATTTCTTATTTTTAGGTTCTAATTTTTGTACCAGGGACCATTACACATCAAGGCTTACTCGTTCTTCCTTCAGTACATTAAAAGGGTTAATCTAGCTGCAGAAATAAAACACTTATTTCTTTTTTCCACTAACAGAATCAGTCCTGGATTTTATGACACATGTTAAATGATAAGTTTATCAAGTAACAGCAATTCCATTGTCATTATTATAGTTCAGCGAGTAAAAATAAACTGAACGCCCTTCCCAACTTGCTTAACTATTCAAACCAGTGTTCTCAGCCTCCATTTCACTTGATTTCACTGTCAACTTTCCCTCCTCCGGAGTATTCTCTTTTCTCTTCTCTGTCCTGGTTGCCTTCTTACTTCTCTGATCACTTATCAGTCTTCTTTGCTGGTTCATCTACATTCCACTCCTTAATCTAAGTTCTTCTCCTCTCTTTATATGCTCTCATGGTGATTTTATCAGCTCCCATGGGTTCAATTACTATGTCTATGAAGATGAATTCCAGAATTATATTTCTAGTCTTGATCTCTTTCCTAAGATCTAGTATTACCACTTGTGTGTTGGAGATCTCTACCTAGATGTCCCATAGCCATTTCAAACTCAACACATTCAAAAGGAACTTATTATTTCACTTAAAGCCTAGCCCTCCTTCAAACTTTCCTATTCCTAATGAAGGCACTGAATTCAGTTCAATTCAGTGAGCATTTATTAAGTTCATTCACCCATGTATACAACTCACATTTATTAAAATTACATTTATTAAATCCATTCACCCATGTTACAATTTCTGAATCATCCCTGACTCTTCCCTTCCCCTCACCACTCATATCCAACCATGTATCAAGTCTTATCAATTCTAGTTACACAACAGGACTAGGATGTGTCTCTTTCTCACAAGGCTGCCACCATCCTAATGCAAACCTTCATTACCTTTCATCTGGACTATCATAATAGTCTGACTATTGGTGTTCCTGATTCCAGACACTCCCCCATTCAACCTAGATTCCACACAACTGCCAAAAGAATCTTTGAAAATCACAGATCTGACCATGTCATCCCTCTTCTTAAAAGCCTTCAGCAACTCCCAAATGCCTCAAGGATAAAATTCAAAAAACCCTTCAGTGTGGCATTTCAAGCCCCATATGATCTGGTTCCCACTTACTTTTCCAGACTTTTCATTTCACTTCCCTTTGTAAGTTCCAGACAAAATGCCCTGAACTCAATGAAGCATCTCCTGTCCTCACGCCTTTGCAAAAGTTACATTCCTTACCTGGAATGCATTCGGTGATTACATCCTTCGACACCAGCTGTTCTCTGAGGTTCTCTATTTGTTATGTTACAACCTGCTCCCAATCACCATGCTCCTCTGTCCCCTGTTCTTTGTATGATAGTCATTTAATTCCTCTGAGCAGCCATAAAACACAAGTCAAATATTGTTGTTAGAAAGTTCACCCTTTGTTTCTAGAAGAAATTTGGGGTCAATGGAGGAATGTTTTCCTAAAGGCAATCAGTCACTCTCTTTCTCCTGATTTATTTTATACATACACATAAACATAAACACACACGCACATACACGCACTATAAGTTGTCCATCTAACTGCATGTCATGTCCTTTGTAGGTTTTGCATGTGTAAGCAATATAATTAATTCAGGATTTAAAAAAACATTTTCTTAAATAATCAAAAGTCTACCATCTTTCACTCCCCAATCAATGGAGAAGAAAAATAAAATCCCTGCTACAAATAGGTATACTTAACTAAAACAACTTTCCATATTGATCATGTCAAAAAATATGTCTCATTCCACACTGAGTTTTTTACTTCTCTATTAGGAGGTGGATAGCATGTTTCATCATTAGTCCTTGAATCATCCTTAGTAATTAGACTGAGCCAAGTTCCTAATTCTTTCAGAGTTCTTTATCTTTACCATATTGATGATGTCATTGCATAAACCATACTCCTGATTCTGTTCACTTCACTATTTAAAATTAATAACAAACAGTATCTGCCCAAACAATGGTATAATGGTATTTTTAAGCTTTTCCCTGGCATTTATGCTGAAGTAATCCTTGATCACACTTGTTATTCAGTTGTTTCAGTCATGCCATTTAGGGTTTTCTCAGTAAAGATGCTGAAGCGATTTGCCATATGCTTCTCCAGCTCATTTTCCAGATGAGGAAACTGAGGCAAACAGACCCAAGTGTTTTGCCCAGGGTCACCCAGCTAATAAGCTTCAGATTTGAACTCAGGAAGATGAGTCTCCCTGACTTCAGGCCTGGCACTTTATCCACTGTGCCACCTTGCTACCCTTACACACATACAAAATCCATGAAATTGTCTGCAGCCTTTAACCCGAGATTATTTTGGAGTGGTTAGATTGGCTTATGTCTTTGTTTAATTTTTTTCTCAGCCTTTTACTCTCACTCTTTGATCCTTCCCCATTCCACTGCCACCCTCTCACTAATCCTCTGCCACCTGGAAGGATGTGGGAGTTACAGAGATTTGGGTCTTTAGCCTAAGTAAACTCTTGGGAAAGAGGACTGTCCTTAGTTTGGTTTCAGTCCTGTCTTCTTCCAGATGCTCTTTTCCCCTCTAGCTAGCTCTGCCTTGCACTATCCTCCAATTGTGCCTTCCATACCAATGTCCTCTATTCCTTCTTTATTCGTCCTGGTTGGACAGAATCACTGTCTCCTGATTTTCGTGGGCCGAGGTGGAGTTCAGGGTGAGCCAAAGCTATAGGAGGCAAGGGGAGTTGGCAGAGATGCCCACATCTGGATCCTGAAAGACAAAACTACAAGTTTATAAAGATATATACATATATATGTAGAGAGAGAGATTATATATGTGTGCATATGTGTATTATTCCATTTGTGACTCACAAAGTCCCACAAAGTAGATACAACAAATATCATTAGCCCCATTTTGAAGATGAGGTTAAATAACTTGCCTATGGTCATACAGCCAGTAAGTACCACACAAGGGAGCTGAATCCAGGATTTGCTCACCAGTAGAATTGACCATTTCTATAATACCATGATGCCTTGTGTGTTACGTACAGCAAGCACTTTTAAAATGTCTCTTTGAATTAAAATTAAAATCCTCTGCAAATATCTTTATTATCTAAAGGTTCACACTGCTAAGTATCCAACACCATAAAAACTCTGTTTCATTTTCAAGCTGATGGGCAAAGTCTTGGTATCACATAAGATGGGTTAAAAGTCTGTTCTTGAAGAGACGAATACTGTGATTGAACTTCACAATTCTACAGGCTTATGAGCAGCCAAACCCTAACCCTTAAAATGAATTCAGAAAAGATTTTAGGTACTATCAGGAATAGCTATATCGAAGGAGAAAAACTTCCAACAGTTACTACTTTAATTAGAACAATAAGTAAGGAAGGGCAGAGAAGAGGTCATATTTACACAAAACTTTACAGTTAAAAATAGTCCCCTTCCAACAATTCTATGAAGTAGATAGTACAAATCTCCACATTTTATAAAGAAGCTAATGCTCACATGCAAATATACCCAAGTCGATCAACCAGAAAACAGTCTAATCTTGAAAAGATTGTCTTCTCTAACTCCACACATGCCATAATGAATGCTAAAATTATCAGATTTTTTAAAGCTGAGCAAAGATCTTATTCGAAGGGAGGGGCAGAGGACAAGAGAAACTAAAAAGAATAAATCAGTTTAAACATTATGAGCACCAAAAACGTATACCACTTCTTAGACCATAGAGATTGTGGCTGTAAATCCCTAAGCAACAAGGAAGGTACACATTGATACTATATGGGGGAAATAAACTCAAAATTCCCCAAATAAGAGGAGATATAACATCAAATTTTTCTTTGCATTAATTTCTCAAATTATATCTTAGTCAAAACTTTTCTGGAGATGGAAACCATATCTTATTTTTATATAAGATAATATCTGGGAACCAAATCTGGTTCCCTGATCTTTTCCCCCAAGCCCTTTTTCAAGTATGGTAGTTGACAAATCTGGTTTAATTTCTGCTCTTGAAAATCTGATCCTGGTTACAGAGAAGAGCACCATTCAAGCAATAGGCAAGGAAAGTAATGTATTGACTTAGTTTCTATATACAGTATTTGCCAGTATAAGGTGCTAAATAAGGAGGTGAGGCAAGTAAAGACAAATAGTCTGGTAATTTATATTCAGGAATCTGGAGCCATGTAATTAAGTTGCTGAGTTGACTGGAGAGCCATCCTGTGGTACTATGGAGACAGTGAAAAAAAAAAAAGGAGGAAGAAAAGAAGAGGCAAGTTAATTTTGCTGATGCTGGAATATTATTTTTATTTTTATTATGTCATGTAGGAACCAAAGAAAACAGGACTTCTTGAGAACTTGTTACCAAAAGTAGAAAAGAATAATATCCTTTCCCTTTTCTTAGGCCATCAAGGGAGTGCTGACAACTCAAATCAGGGAAAGTAGGAAAGTTGGTACTTATTCGCTTGAATTCCAAATTCAACATGCTCTTTCAGGCATCTGTATTTAGGGCTAAAAGGTGATCCATGAAATGAACTAGAACTTCTAAAAAAAATTAGCAACTTCCTCAAAGTACATTGAATTGACTTCGCCCACACAGTTCCCTGCATATGCCATACACACAAGCTTAATAAGCATAGTGTCTCTCTTCTCTAAATGTATTACAATTTTCCCCCCACCCCTAAAGAGCATCAAATTAGAAAATGTTTTTGTAGAAGTTTAATTTATATTGAATAGAATAAAATAATTTTGTGACTTTTATGTTGATCCTTCTCTGCATCCCAGTGCCATGGATGTTTTCTTGCTAAGTATTACAGTGGCATTATCTTGCTGGATATCTTTGTGGAGAGGCTACCATGTTCAACCTGTGCGCATAGTGACTTGGTGGTCTTTTTTTTAAGACATAGAGAAGGAACAGGAAGGGAAAGGCCATTATATTCTCTCTGTCTTGTCTGTCTCTATTTCTCTCTTTGATTCTCTCTCTGACCCGAAGAAAAAAAAGTAATTTCCTCACTCTGTAGCAGAATTATTTTATAGAAGTCAGTGCAGGGTACCGAGTGAGTGAACAAATATAAAATTGCCACTGTCAGCTATTCAGGTCCTTTGAAATACTTTTGGAATACAAACACCCTCTTTGTTCACTGGGTTTTTGATGGGAGCAGAGGGGGCTCTCACTCGCTGATCTCTTGGTCTGGAAGGACCTCTGCTCCCGTCAGCCCCATGTTTCTCTTCAGCCTTTTTCTCCACCCGGGAGGTAGAAAGATCCACAGTGGTCACAGCTGCAGCACGTGCAATGCAAGTGTAACCCTTCTTGTACTCTTCTTTTTCCTATTTTCATTGGCAGAGTGTTTTTTCTGCCCAAATCAGAGTTCCAAATGGAAGCAGCTGCCCAACCAGGAGGAAGTATAAAGACCCAAGGGAGGTCAAATAAGGAGAACAGCTGGTGCCAAAACTTCAAGAGGACTCCTGGCAGGTCTGACTGGGGAAAGGTCTCCACAACAACAAACACAGTGGTTGGGATGGGGGGCAATAGTGTAAAAGGTGATGCACAAGCAAGACTGTAAACTGCTTTAACAATTTGAGAATTAATATTTCAAACTGAATCGTCAATCCCAATTATGCCCAAGGAAAGAGAATATTTAATGCAAAATTAATAATGTCTCTCGCATCTTCTGCAATGAACTTTTACTTACATGTCTCTATCACATATAATGTCACATACCTCAATGATGTCTGAATTCTGTATAGAATGGAATTTTATTCACAAGAGTCGATCCCAGTAACTTTAGTCTAAGGAGGGCTTCCATTTCAATAGATATGCTTAGGGTACTCAGAAACAAAGCATCTCAAATTGTAACGTTGCAACTATTCTTATATGGAGGATAGCTTAGAAAAGAATTTTGTAAACATTTTTCTGCGTTGGGGAAAAATTAAACCTTATTAGATTTAAAATGGAAATTTCATGGAATATGTCAGTATGAATTCTGATGAAGATAATTTGAGATTTATAGATATCTACACAGCTACCATGAGAATTTCAATGCAAGCTAGCAAGAATTCCATGTACACAGTGAAAAGCATAATAGACCCTGTAAAGATTTTCTGTTGGGCTTGGAAATACTAAGCCATTCACATATCTACATTTTAAATACAAATACTTATTTTTCTATTACCATGGCCTTAAATTTTTACATATAAGTTAGTTGATGCCTACAACCAAACCTGCAAATCAAAAAGGCAGCTACAAATGTTTATCTCTGTAGAAATTTCATAAACTAAATTGTACAACAGTTATTTAAACACTTTGTGGAGAGGCTGCCAAATCTTGAAGCCTTTCCTTTCAGGCAACACTTTCCCACCATCGTAAGAACTATTTCTCATTAACAACCAAATTGTTTTCAGATGCTCTGCTGTAAGAGGTTTCCTTAGAAACCATTTGGTAAAAGACTGTGGCTTTCTTCCATTGAAATCTCAAGCAGTGAAAAGGCAGATTTTCTGGCATAAATCAAACCCAATTTCTAGGGTTCACTAAACCTTTTCTCTCTAAAATAATGTTTTGTGACTTGATCTTAGCAGTTAATAGTACAAGGAGGATAGCTGGTGTGAACCAGTTTTAAATGATTTTCATTCCATTTCTTTTGTTATTCATTTGAAATCAGTTCCAACACTTGTTACACCTTGCTATAGCTTTAAGAGCACAACTAACAAACATGACAATAAATTTAACTGTGTGAAGTAATTTGTTTTAGGAATACTATTTTCAAAGTTCTATGGTAACACTTTCTTAAAAGAGTTTCTTTTTTCTATAAATTTTGACTAATGAATTCTTGTATTGACAAGATAATACCATTACTTAATGTGACCTTTGCTGCCAACAAAAATAATCAAATGTCTCACCTGAACAGATGTGGACATTTTTTTAATTGCAATAATGCTAGGATTAAGCATCCCCAGTTCACTCTAAAGGGGGTGGGGGACAGTATAGGACCGGGGAAATATTTGTAACTCAACAAACACGTGTATAATATCACCTGCCTTTGTCTTAATTCTACTATAGATTCTTGTGTACAAGAGTTGGATAAAACTCTTATCTAGGTTCTACTAATTCCAATTTAAGAAAGATATGAGTTTTTTATCCAAATATAATTATGTTAGAATCCTATTTCAAGAGCTATGCTTGAAGAACTCTAAATCCTCGATGTTCAGAAATCACTTTGCTAAAAAATTGAGTGTGGGGCGAAGGGCAGAGTTACAAAAATCAATAAGCATAAAACTAGGAATATTAGCTGGATAGAGGCATAACCACAGACTAAAAATCATGGCCAACTGGCCAACCATTTAGATACTTTGCAAATACTGAAGGGGGGAAAATACCTATTTCACTTAATAGAAATGTCAACAGTCAATCAATGAATATTTACTAAGTGCTTACTATGTGTCAAGCACTGTGCTAAGATCTGGGTGACTAAATATCACTTTACAAAAAAAAAATACACAGTTCTCCCAAAGGAGTGAAGTTTGAAAAAAGAAAAAAGTGAAACCTGAGGATATTAAAATGAAGTTAATGATCATATTGGTAGCTACCGTGTCTTTGCATAAGATAGTTTTATGTCTAAAGGTACTGTAGTTTCTACCATGTTTTAGTAAAAAATACAGGAGGTGATGCTTCTAAGCATTTGTCATATTATCAAGATATGTCTTTTCCAACAAGAAACTGTTATAATTTATTTAGTCACTAGGCCCTTTGGTATTTTAATATGTTTAAAACAGATGCATCTAAGTTTTTAGAGCAGAGTAATCATGATTTTAGGTACCTTCTCAAAGACACAATTGGTTCTTTTTGTATAACATAGGTCTTATGGTTTGAGAGTATTTGTACTCTAAAGTGTTCAGATTTGGTTAATTCATCAAATATAGTATCTGCAATGTGGTAGGCAGTCAGTCAACAAACATTTATTAAATGCTTACTGTATGTTCGGCACTGTGCCAAGTGCTGAGGAGGAGGTTCCAACTAGGTCTTCCACCCCTCAACTAATCTCAAGGAACCTGGCACATATTTTCTTTGAAAAAAAAGTTGGGGGATCCCTGACTTAAAATAATGGTATTCAGTTCGCTGCTACCAGCTACATATACTATACCAACTTCTTTTACAGGACCAGCTAAGAGGTATAGTGGATAGAGCTTCTGGCCTAGAGTCAGGAAGGCTTATCTTCCTGAGTTCAAATTTGGCCTCGGACACTTATTAGCTATGTGACTCTGGGCAAGTCATTTCGCCCTGTTTGCCTGTGATGGCAAGCAGGGTGGGACTTTTTGCTTGTTTTTTTTTCTTTAGAAGTGCTTCTCAGCACTGAGGCAATCAAGTGCCTTTGATGAGTCTTGCCTTTTTTCAATTAGGAGTCTTTGATTGAATCAAGAGTCTTTGATGACCTGCTTAAGAAACAAGAAAACCCCAAGCCCCACACCCTTTTGCTAAGTAGGTACTAAGCCCCAGGACACTGAGAAGTGTATATATGATCTGAGGTTGGAGTTTTGTCTTGGGGGTTTCACTCATTGGAAGAGTGGTCATGTGATTTGGCCAGATGAAACTCTGGGAAGCCATTAAGAGCACCCCCACCCCACCCCCCAGCCTTGAAAATCCACATATTGGTGCTTCTCTCTGGTAACTATGTATATGATTTGGTCAGACAGATAGAAACCTGTCTGTTGGTTTCTGTTATTCTCCCTGCTTATAATTCCTGTTTGTAATTTCTGTTTGCATTTTCTCTGAAAGTTCAGGGTGCTGACTTTTTCCCCTGAACTAAGTGAACAATATATGTATGTTTAATTAAAATAGGATTGTAAGCCCCTTAAAGTTGCTTTCCTTAGAAAAGCAGATCAGTGAATCTGTGCTAGCAGCCCTCCTGTGTGCTGGTGCTGTTGGTCTTACACAGCCACAGTAGTGGCAAGCAGCATTGTTGTTACATCATCTCAGTTCTTTATCTGTAAAATGAGCTAGAGAAGGAAATAGCAAACCACTCCAGTATCTTTGCCAAGAAAACTTCAAATCTGGTCACAAAGTCAGATGCAAATGAAACAACTGAACAAAAACACAACTTTTTTCACTGGTTTCATGAATTAACTCTGAGAAAATACTTGACTAAATATATGGGTATAGAATATCCTTCACTGCCACCCCCAATCCCTCACCCACTCCCCAAAAAACCCACAAATGTGGGGCATGAGGTTGTGAGGATAAGTAACAGAACCAGAAGCAAGTGATACCTGGAAACAGATGTGATGATACATGTTTCTGTGGGTATACTTGAGCCACCTCCCAATCCCCACAACACTCCCAGCCCTATTTTTTTTTTACTACTTCTATTACCCATGCTGACTCCTTACACTAAGTCCCATACCGTACCTATGCCATAGTATTTTCCCTTCCTTTCCTTCCTTTGAATCATGAATATGTTTTAATCAAGAGATCCATAATAGGCCCTAACCCATTTCCTATCCGCTCCCATATTCAGGTGGAAAGAGAAAAGATAGTTTCATCACCATCATCATCCCCTTTGAGGAGTTGTGGCCCATGGAATACAGGTCTCTGTCCTCTGCCTGTCTTGATGTTTGCTCTTTCATTTTAGGTGAAGGGAGTTGGGGCTATAACCCTGTGAGTTCTGAAAGGTCAGAAGAGGGAGCCAACCAGGCGTTGGGAATCAAGTCCGTGTTGAAAACTCATGTGGTTTCAAAGTGCATTTGGATCTGAACTTTGTAGGATTAATGACATGGAAACTGTGTTAAGTTTGAGCCCACTCTTCCCGGAGACAAATGTGGTATAAGAAAGAGTATGCCTCTAAGGTGTTGGTAGGAAAATGCTTCTACTTCTTTTCTTGCTAGATTTTCAAAGTAAATATCCCTTTGAAAAATCTAATTGTTGTTAATTGGTTATGTGGAACTAGAGTGCTAGTAACTGGTACCTAACAGTGGTAAGGACAACAAGTGAGGGAAGATTCACTGATTAAGACTCACAGAATTAAGAGTGAAGCTTTCCTGACTAGTATAAGTCTTTATTTATCTCCTACTTCAGTGACATAACAGTTCTTAACACAAAGCCCATATTTTTCCTTATTATCTCACGGGTATTCATCTCTCCTCCCCAAGAATATAAGTTCCTTGAAGGCAAGGACAATGTGTTCTTATATTTAGTTGGCATGACCTGCAATATTCTCTACAGCATAAACCTTTCTGTAAGTATTGGTGTGTTAATGGAACAACTGACTTGGCTGCTGTGTATCCCAAACAAGCAGACAAGATGTCTGTGATGCCCTTTGGCCAGGGAAAGCTGAGAAGGGATAAAATGAAGACAAGAAGAGGTTTGAGTTCTTTCTCAGATTTAGTGCGTGAAGGGATCTTAGCCCTTAGTAGCGATTAACCTGGGAGCCACCAGAATCCAGTACAATCCGGCTAGCAGCTGTTGTGGGGGTGAAAGACCAAGACAGGCCCAACAACAAGAACGCTGCCAGTATAGGTTCTTTTGATCTGCTTTACTAAGGAAAGCACCGTTAAGGAGTTAACAAGCTTACTTTAATCTGGCATACAAATACCATTCACTTAGTTCAGGGGAAAAAGCCAGCACCCTGAACTTCAGAGCAAAATACAAACAAATTACAAACATCGACAGACAGACCTTGTCTGATTCAAATCCTAATACCTAGTTACCAGAGTTTAACAAAGTCCCAGCATCTGGGTTTACAAGCTGGAGGGCTCTTAGGTACAGCTGCCCAGAGTCTCCACATCAGCGCACCATCAAGAGTGAGAGCCCTGTGCAAATGGCTCTGTCTTCCCTTTTTTATACAGTTTCAGATGTCATCAAACATCATCTGAGCCACCAGAACTTAGGCTCCTATGATTGGCTCTGGAGTTAGCACCTCCCCTTAGGACCCCAGGAGCTTCATACCCACATAGGCTTAGCACCTAGTAATTAGGGGTTTGGGGCAAACTTAGGAGCAAAGATCTAATCAGGCCTCCCTTAGTTAGCCCCACCTGGGGCACCACCTTGGTTACCAATTCACACCCACATAGGTTTAGCACCTAACTGTGGTTTGGGCCTGGGGCTTAGCACCTAGTAAGACTCAAAGACACCTAATTAATCATTTTAAAACAATAAGAAAGTCCCAACTTAACTGATATTACACTTGGCTGCTGTGTACCCCAAACAAGCAGACAAAATGTCTGCAATGCCCTTTGGCCAGGGAAAGCTGGGAAGGGATAAAATGAAGACAAGAAGAGGTTTGAGTTCTTTCTCAGATTTGGTGCTTGAAGGGATCTTAGCCCTTAGTAGTGAGTAACCTGGGAGCCACCAGAATCCAGTGGGACCATTGAGTGATTGAAAGGGGTCTATCCCATTAGGTAATTCTTAGGGAACTCAATATTACAAATCTTAGGCTGAGAGAGGCTGCTAGTAAGTAAGATCTGGATTCAAGTCCCATCTCTGTCACAAACCAGCTGTGTAAATCTTGGCAACTCATTTACCTTTCAGTGTCCCATGTAACTCTCTAAGACTGCAAATTGTAGAGATCATGATGAACTGCAGTGGGAGAATGTGAGGAGATTTTGAGTGAGGTTGCAAGAAGGAACTCAAAGAATCACAAGTCAGGCAGTTTATCACTCACGGAAATAAGCATGTGGTTCCTCAGTCCCATTGGCAAGCATAGGAGGCGGTGGTATGGCTATAGATAGGATGCATACCTCCACCTATCGGGCTTCTGTCCTATGGGCAGATTCACAGGGCCTGAGTGGGAGAGAGAGACCTTAAGGGGAGTCAATCAGCATTACAATACTTCCCCTTCCCCTTATCAATCACAAGGCACTGTGCTTGGGAAAGCTTGCTACTCTTGCATATGGGGGTTACATGAAATTTGCTAAATGATTACAATCAGGAGAATCTCGCAGTCCTAGCCTAAATAAAGTTTACTAAACTATTTATTGGATACATAAGAATTTCCTGGTACATAGATGGGTGAATTAGTGATCAAAAAGGAGTCACTTCTGTCAAATAGGGCCTAGCAATAGGCCAAGTCTCCCATAGAGGAAGTTACCCACATATAGTACCCTGTGCTATAAAATCATAAGGTACCATGAAAAAAACCATATATGCACAAAACTTGCTTTGTAAAGATTGAATAAATAGTGTACTGAATGCATACGTATTTACAAATTTTAATATAGATACTATGGTTAATAAAATACAAATTTTAAAACTAAAACAAAGAGATAATATTTTAGAAGAAATAGTTTAAGCCAATTATGAGTAAATAACAATGCTGCAAGCCCACCAATTTCACTTTCTTGACCACGTTATGTGTAGATAGATGTAAGTTAATGACAAGGACCACACTTGCATCCTCTTTCAATATTCACTGAATGACAAGCGCCAGAGTGAAGACGCAAACATACTTAGCCCCTCTTTTTACTAATATGGCAAGAACACTACATTTGGAATCAAGAGACCTTGGTTGTATTCCCAGTTCTGCTCTCTACTATCTGTGTGGCTTTGGACAAGTCACTGACCACTCTGGGTCTCAGTTTCCATATCAGTAAAATAAGTGGGTCCTTCCAACTCTAAATCTAAGCTCCTGTGGACAGCGGTTACATGAGCTCCTGAGGCCCAGCCTCCATTTCTTACACCAAGCAAAGGCAGTGTGATCTCATGAAAAGAACATTTGGCAAAGCAAGAGACAGGGAATCTGGGTTCTAATCTTACTCAGCTCTATTACTAAATAATTTATGTGACTGTGGTGGGCAAGTCACCTAATTGCTATGTGCTTCTGGTTCCTCAAATGTAAAATACAAATGATCCAGCAGCTAGAAAATTACTTGATAATATCTTCCACAGGTAATGTAAATACCAAGGAATCTTTACCCATCTGAGTTGGCTTTCGGTATGTAGTCAGCAGACACAAAAGTCCCCAAATAGCACATTAGTGGTGCAGACCTCAAACATATAGAGTGTGAGAGTCTTCTGAGGGTGTAGCAACTTCTTGCACTCCAAGGAAGGATAGAGTGTATCCACGGATGGCATCAGGAAAAAGGGTATCTAGTAAAGGTGAGAGAAAGATAATATGGGTAGAAAACCAGAAGATTCTCTGCCAAGGGATACCAAGGTGGCTATTTTTCAATTTAGCATGAAAGAGTTAGTTGTCTTCACAGGATACAAATCAAGGATGTAACAAAGAGTCTCATATGCCTAAAGAACAAAATCTACTTCTGGTGATTCACTTCTTTTTATACCCCAAAATTATTTATTTTAATTTTTGAGTTCCAAATTCTTTCCTTCCCTCCAGCCCCACCCCCACCCATTGACAAGGCAAGCAAATATATAAATTATACATGTGAAGTCTTGCAAAACATTTGCATATTAGCCTTGTTGCAAAAAAAAATTAAAAGAAATATAAAGTGAAAAAAATATGCTTCAATCTGTGCTCAGAGTTCATCAGTTCTCTTTCTCTGAAGGTAAGTAGCATTTTTCATCATGGGTTCTTTGGAATTGTCTTGGATCACTATCTTTATTAGAGTAGTTAAGTCTTTCACAGTTGATCCTTGTTATAATATTGCTGTTACTGTGTATAATGTTCTCCTGGTTCTGCCCACTTCACTTTGTATCTGTTCATATAAGTCTTCCCAAGGTTATCCTGAAACTATCCTGCAGGTCATTTCTTATAGCACAATAGCATTCCAGGTGATTTACTTTTTTAAAAGGAGGTGATCCAAATAACAATGGAGAGGTTGCATGGGCAGAACAATAGATTGTAGCACGTTTCCATTGGTGACCTAACCCAAGAAGTGATGTAAGGTATGCCATTCAGGAAATGTATGATCAGGAGAGGAGGTGGTGTGGTCATGAGGTGAGATAGAGAGACAACAAGGAGATAACTAGCATAGCCTGAGAGCTATACTAGTACACAAAGATATAGAAAAGGCCTCTATCATGTTTGGTGGATCCCCTCAGAAGGACACGTGGAAGAATAACAGGAAGAACTGCCCAAGATAAGAAGATGGACTGCGTCATGCACCAGTGGAGGGCAAGAATACATTGATGAAATCAGAGATTGACTCAGAGTGAAAGCGAGACAAACATAAATAACCGTGGTGCAAAACAAACAAACAAAAAAAAGATAAGTGAATGACATGGGTCCAAAGTGCTAGGTGGGAGACGATAGTTTAGTTTCAACAAGGGATATCAGCATTTAAACACCATGGAGGAGGTAGCATTGAAACTGGGCCTTAAAGAATAGCCAAGATTCCAATAACTGGAGACAGATGAAAAGGGAGAAGTTCATTCCAGCAACAGGCAATGAAATATGAAAGGCCTAGAGCCAGGGAAAAGTAGAACAAGGTAAGGAATGGATGGTGAGTTGTTGAGTTTGATTAGGGAATGATAGATAAATAAATACTGTGAAATAACATTGGCAAAGTAGGTTGGAGATGATTGGTGAAGACTTGGATAAAAATTGTATACTTTATATGGTAGGCAATGAGAAATCACTGAAGATTTTTCAATAGTGGAGAGGCATGTCCAGTTATACACCAGGAAGAGAACCTTGGCAGTGGTGTGTAGGAGGGATTACAATGGAGAAAGGGTAGAGGTAGGGAGACCAATTATTACAACAGTCTAGTCATGAGCGCAAGAGGTCCCAAATTAAGATGGTAGCAGTGAAAATGGTGGTGAATGCAAGAGATATCAGAAAGTACTTACAAAGATTATTCATACTTTGCATTCCTTACAATTGCCCTTTCTTCATTCCAATCCCTTTTCCTAAAGTTAGACCTTTGCCTATGATGGTCTCTGAACCTAAAGCAGACCTATGTTATAAGATTTCCTACACTCATGTCTCTAACCCTGTGAAACAACTGAGCTTGGGTTTACAGTATCTCCAAGCTTATTGTTAGGGCATGGAGTATTTTCTCCTTTTTCTATGTAATTTTTACTTTGTGTACATTGCAAATTACATTACAAAATACAAAAACATTACTTTGCATACAAGCTATATTCCTCTGGTAGAATGGGAGCTCCTGAATGTCAAGAGACTAATTTCACTGTTATCGGCACATATCCCCAGAGCCTCAAAGTAGGCCCTTAAAAGTGTTTGTTGAATTGGCGGCATCTTATACAGGTTTGTTTATTTTCTCCCAGCATGCTGTCTGCATCTCTTTATCCACACTACTAATTTTTGTATATGTCTCATTCCTCATTAGATTTTTAAGTTCCTAGAGAACAAAGACTGCGTATCTTTTCATCTTTATCGCTTCCCTAACAGTACAGTAGTTTGTAAGCATAGCACATGCTTAATAAATGTTTCAGTGAATGGAGTCACTCAGATACAAACCTAGGAAATAAAAACATGTTAATAACAAAACATCTCCCTCAGTATAGTTAATAAAAACTCCATTACAGCTAAAGGAATGCTTTTCATCTTTAAAATGTTGTTACATGCGGTTAACACAAAAGTATTAATGGCATATAACAGGTTGAGGTTAAAGAACCTCAAAGATTAAACATACACCATTGATATTTATAATGCAGGAAATTTATGTCTGGCGGAGAGACTACTAGGCAGTGCATAAAAGACCTCAATATCTGGTTGTTGTTTTTTTAATTACTTTTTCACAAACAAATTAGGATGAGATGCTTAATTTCTCTTTATGTGTCTCACTGTCTTTATATATACGTATATATATATTTCACCAGATGAAACTAAACTATATATATATATATGGATATGGATATGGATATGGATACGTATGTATGAAGAACATATAAGCAAAGAGAGTAATAGAACATATATTCACATATAGAGAACATATATTCATATATAGTATATATAAGTTCCATAACTGATTTCTGAATATTTGATTTGTATATGTCTTCTATATATATCTATGTAGCAAAGACTTGTCTCTCAACCCCAACTCACATTGGGCAGGCTAGGTCCCCAAAGAGTATCTAATACATCTTGCTTAGGGCCATAGGGTAGCACCGAGGGATTAGAAGGTGGTTTTTCCAATGCTATATATACAACTCATGAGTCCCTACCAGCATATATCCCTCCATAATTATCTTTGCTATCAATTAGTCAGCAAGACTTAATTAGCCTTTTCAAAAGAGATACTGAATAAAGTGGTATAATAAGAACAAAGAACATTTGGCACAAAATATTCCGCCAAAAGTCTGTGACATATTTTTCAACAGAACAGGCAAAGTCCAGGTCAAGTGGGCTCAGGTTTATAGTGCACATGTGGCAATAGGGGAATGCAAAGCTCTTGGCCACGGAAAGTCCTTTTCTCCCCTCCCCTTTGCAGGGTATGCACTAAGTTCCCCTTAAGCATGGAATAGCTCTTCTGCTTAGCTCCTTGTCGGGCCGTTGAAGCTACATGTCCTGAGTGTACATAGTCTATTTGTCGCTCCTGGTGAAGACAAAACCATTGCTGTCCTGGGGACACTGCTTGGGATGCTGATGAAAAAACCCTGACCCTGCAGTCCTCTGAAATTCAGGAGGTCCTTTTCCAGCAAGGCATGACTGGGGGATGGGAGGTAGGGAATACAAGATACAGGCCAAAGCCCAAAGTCAGGGTTCTTTTCTTCTACCCTCAAGTAATTCCTTTTCAGGGGTATAGATATATATATACACACATATTTAAAGTCTAAGTTTTTTGTAAGACCTCTACTGTTTTGCTTGTATCTTTGTCTCATTACTTAGGTTCCTGATTTAACGAATCAATCAGTAAACATTATTAACCACCTACTGTGGTTCTTATTGTTTGTCCTTCATTTTCTAAGAGGACCAATGACAGCACAGGGTGATGTTTTGACTCCTGCATGAATTGGATTTAAGTGAGGCAGAGTTGCACAAAGTCAGCAGCTTTACTCTCTCTTCCAGAGTCAATGAAGTCCAGTGTCAAGACAAAAGTCAAGACTACTGGTGATGGTCCGTGATGCAGTGGATGACCTTGGCATCTTTGATGTCTGACCAATGCCTGCTTTAGCTGCCTCCATGGCTATTAGAACAAATTGTTCTCATCTACCCATTCCACTGGGGGCAATCTTCACACGCTTGTAGCAGACAACCCCTTAACTCACCAACAGGTCTGTGGTCTGTTCATTAACCTCAACATGGTTTAGCCTGTCTACCAAGACATTTTACTGGGGTCTGGCCACTGCACATGCTGCAACTTCTTGGAGCTACAGGTGAGAGCTGAATGCCAGGGAGACACCAAAAGGTAGATGAGTAGCTCTGAAATGGGCTTAGTAAGCCCTCATACCAGAGGTGCTAGTCCTCCCTGCACACCCAAACACCCCAATCACCTACTCCATACCAGGTAAGGCAGCTAGATAGCACAGCAAATACCAGACCTGGAGTCAGGAATACCTGAGTTTAAATCTGACCTCAAACACCTACTAGCTATGTGTCCCTGGGAAAATCCTGTTTGCCTCGGTTTCCCCATCTGTAAAATGAGCTAGAGAAGGAAATGGCAAACCACTCCAGTATCTTTGCCAAGAAAGCCCCAAATGGGGTCACAAAGAATCAGATGCTACTGAAATGACTGAAAAAACAAAATGTACCAAGCACAGTGCTAAGCTGAGGAAACAGAAAGAGGCAAAACACAGTCCCTGCCCTCAAGAAGTTCACAATCTAATGAGGGAGACAATGTGCAAATAATATATACAGAGCAAGCTATATAAAGGATAAATAGGAAATAATTAACAGAGGGAAGGCACAAGAATTGAGAGGATTTAGGAAAGGCTTCCATGTAGACAGTGGGATTTTAGTTGGAACTTGAAGGAAGCGAGGGAAATGAATGGGCAAAGTTGATAAGGAAGAATATTCCAGGCATAGGGACAGCCAGAGAAAATGCCATAGTCAAGAGAGGGAGTGTCTTGTTCTTGTAATAGCCAGAAGATCGGTGTCACTGGGTCCAGAGAGTATGTGGCAGCAAGGAAGGTATAGAAAGAATAGAAAGGTAGAAAGGGGCAGGTTATGGAGGGCTTTGAATGCCAAACAAAGGATTTCGTATTTGATCCTGGAGGTAATTGAAAGCTACTGGAGATTATTGAGTGGGAAGGAGGCGATGGGTGTGAAGTCATCAGTTCTGTACTTTAGGAAAAGCACTTTGGTGACTGAATGGAAGATGGAATGGAGTTAGAGAGGCAGGCAGAACCACCAGCAGGTTATTGCAATAGTCCAGGTATGAGGTGATGAGAGCCTGCACTAGAGCTGTGGCAATGTCAGAGGAGAGAAGGGGGTGTATTCAAGAGATATTGCAAAGGTGAGATCAACAGGCCTTGACAATACAGCGTATATGGAGGGTGAGAGCAAGTGAGGAGTCAAGGATGGCACCAGGTTGTGATCCTGAGAGACTGGGAGGATCGTATTGCTGTATACAGTAATAGGGAAGATAGAATCCTTATTGGCTGAGTCCCATCAAAGAAAATTTAAGAGACACTTAAACTCTCTATGAAAATGCTATTCCTCAGAGGAAACACATTACATAAAAGTTACAGCAGATGACATCGATATAGAATTTCATAGCTTCCTTACCCCAAAAAAAATGATTCTATACAGAATGAAGTATAAATCTTAGCATTATTTTACACATATGGAAAATGCATCTCAAGAGAGGGTAAGTGATTTGACAAAAGTCGTATGGCTAATGGATGGCATATCCAGAATTGGATTGGATGCCTTCTAACTCCAGTGCCAATCTGCTTTCTGCTATTTCATTCAGCCTCTTCCTAACATCTGCAGGCACTAGTGACTCCTCTCAAAGCTTGTTTTTGTATTTCTTTTTTTTATTACATACATGTTGACTCCTCTGATGGAATAGAAATTCTTTGAAAATACATATGATTTCTTATGGTCTTTTTCTTTGTATTCCAATACCCACCATAGCATCTGGCACATTGCAGGTGCTTAATAAATATTTGTCGATTAATTGATTGATTATAAAAAATAATGGTCTTTGACTCTCTTCTATGTCCTCCCATAAGTTTGGGAGGTCGGCCTTACTTTCTCCTAACATCCCAAAAACACCAGTAGAATACCTTGGCCACTTGCCTGTTGACCCTTGCATTCATCCTGCATCCCTGACTATGACTAGTCAGTCCATGTTTTCTTCCTACCATATGTTTCCTGGACATTTTTGTAAGGATTGGCCTATTGCAGGGCCCTAGCTGACAGATGTGATTTCATGTTTTATCACTGATTTACCCACCTATGTTCTGGAAAGTTCCTGTGCATCCAATGACTAATTTAGTCAGCTTTATCTAGGCAAAGAATTAGAGGCTCTCCTAAATATAATAAGTTTAGCAAACTTCTAATTGAGGTCTACAAGATTAGCAAACTTTCCTAGTTACAATGCCCTTGAGATCAGTGACAGGGGTGAGGGGTCATGGTCTAGACCACCATCTGATTAACTCCTATCAAAGTCCCCCTTCTATTCAGTCCCTGGGATTTCCCAGAAACAATGATCAGATATAAGTGCAGAGACTCCAAGCTCTGGGCTCTTGACTACTTAGATAAATTTTCTTAGGAATAAATGTAACAACTTACACTTGAGTTAAAAAAAAATCAATGTCACAAATACAACATGGGAGAGGTGGGACTAGATAGCAGCACCCAAGTAGAGATTTGGGTGTTTTAGTGGACTGACAATTGAATATGACTCAACAGTGTGATCTGCTAATCAAGAAATTTTTTTTGGTTTTTTTTTTGTTTTTTGGGGTTTTTTTTTGCTTTTTGGCAGGGCGATCAGGGTTAAGTGACTTGCCCAAGGTCACACAGCTAGTACTTGTGTCAAGTGTCTGAGGCTGGATTTGAACTCAGGTCCTCCTGACTCTAAGGCCAGTGCTCTACTCACTGCTCCACCTAGCCGCCCCCTAATCAAGAAATTTAATGCAATTTTGTCCTACCTTAAGAGAGGCACAGGGTCCAGGACTAGAGAGGAGATAGTTCTACTTGGTCAGACCATATATGGACCACATATATTGTATTCAATTCTGGACTCCATACTTTAGGAATGACATTGATGAGCTTGAGATAATACAGAAGAATAAAATAAAGATGAAGAAGGGTCTCAAGTTCATACCATAAAAATTGATTGAAGAAACCAGGAGTGACCAAGCTGGAGAAAACTTATGGGAAACAGGAAACTATGTTCAACTATTTAAAGGAGTATACGTTGGAAGACAGATGTTCTGTTCTGCTCTGTTCTGCTAAGCTCTGGAGGACACAGCAATCAGGAGAAGTTGAAGAGAGGAAAGCTTTCTAACAATTAGAGATACCCATAAGAGAAATGGGCTACTTGGGAAATTAATGGGTTTCCCTTCATTAAAGATCAGATCTTATAGTAAAAGCTGCATGACTGTTTTATATGAGAATGCTTTTAAAATATGGTTTCCTCTAGAAGGCCTTTCAGGTGCCATCTAACTTTGAGAACTAAGTGAGTCAGACCACAGTTTATGTGTGTCTTCTTTTTCTGCGTGATTCATCTTGTGTATTTTGATCCTTAAATCCTTTACAGAAAAGCTGTTACTAGAAATTCCATGAAATAGATAATTATTTAGTTAAACAAATGCCTATATCTTTAGTGAGAACATTCTTCTGGTTATTAATGATGTTAGAGATGACTTCTTATTATAAAAGTGTCACATATAGTATACCTCTTACTAGAACTGAGATGAAAATAGTAAAATGAAAATATTTGCTGTTCCCCAGCTTCAATGGCATTTCTAACTGTAATATACAAGGCAGTTATTGAAAGACTTTTATCAAGGAGACTAATATTCTAATTTTAAAAGTTAGCCTTACTTTGGTTCATTAGTCCTAAATTCCTAAGGAAATGAATCACTGCCTGAATCAACCAACCCACTCATTTACTTATGGTACATCTTTGTATCTTCCACAAAGCTTAGCAAACTGCCTAGAATAGTAGATGCTCGATAAATATTTGTTTCATTAGTAAAGGAATTCTCATTTTTAATAACTAATGAACTACAAAATTTATTGAATGATCTTAATTTTTACTATCATGCTACCATTTAGTATTCCTGGGTGCATCTATTTAGGCATACATTATTGTGACTAATTGAAAGAGCATAGTTGCCAAAAAAAATTATGTACCATAAAACCTATGTAAGAAACCACATATGCCAACATATCACCTACATTAACAATCACCTATGGAACTAAAATGAAATTTCAGGTGAGTTTTCTAGGGGTCTACAAAAGGATTGGCAATCAATCCTTCCTCTGGAAACAGTTCTTTGCTTCAAGAAAATTCCTCCATCAAAGGGCCATGCTTTTAGTGAAAGTCATGAAAGTGATTTTGCTAGCATTAACATCTAAATTAAATGCCTTAAATGTCTGTTTATGCTGTCTTTAAATCATTTGATTTCAAATTCTTTGCCCACAGAACAGATCACAAGGCTGCTTCTCTTTCCTCTCAACTCATTTTCACTGGAATTTGGTAATGACAGAACTTGGGTTTCTACTTGGTCAACTCAATTAACATAAAATGGTCTACTGAGTGGCAGCATTGCCCTTTCCAGAAATTGGAAGGAAAATATATATTTTAAAACTCCCTAGGACGTGTGTCACAAAGGAAGAAAATGCTGTGTGTCTGTACTATAAGCCTTGATCATTTAGTAGCTATGTCATCATGGCTCTAGCACTGTTTAGTAAAAGCAAGATCATAACTCTTGCAGAAAATAGGTCAGTCTTAATGGAAACATTACAACTAGGATGTGGGAGTTTTATTAAGGACAAAATAAAAGAGGTTAAAATGAAAGATTCAGGGTTACTTAACTGTTTTCTTTTAAAAACTAGTTTCTAATGGGCAGCTGGTGGTACAAAGGATAGAGCACTGGACCTGGAATCAGAAAGACCTGAGTTCAAATACAGCCTCAAACACTTACCGTGTGACCCTGGGCAAGTCACTTAACCCTGTTTGCCTCAGTTTCCTCATCTGTCAAATGAGCTGGAGAAAGAAATGGCAACCCACTCCAATGTCTTTACCAAGAAAACCCCAAATGGGATCACAAAGAGTTGGACATGACTGAAATCTGTGACAACAGCAACAATAGGCTTTCAAGAAACCATCAATTTGAAATCTACCCAGCCTATGTACCAGAGATAAAGTCAGCTATCGATTTAAGAGTTATCTAGTATAATTCTGAACCGAACTAAACCAACAAACAAAAAACCATCAAGATTATTTGGAAAGAGGAATGAGTGTAGACATTTGCTATGCTTCTAGACAGCTTGACATTACTACAAAATGATACGAATAGTCTAGACGCTTCTTTCCTGAAGGGCTGCGGGAATGTACTTTCTTATGTGACAATTCACTGCCTTCAGAAAGAATAATGGAAGTGTTCGTGTATATTGATGGTTGTAATCAATCATCCATTAAGATTTTGCACATTTCTCAGAATATTTTAAAACCCCCCACAAAGCTGCCAAAACTTACCGTCTCTCCCAGGCTTCTAACTTTGTGGAAGACTGATTTAATCTTTCTGCATTTTCAAAACATTCTAATTGTTCAGCTCTACTTAGTTGGAATTGAAAAGCTTGGCTATGACATCAGTTGGTTTATCCATATAGTCTGTCCCTCCCCTTATGGTTACATGTAATAAAGAACAAGATCTTGTCTAAAAGTAAGTCAGTTCTTCAACAAAGGTGAGAAACTGAGGTATGGAGAGATTAAATACCTTTCCCAAAGTTATATAACTAGTAAGCAGAAACGTAGGTGCTTGAACTTATCTCTTCTGACTCTGATTCTAATATCATTTCCATTACACCATGATCTTGAGAATCATAGGATTAATGGAGATTTAAGGGATCTCATAAGTCATCTAATTTAATCTCTACAAAAACCATGAATCCTATCTTCGACATACTGAATTCAATTTAATTCAGTTTAAGCTTGTTGTTGTCAGTTAAGCTTGTTAAGCTTGTTGTGGGTCAGTCATTTTCAGTCATGTCTGATTCTTCTGGCAAAGATTTTGGAGTGGTTTGCCGTTTCCTTCTCTAGTTCATTTCATAGATGAAGAAACTGAGGCAAACACGGTTAAGCGACTTGCCCAGGATCACACAGCTAGTCAGTGTCTCAGACTGGGTTTGAACTCAGGTCTTTCTGATTTCAGGCCTGGCTGCTCTATCCACTACTCCATCTACCTGTCATACATTTATCCCTCAGTGTCTGGCTCACCTGACACAGAGCCAGGCATTGGGGCATAAAAAAAATCCAAAACAAAACAGTACCTGCTGTTAAGGAGATTACAATCAACTAAAGGTAAATAACTTATACACAGAGAAATAAGTACAAAATACATATGAAATAAATACAAAATAATTTCTGGGAGAGAACTAACATTTGGGGAAATCAGGAAATCATTTTTGTAGGATATGAGATTTGAGCTGAGCCTTGAAGGGAACTAGAGATTCCAGGGGGTGAACAAGTGGGGAGGGTGCATTCCTGTATGCAAAGGAGAGTTGGAATGTCACCATTGGATACAGTAAGTAAGCACATTCTCTGCATGAGGGAGTGTAATGGATGACTCCCCAGATGTCTGCTGATTTTGCTGTTCATCAAACAAAACAAGGAGGAAATACATGTTAAACACACATAAACACTGTCTAGGTAGTTTTTGGACGTTAAAAGATAACTTCTTCCCTCGTGAAGTATATCAGGATAGTCCTAAAGGAAAAAAAACAGGGCTTTTTCTTCATTGTTTTCTTCAGCAGACTCACGCAGTACACTGCCCCTTAGGAATTAATAACATAATGAATTCTATTCTTGCTCCAAGAATTAGAAATGAATAAGGGCAGCTATAACATTTCTTGACTTGGAACCTAAGGTCATAAGGACTCTACAGGGTGTGAGTTACATGCTAGAGATAACTGAAATATATTATTCCAAAACTCTAATGAATCTGAGGCCTCATTGATGTTGGTATTCATTCCAAGTACTGAGTTCACAACCCATCCATACTTACCAACTGAGTTCACAACCCACCCATACATACTAATCTAAGTGCCTCTTGTCCATGTTCCACCAGAAATTTTCCACTGAGGTTCTTCTCAATGAGCTGGAGGCCTTTCTTGAATTCTCTTCACGTTATGAGAAACCAGTGGCCCACGAGGTCAGCCTCTCATTCCCACTAGGCGACCAAGTCCATCATTTTTTCCAGTAATACATTTCTTCAAAGATACCATTTATGTGACTTCTTCTGAATAATTCCTCATTTGTAATGTACTGTAGTCTGCTCATTCATACCATGTTTGTCTCCCTCAACTTCAACTCTGTGCTGTTCAGCATTTTTTATGAATCACAGAAAATAAAATCCATAACTTAAATATTTCAAAGATTTGTGGACTACTGCCTACAATTCATAGCCATACAACATGCCTGGAATAATCTGTAGATTCACTATTAAACTAGCCTATACAAAGGCACAAAGAATGAGTAAATTATTTAAATCTAGTTTTGTAAAGCTCAAATAAATGGCAAAGACTTGTTGGAACCTTAGAAGGTTTGTTCCACTAAGTAGTTACTAACAGGATACTATTTGCATTTGGTATTGCACATATTAAGAGTAAAATGACAGGGGTCATCAAATTTCACATTTGGGGCGGGGCAGGGGGGGCAGCGTGGAGATGAATCAACATATTGCCAGAAGATGTAGATGAAGAAAAAATACTTTGCTGGTGCTATGTTGTACTTCTGAAAGGTATAAATGTAGTTATTTGTTTTTTTCATCTTTCCTCCTATGAGTATCCATTGTAATCTACTATATGCATTAAAAATCAGATTGATTTTTTTCTATGCCATTATGACTTAAATAATTTAAAATAACTCTATAAAACCAAGAAAAGAAGGCTTTTCTAAAAAGGAGATAATTAACTATAATAACTCTTTTGAATGACTACCATATAGAAATTAATAACTTAGATTTAAACAGCATTTCTAACTTTTGAAAGCGTTTTCATATAATAGTACTTTGTCCTTACAGTATCAACATTATAACTTAACTAATGATAAAATTAAGATATAGAGAGGTTCTCATGGCAGTGGTGGCACTAGAGCATAATCAATTCATCAATCAAGCATTAATTAAGTGATGGCTACTCTGCCAGGCACTAGGCCAGGTGCTGGGGACCCAAAAGCAAAAGCAAAATGGTCCTGGTGCTCTGGGAGCTTTACAATCTAACATTGGAGGCAGTAGGTACATATATGGGTTTATGCAAAATTCATATAAATTAGATACAAATATAATGGGGAGGAGGCAAAGAGGACTGGCTAATGAAGAAGGTTCAGTCTTTGGAGCATAAGCAGACATTCCTTACCTACCTTACTTATTTGTCAGTCATATCTTGCTTTAAGTCATCAGCCAAGGTCTCTTGTGGATAAAAGAGACAGCTATGTAGGTGCAAAAGAGGCAAAATATCAGGTTCCAAAAGCCAAAGGCAGTGTGATGGCATCTGTAATGGAGTGTCACAGGGATCAGGGCTTTCTTCTCCGCTGTTCAGCATACTTAGGAATGATTTTGGATAAAGAAGCAGATGGCATGCTTATCAAATGTGAAATAGAAACAAAGTAGGGGTAGCTGGCAAACTGGATGACAGAATCATGGTCCAAAAAAGATCTCAAGAGGCTAGAACAATGGACTGAAACTAATAAAAGTTTATTTTAACAGGAATCAATGTAAGCCCCTATACTTGGATTAAAAAAATAATTTCATAAATACAAAAGGGTAGGGAAGACTTTAGTGGGACCCTGGGTTCTTGCAGGCTGTGTCAGCAAATTCTGGCAAGTTCTACCAAGCTGGAAACACTGAGTATATTCCTGGTGACTCTTCTGTTATTGTCATCTTAGGATGAACCCAGTTAGGTTCAAAGAGGCTTGTTATCAGAAGGCAGGCTAAATGGTAATGACATCTTTGGCCATAGAGGCAGCTAGGTAACTCAGTTGACAAATCACTGGATCAAGAAGTCCTGAATTCAAATTCTGCCTCAGACACTTACTAGCTGTGTGACACTGGCCAAATCACTTAACTCGTCTGCCTCAGTTTCATCAACTCTAAAATGTGATAATAGTAGTACCTACTTCTCAGGGTTGTTGCGATGATGAAATGAGATAATAATTATAAAGAGTTTAGCACAGTGCTCATAATTAGTGGTATGTAAATGTTTGTTCCTTTATTCCCTTCCAACTACTCAGTAGCAGAAGCAGATCTAGAATAAGCCTTTTTATGTGCATTTTTACTGCTATCCCATATACCTCAAATGCTCTCCCTCCTCACCTCTCTGCCTGCTGGCTCCCTGGCTTCCTTCAAACCCCACCTAAAATCTCACCTTCTATAAGAAATCTTTTGAAATTCCCCTTAACGCTAGCACCTTCCCTCTACTGATCGTCTCCAATACGTGCTGTTCCTATCTTGTTTTTCACATGATTGTTTGCATGTTATCTTCCCCAGTGGACTGTGAGCTCCCTGAGAGTAGGGATTGTTTTCTGACTTTCCTTGTATCCTCAGCTCGAACTGCCTAATAACTGACTATTCTCCCGCTTCACCTTTGTCTCTTAGCTTTTTCAAGACTCAGTTCAAATTCTACCTTCTGCAGGCCTTTCACAGTTCCCTCTCCCTGCTAGTGACTCACTCCTGAGATTACCTTCCATCTACATTGTAGATATCTTTTATGCATAATTTTTTGTATGTTTCCCCATAAAAATGTGAGCCCCTGGGGGCAGCTAGGTGGCGCGGTAGAGAGAGCACTGGCCCTGGAGTCAGGAGGACCTGTGTTCAAATCCTGCCTTAGATACTTGACACTTAGTAGCTGTATGACCCTGGGTAAGTCACTTAACCCCAATTACCTTGCCCCCCCCAAAAGAATGTGAACTAGTCAGAGTCACATTTTTGCTTCTCTTTGTACCCTCAGCTCTAAGCACAGTGCCTGATACTTACAAAGTGCTTAAAAAATCACTGATGATTGATTTATTGACTATTGATCCATTTTGACTTTGGGGCTTCAAGAAGCCTGACATAGGCAGCACCAAAGGAGGAAAAGGAAAACCAAAGCACAGACATGGCAAAAACAAGACTAAACACCAAAATGCCTGTCCCCTCCCCCAACTCCTAACTCCTGAATTGAACATGAAAGAACAAAGACAGAAATCCAAGGATTCACCCTTCCCTGCTTTGAAAGGACTGAGTCCCCTATCTAAACAGATCAATGAGGTGAGTGATACCAAATCCCCTGGTAGTATATATTTGACACTGGAATGAAACACTTGTAGGTCGGTCAACAGTTGACAAAAGAAGATTTAATTAGCCATAGCAGAAAAATATGCAACAAGCTCATGTATAGAGGACTTATTGAGCTGATTTAGCTAAGCAAAGCTCCTCCACCTCTGATTGGTCCATCATGGTTCTTTAGCCAAGCATCAGATTATGCCTGGAGTTCTACTTTTTTTTTAACTTTGGCAATCAGAAAGTAATGTTAACAACCTGAGCCTTTGGTTCCCTGAGTCAATTAAGTCTCAAGAATAGTTTTAATAACATTTAAGGAGAAATCGTCTAACTTGTAAGGGGGCAATTGCTCACACCATATCCTTTCAGGCCACCACTTCATTGGTAGTAAAGTCTCCCTTGATTGGAGGGCAAAGACTGTCTTAACTTCTGTATTTGTAATTCCAGAGTTTAACACATATTGGCATTCTGAATATGAATGGAATAAACTCACTTATAAAATAAAAGCTGATAGAAGAATGTATTTGAAACCAGGAATCAATGATATATTGTTTACAAGAGGTACACTTGGAATAGAAATACACACACAGAGTTAAAATAAGGGACTAGAGTAGAGTCTATCATGCTTTAGCTGAAGTGAAAAAGACTGAGGTAGCAATTATGATCTCAGAAAAAGCAAAAAATAGACCTAATTAAAAGAGATAGGGAAAATACACTTTGTTAAAAGGTACCACAAAATATATTTTGCATGACTTCACCTGTATGATCAATATCAAATCACTTGCCTTCTCAGGAGGGGTGGGGTGGAAGAAGGGAAACAATTTGGAATTCAAAATTTTTTAAAATGTATTAATTACAATTAAAATTGTACATGTAATTTAAAAGTATTTAATTAAATAAAAATATCCCAGGGGAAAAGATAAAAGGTACCATAGACAATAAATTAATATCAGTACTGAATGTATACCAAATGGCATAGCATCCAAATTCTTGAAGGAAAAGTTAAATGAATTACAGGAGGAAATATACAGTAAAACTATACTAGTAGGGGACCTCAATTTGCCCCACTCAGACTTAGATAAATCTAGTAATAAAATAAATAATAAATAAGTTAAGGAGATGAATAGAATCTTAGAAAAGTTATCTGTGATAGATGTCTGGAGTATATTGAATGAGAATAAAAAGACATATACCTTTTTCTCAGCTATGCATGGTGTCTTCACAAAAACTGGCCATGTATTAAGGGCATAAAAACCTTACAAACAAACACAGGTGTAGGGTTAATAGAATATAAGATCTTCCTCATCCATTAATAAGCCTATGTGACCACATATGTTCCTTTTTCCTTAGAACAGGAGCCATGTTCCCAGATCTAAAGGTACACAGGTATTTCAACCAAAGATGTCTTGCTGCTTTGAGCTACAGCCCAGTTCACAGCTGTGATAAATCTTGAGTCACATAGAGCCCATTGGAGGAGGAACTTGCTTAAGAGGGAAGCTTGTTTACTAGGAGGCTTGCTTGCAAGAAGGCTTTCACACCTATGGGTACCAAGCTAATTACGTACTGACTCATGAGGGTTGTGATGCCTTCTGGCTCTGAGCCTATCAGCCAAAAGTATACATACATACATATCTATATATCTATATATCTATATATCTATCTATCTATCTATCTATATATATATATATATATATATATATATGGAGAGAGAGAGAGAGAGAGAGAGAGAGAGATAGAGAGAGAGAGAGAGAGAGAGATATTCTGAGGTGAGATTTTGCTTTGGGGCTCACTCATGGGAAGAATGTTTGCCTGAGGTCTTTACAATTTGGCCAGACAAGACTCTAGGTAGCTGTTATCAAGAAGCCCCCCACCCCCATCCCTAACTTTGTGAACCCAGATGTTGGTATTCCCTGGTCTGGTGACTATGTATCTAGTACTTTGTTTAGACAGTTGGAACCCTGTCTATTGGATTCTTTCTTGGATACTCACTTCTTTCTAATTAGAGTAAAATTATTGACCCCTTTGAAGCTGTCTTTCCTTTAGAAAAGCAGATCAAAGAACCTGTGCTAACAGGCATCCTGGGTGTGCTAGGGTGCTCACTAATACAGCAGGAAAGCAGAAATATTGAATGCACCCTTTTTGGACCATAATGCAAAAAAATACACTCTACAAAAGGTCTTTAAAGGACAGATTAAAAATTAATTGGAAATTAAATAATCTAATCCAAAAGAATAGGTGGGCCAAAGAACAAATCATAGAAAGAATCATTTCATTGAAAATAATGACAACAGTAAGACAGCATACCAAAATTTGTGTAGCCAAAGAAGTACTTAGGGATAATTTTATATCTCTAAATTTTTATGTCAATATAAAAGAGAAAGAAAAGATCAATAAATTGGGCATGCAAGTAAAAAAACTAGAAAAAAACAAATTTAAAATCCCAAATTAAACACCAAAATAGAAATTCTGAAAATTGAAGAAGAGGTTGATAAAACTTAAAGTAAAAAACCCATTGAACTAATAAATAAGCTAGCAGCTAGTTTTATGGAGGGAATACTATAAAACAGACAAACTACTAGCTAATTTGATTTTTAAAAGAATAAAATCAAATTACCAGTATCAAAAATGAAATGAATATATATACAATCTATGATGTATAAATGAAAGCAGTTATTAGGCACTATTTTCCCCAACTACATGCCCACAAAACTGGTAATCTAAAGGAAATGGATGAATATTTACAAAAATATAAATTGTCCATGTTATAAATATACTCACATTGTCTAGGAACAAACAATACTCGTTGAGAAGCCAAGAAGGTTTCAATTATATTTTACATTTATTCGTTCTGAATAAATGGTACATCCCCTGAATAGAGTACAAGGGAGTACAAGGACTCACTAACACCAGTCCTTTTATTGACTCCCAGTTCAAATCTCCTGCCTGGCCCTTCATTGGCCAGACACAACCTCTGAACTGCCCAAATCATGCCCTCCTCAAAAGGATTGTCAAGCATGCGTACAGGCCTCTAACCTTTCACCAGACTAGAAGCCGATAGATCACAGCTCTGATTAGAACCAGTCACCTGACACATTCTGCTAAAGCTTGGGGGAAGGGGGAGATACTTTCAACTCTGTGGAAACAAAACTGCTCCCACCATTTCTCACACCCAGATTAGCAAATGACGAAATAGAAACTTAAATAACCCCATCTTAGAAAAAGAAATTGAAGCCATAAATGAGCACCCGAAAAAAAATGCTGTACCAGATGGATTTATAACCAAATTCTACCAAACAGTTAAAGAACAATCAATTCCAATATGGTGTAATGGATAGAATGCCAGACTTGGAATCAGGGAAGACTCATCTTCCTGAGTACAAATCAGGCCTCAGACACCTACTAGCTGTGTGATCCTGGGCGAGCCACTTAACTTTGTTTGCCTCAGTTTCCTCATCCATAAAATGAACTGGGAAGGAAATGACAAACCATTCTTTCCCAAGAAAACCCCAAAAGGGATCACAAAGAGTTAGACATGACTGAAAAATGGCTAACCAACAACAAATAACTGTTTGAGAAAAATAGGTAGAGTCCCATCGAATTCCTTCTATGACATAAATATAGTTTAGATACCTAAACCAATGAGAGTAAAAACAGAAAAAAACCAACCATAGACCTATTCCACTAATGAATATTGATGCACAATTTAAATATTAGCAAGGAGATTACAGCAATATATCGCAAAGACCATACACTATGACTAGGCTGGCTATATGGCAGAAATGCAGAGCTGCCTTAATATTAGAAGAACTTTAAGTATAATTGACTCTATCAATAACAAGAAAAACATATGATTATCTCTTTTGACAAAATACACACCCATTCCTTTTAAAAACACTAGAAAGTATAGAAACAAATGGACTTTTCCTTAAAATGATAAGTATTATCTGTATAAAACTAAGAGCAAACATTATCTGCAAAAGGTATCAACTAGAAGCCCTTCTGATAAGATCAGGGGTAAAGCAAAGATGTCCACTATCACTGTTATCATTCAGTAGTGTGTTAGAAATGCTAGCCATATAATGACACATAGTAAGAGCTTATTGAATGCTTTTTCATTCATTCAATCATCCTTCCACCCATTCTTCCTCCTTTCTCCAAAGTGCTTAATACCTTATGCTTTCTATTCTCTTGGTCAAAATTTTTTCTCTTTATTCACAGTAAGGTATGAACATGAATAACACACACACACACAAATACACACCAAAGAGTGGGAGCAAATCATCAGAACTTTCCCGGCCCCACTTGAAACCCACGCATCACCCCTGCTTTCCTACTCTGACTGCACGTAAGGATGACAATGGCTAAGCCAGAATAATAAGCTTCTTTTGACAATACAGTTTCAAAATACATTCTGATAGTAGGACAGTTTGAGGCCAGGTGCTTTCACTTATTGGAAGTGAATCATTTACTTTCTATAAATCACAGCTCTTAACATCTTTTATAATAAAGAGAAAGCTGAAGAAACACAGCTGCTGCTGTCATGCTAAGAGACAAAACAGTCTTTTAACACTCATTAGCATCTATGTTATCTCTTGGCTTGTAGCCAAGCTTCCTTTTCCTTCACTGATTTGGGCCTTTTCCTCCATGTTCTTTTTCTACAGCTGATCAAAATCAAAACCTAGCATTCCAGTGAACTATTGCTAATAGCCTAAATAAAATTTCACTGCTGGTGAAAAAATCTTATTGAAGCTACAAGTCACAAAAATACTAAAATTATCATATCTCCTTCTGAGACTACGGGAACTGAGTGAAACTGAGAACCAAGAAGGAGGGTTTAAAAAATTCAAATTTATATCTATACTTATTTAAGCCAGGCACAGATGGATACTTATTTCTAGACTGCATATAGGAAAAACTAGGGTGCGTGGAATCAAGCCCATTCAAACATTAGGAAACTTCAAGTATTAAAGTCTCTTATTTCTTACAAAGACTGCTTGATAAAAGGTGATGTCACACTGAATTTAACAATATAGACAATGACAATGACCTTGAGAAATATTCTAACGTTAAAACTTTTGAAACAGTGCCCCCCTCCTCCCCAAAAGAACAGCAGCAGCAACAAAAGCTTGCTATGATTTAGAATCTAACTGCTTCAGTTACTTTATTCAAATGAAACTTTTATCACAAAAATATAAAAACCTTTCTAAGGAGTCAGAATCCATAGTTTCTAGAACAGGGCCTACCCCCAATTTGTATAAAATATAATTGTTTAAAAACCTAGGAATGATAAAAAAAATCAAATAATTCAAATAGTCTTGCTCTTGTTGTTACAGAGTTTTTGAAAATCTTCAGATTTGTTTGAGAAAGACAATTTTCTACAGTAATTTATGTTGAATGAAATTTTCCCGTCATGGAGAAACTTCTACCTTGAAGCACTTCTTTCATGACTGGCAGGACTGCCGACCAAGACCACCACTTCACGAGGGACTCTAGTCATGTTTCACTTCATTCTCTTTACGTCTCCATCTCCTTGATACCCACCTTGTCCTACTGTAGAATCAATCCTCTTCACACACACTCCTTCCAATTTTACTTTCTTTCCTCCCTTCCAATTTTCCTTTATATACTGCCTTCCATTAAAATGTAAGCTCCTTGATTGTATGTGTTTGTTTATGTGTGTATGTGTATGTATCTGATTGTGCTTAGCACAGTACATGCCATATAGTAAGAACTTGTAATAAATGCTTTTCCTTCCTTTCCTCTTTCCTTCCTTTCTATTCTTTTCTTTACCTTCTCTCTCTCTCTCTCTCTCTCTGTCTCTCTCTCTCCCTCACCATCTCTCTCTCTCAATATAAAAAAATGTACCCATTCTACAACTGGATTATATCCTGAATTATAAATCATTTTGTACAATCATATTTTTCACTATATAGTTTTGCCAGGATTCAAAGTCAAGCCTGTCAGCCTGTAGTTACTTCTCTTTCTTGAAATAAGGACAAAATTTGTGCATCTCCAATCCCATTGTACCTTTCCCATTTTTCATGAATTTTGTCTATGACTCAGTAATCACATCTGCCCGTTTGTTTTTTTTGTTTGTTTTTTCAATTGTCTGGGATGTAGTTCATCTGGGCCAGGTGACTTGAACTCATAGAGGATACTAAGCACTCTCTTACTAGTTTCCTAATTATTATCATTTATATTAGTTCTCTATTAGCCATTTTCTTCTGTCTGTTCCACTATAAAGATCATTCTCCTTGGTAGAAAAAAATAGGAGCAAAATAAGTTGAGCACCTCTATCTTCTCCCAGAATCAATTAAAACAGGCCCCCAGTACCAAGCCTCAATCTTATACCTTCTTAAATCTTCTTTCTCTAAAAGAGCTTTAAAAATTGTTTTTGTTATTTGTCATCTGTTCTTATTTCCATCTTCTGTACATGTATTTTTAAAGCCTAAGTTGGTTGGTGAGTTATCTGTGAATCTACATTGCTCCTTTTAAGCAATTATCCTTTCTCTTCCTCATCTGAATTATTCTGAGGACAAAAGTCCTACAATTTCAATCTTGAAAAGTTAGCATCAATCCCGAACTATTTCTCCTTCCAATCATGCCATATGAGGAGTTTCTGGGAATATTCAGCTCAGAGAAGAGAAGACTGGGAGCAGGGGGAGGAGGAAAGGGACAGAGAGGATGATAGAAGTCTTCAAGCATTCGAAGAATACAGCATGGAAGAGAATTTGGAATTGTTCTCCTTATTCCAGATACTAGTACTCAGTAAAATATAGGTATATACTGCAAAGGAAAATTGAGAAACAAATAGAAAACAAATAGTTCTAATTTGAACAATTAGAGCCAGACAAAAATGGAATGGGCTGCCTCCCAACATAGTCCAGGCTATTTCTCAAAGTACCAGGTTCCTCATCACTGGAAGTCTTCAAGGACAGATAGGAATATAGACAAAGTTTTTATTAAGTACTTACTATATACCAAGCATTGTACTAAGTGCTGGGGATACAAATACAAGTGAGAAAGACAGTTCTTACTTTCAAAAAACTAGTTCTGAAAGCAAAATACTATATACATGTATATACACATACATACACACATGTATACATATATAGCATATATGTATACTATATAATATACACATGCACATACACATGCACAGGCATGCAAACTAAAAAGCCAAAGGGAGGAAGGTAAACCAGCAAAGGGGCAATGTGACAAGGGAGGAGAAGGAAGTAGAGTCCAGAAAGAGTTGGGGAAAGAGTGAGGTGAAGTGTACTTGGGGTCCTTCCCAAAATATTCTTCTGCAGAAGGGAGTTACCAATCAGGAAAGAAGCCCTGGGGTGTCAGTGCAATAGGCAAAGAGAATAATGTGGATTCTAGAAGATCAAGGTCAAAGTAAGGTGACTTGTGCTTGGGGAATTCCCAAGGCAAAGACTTTGAGTAAGCTAGGATCTTTTTAGAGTGCGTTATAGAGGGTTGCTCGGACAGGTATGGGAGGAGCTAAAAGGTACAGGGAAGAGCTCATTGAATTACATGCTTAGTTTGAGAAACAGCTGGAGTATAAAGTTAACAAGGGTAAGCCAAGAAAAAAAGATTGAAAAATTAGATTGCAACTGGATTATAGAGGACCTTAAATGGAGGCTGAAAAATGTGTATTTCACCCTGGAGGCAGCAGGGACTGTTGGAAGGTTTTTGAGCAAGGGAATTATATAATCTGTTTTAAGAAGATTGTTTTGGCAAATTTATGGAGGATAGAAGAATTTTTTTTGTTCTTCCTGGACAAGTCAACAAATTTTAGCAATTCTTCCTCAGTAATGTGCATTTTATCTTCTTGGTTATCTTCCCTTTAATCCTTTCCAGTTTATTATTGTCCTTTCTAAGATATGGCATCCCAACTGAATGTAACACTCTGTTATCTAACCAGAGCAAAGTGTGGTAGTGCCACCACCTTCCTTGTTCCAAACACTAATGCATCCAAAAAGAGCATTACTTGTTTGGGTTCCCATATCATGTTGGTGTAGACTATGCCTGGCTCTCTTTCCCTTCTCTATCAGAAATTCCAAATTGGAGTGGTTACTTCTCACCAAGGTTCCTATCAGTTTTATCACAGCAACCAGTTCCTTCTTGCTAGAGTGAATCAGATCTAGAAGAGAAGTTCCCTTTCTTGACTTTTCCTCCTTTTGAAGGGTGAAATGATCATAAAGGCAGGAAAGAAAATGTTAGCTGCTCTGCTTTGGGGAGAGAGAGAGCTTCATCACACATCTAGATAATTCAAATCAGCAATCACTACTATATCACAGCTGAATATCAGGTTCATAATCTGTTTCCTGAACTGCTCCTTAATCGATAGGTAATGTATAAACATTTATTAGATACTACGTGCCAGACACGGTGGTGGTTACTTGAAATAAAAAAAGAAAGCAGTTCCTTCACTCATATATTAAAATAAATGGAAAATATGGAAAATTGGGGAAGAAATAGCTACAGCATCAGGAGATGCCTTGTGGAGGACATGGCACATAAGCTGAATTTTGAAGAAGTCAGGTATTCCTCGATGCAGAGGTAAGGTAAGGAAGAAATGTGTGTGAGGAACAAAAGATAATCTGTGCAAAGTCTAGAAATGGAATGTTCAGGGGCACTCTCCTCATGAGCGGACCTCTTTTATACTTTTAGATGAATGGGAAGTCTCTCAATGGCCTTAATCCCTTGGACCAATCACCAGAGAGAACTTCTTTGGGGGATGGTGGGAACAAACCTAGCCTACATGGTGGGGACAGTGGTAGATATTATTCTTTTCACAGGGAAATTTGTAATGATCCTGGAGAAGTCTAGGTCCAGAATGTAAAAGATTTTAAAAACCAAATAGGAATTTGTATTTTATCACAGAGGCAATAGAAGCCACTGGAAATTTTTGATCAAGAGAGTGACTTGGTTAGACCTATGCTATAGGAATGTCACTTTGGCAGCTATGTGAGAGATAGAGTGGAGAAGGGAGAGAGTGGAGGTAGGGAGATCAACTATGAAATTATTACAATACTAGAGGAGATAAGGACTAGACTAGGGTAGAGGCCTTTGGGGAGTAGAGAACAGATATGAGAGATAGAATCAACAAAACTTGGCAAATGGATGTGGGGGGTAAGGGACAGTAAAGAATTAAGGATGACTATAAGACTACAATACTGGAAGGATGATGGTCGTCTCAGCAGAAATAATGGTTTGAGGGGTAAGTTAATACATTCTTTAGGATGAATACAAGACATCCAGAAAGAAATATCTAACTAGCATCTGGGTAACATGGAATTAGAGCTTTGGAGAGTTACTACGCCTGGAAATCATCTGTATAAGGATATTAACTAAACCCGTGGGAGATGGTGGGATCAGCTATTTCCTTTTTCTGTCCTAGTGGTCCATAGTATATTCTGAAAATAATATTCTTTCTTGTTTTGCCTCTTTCAAGTTTCACCCAAATGCTCTCCACAAGGCTCCCTCCTTATTGCTGGATTTCTTCATGAATACATCTTATATGTTCCTCTTCTATCTTGTTTCATCAATCATATTTTAAAATTAGGCATATTATCCCAGATCCAAATTCTACTCCTGGGTCTTGTTCCAACAAGCCTTATTGGTGAGAGTTCAATTTTGCCCCATTGTGTTAGAATCTCCAGTTCTCCTTGTTTATAACTCATACATTGTGCATCTTTTCACAAACATCTTAGGTAGGTCATGGGATTTATTGCTGGCTTCTTAATTTTTTTTTCTGCTATGAATTTCTGAGCATCTCTACTTCTTTTCTTCCTACATCTTAGCTACATTCTATTGTATGTAGGTTGGTTTTCCTCCCTTCTTAGCCCAATAAATTGCTTTTGTAGAATGATAAGATTCTAAATAACCAGCAAGCCTAGAATCCTTGTTTATACAGATATCTACTTGCACACCCTGATTATGTGAGACTATTTCCCCTAACCTCCCCTTCCCTTCTCTTCTTCTTCCCCTCTTTTTCCATTCTTTTCTTAAAATCACCAAACTATAATAGAATCATTTCTAGGCCTAATTAAACTGCCTCTGAGCACCATGATGACAATAGGGTTCAGAGGAGACAGATTATCATCTCCCCACATTTGAATGTAAGCAGTTTATCCTTGTTTAGTCCCTTACAATTGTTCATTAGTGTTTATTTTTTTCAGGTTTCTTTTAACTTCTATATTTGAACTTCAGAGTTTCTATACAGTTTTGTTTATCTCATCAGGAATGCTTAGAAGTCCTCTATTTCATTAAAGATCCATTTTTCCCTCTGTAGCATTATACTCGGTTTTTCTTAGTTGTAAGCTCCTATCCTTTGCTCTCTGGAACACTGTACTCCCAGTTCTCTGCTCCTTCATAGTGATGGCTGCTAAATCATGTGTAATCCTGACCGTAGTTCCTTGATACTTGAATTCTTTCTTTCTGCATACTTGCAGCATTTTGTCTTTGACCTGAAAACTCCAGATTCTGGCTATAATGTTCCTGGGAGTTTTCATTTTAGAATTTTTTGTTTTTGCTTTTTTCATGAAGTGACCACTGGATTTTTTCTATTTCTATTTTACCCTCTGTTTCTAAGAAATCTTGTCAGTTTTCTTTTAAGATTTCTTGAAATATGATGGCTAGGCTATTTTTCTTTGGTCATGGCATTCAGGTAGTCTAATGATTCTTAAATTTTTTTCCCCTCCATCTGTTGTCCAGGAGAGTTTGGCTATGAGATAGCTTACATTTTCTTCTAATTTTCTAGTCTTTTGACTGCACAGGAAACAGCTGACACTCAAACTTCATACTTGTCTGAAGTGGTAAAAAGGCAGGGAGAACACACACACACACACACACACACACATACATACACAGAGTTAGGAACAGAAATACATTTTACTAAATAGGAGAGAAAGAAGAGAGAACATGGATTTAGAGGGAGGCATATTAAGAGAGGCGTTAACTCTAACTAAAGATGTGAAAAAATATTTATAGTTCTTTTTGAGGTGGCAAAGAATGGGAATCTGGGGAAGGGTTCCCCTAAAAACTTCTATTACAACCATAAAGATATGTCAATCTTTTCCCCTATGGCTACATAGATAAACCTTGTAATTGTAATTTTCTTAACCACAATGCTCTTGTACTGATGATGACTCCCTTGTTTGTGTTCTCTCTCTCCATTAAAATGAAAATTCCTTGTGGGCAGGGCCTATGTTTGCTTTTTTGTGTATTACCAATTAGTCCAAAGTTTGATGTGCAGAAAGTACTTAAGAAGTACTTTTCCAACCATCCATCCATCCACTCATCCATTTATTCACTTATATGATGATCAGGTAACAAATCCATTGAAATAATATAGAAATTAACTTTAAAAGGTAGTTGAGTACATTTTTATTACCCACCTATTACCCATTAATAGAAAAGTTACAGGTGCAGCTAACTTTTAGCAAAACCTACCTCCCAACAGTGGATTTTGATATTAAGCTAAAAAAATTATGGAGGAGGGATGTCCTTTGTTTAAGGGTTTTAGCATGCTAGATACCACTCTCATGCCATACATTGATCAAGTGGGTGTTTATTTTTTATTAACAGAAAAGTTGTGATACTAAAGGTGAAATTAATGTGACATCTTATTTTAATTTTTAAAAAGTTAATCAAGGAGACCAGACAACATGATGTACTAGAAGAAAACAGTATAGCCTAGATCTTCCTCACAACTATACCAAAAAACCTAGAAAACACACAAGACTGAATCTTAATCAGGAAATCCAGGGTGGGGGTGCAGCGGGAAGTCACAGTGAGTCATTTTTGAAGGCCAAGTAAAAATAGGCAGATGAACAGAGAAATCTATAAACAGTGGGGACAGAATCAAGCCAGGAGGGCACCCCATGTATCATTTTAGCACAGGGTCCATGGATGTATATGACAAAAAGAAGAAAGGTGCAGAAAGGAGCTTGCTGTTCTGGAGGGAGAAAGAAACAGATGCCAACTGCCAGCTCTGCCACTCACAATACAGAATTGGGTCACAGATCATTTTGTGGCTAAACTCCTTGAGATGGCCATCTGCAATAGTTACCTTCACTCCATGTCCTTTCACTCTCTTCTTAACTCTATAATCAGTTTTCATCATTCAACCAACACTGCTCTTTCCAAAGTTACTGATCTCTTAATTGTCAAATCTAATGGTTTTTTCTCAATATTCATCCTTCTTGATCTCTCTGAAGTCAGTGACACTATCAATCACCCTTTCCTCCCTGATATTCTTTCCTCTCTAGGTTTTCAGAATACTATCTCTCCTGGTTCTTCTACTTATCAGACTGTTCCTTCTCATTCTCATTTATTGGATCTTTATTCAGATCATGCCCCTTGTGAGTTTCCTAGAGTGCTCTGTCCTGGGCCCTCTTCTATTTTCCTTCTATACTACTTCACTTGGTGGTCTTATGAGCATCTTGGTATTCATTTATTATGTCTGTGCTGATGACAGCACTAGTAGGTCTATACCCCAAAGAGATGGAAGAGGAAAAGGGACCATATATGCAAAAATATAGCAGGCCATTTTGTGATGACAAAGACCTAGAAACTAATGGGGTACTCATCAACTGGAGAATAACTGGATAAATTATAGTTATGAATAAAATAGAACATTATCTTGCTGTAAGAAATGATGAAGGGGATGGTTTCAGAGAAATTTGGGAAGATTTGTATGAACTGATGCAGAGTGAATTTAGTAGAACCAAAATGATATTCAATAACAATACTGTAAAGAAAAGATTTGAAAGGGTTAAGAACTCTGATCAATGTAATTACTAACCACAATTTCAAGGACTCATGATAAAACATGCTACCCATCACCTGATAGAAAGGTCATGGACTCAAGGTGCAGATGGAGACATATTTTTTTAGACATGGTCTATTCAGGGACTTGTTTTGCTTGATCATGCATATCAGCTATAATTATTTTGATTTTCTTTCTTTTTTCAATGAAGGGGGGAATGGAAGTAGGAAGAAGAGAAGGTAGATTTTCATTAAGTGAACATTTAAAATTTAACAAAAGAAAAAAATTTAAAGAAATTTTAAAATATTTTAAAAAAATCACAGGTCCATATTGTTTAAAAAAGAAAAAAAAATTAAAAAGACAAAATTAATCAATGCCACAATATGTCAGTACTTCAATGAATCCTTGATCTCACAGATATGGATGTTTCCCCTTGGATGCTATCACATTGCAAACTATCATGTCTCATCCTATCCAACACTTATTCATATCTTTCCATAAACCTTCCATAAAAGATAAACTCAACATACAAGAGGCCTTCCCTTAGGTCTTAATGTCATATATGTACCAGTGAAGCTCTTCATCCATCTGTTACCATGAGACATTATGGCTTGGTGCTTGGCGTAAAAAACAAAATAAATAAAAACAATAAGTTGAAAATCAAAAGATTGGGGGTCATAGCCTACCTATGTTCATATTGACTAGTTATATGACCACAGCCAAGTGCCTTAACCTTTCTGATGCTGATCTATAAAATAAGGAAAATAATACCAGAAGTAATTATTCAAATGAGATAACATACATAAAGCATTGTGCAAACCTTAAAGCTTTATGCAAATGTTAGTCATGACCTCTTACTCTGGCACATCCATTTTTCTGATCAAATATTTCCTAGATTATATCATTTAGCCACATCTTCCAGAAAAGACATTGTTGGTAACAAACAGTAATCTATTTATGCCAACCAAGCTCTGTGAAATTCTGAAAGAATCAAAGCCTTCAGAAAGATCTGAAAATGTCAAGTAAAGAAATGACCATCCAATACACTATAAAAATGACTTGTGGGCTTTTAACACATATGAAAAATGTACATGATATGCCAAAATTAAGTGTAACCTACTTCTCTGATCATAAAGTAGGATGTTTATAAGAAAATGCCTTTAAGTTTGAGTATATATCATTTTTGCATGAATTACACTAGCTCTCAAATATTGTTATGGTATTGCATTATTTATATAACTTCTGCCTCCAGCAACAAAGTCAGAATTTAGCTATAATTATGTTCAAAAAATTGAATAAAATATCAAACATCTTGAATACTATAGAGCTTTTTAAGGGAGGATTTATGCATATGAATATTTTCTAAAGGCAGCAGAGTAGAGCAGAAGAAACAAAAGGTTAGAAGCCAGAATACACAGGCTCAAGTCCTGATCTTGCCATTAGATTAGGGTGTTAAATAAGATGACTTCTAAGAACCCACTCAGGTCTAAGATTCTGTGATATTATTTAGTACATCTTTGAGTACTGGTTTAGAAGACTCAATTAAAAAAATATATTCTCTTATAATAAAGTGTAAATATACTCTCACAAGTGCCAAAATATTCTTCATGTTTCTGGCTGTTTTGAGGCAGGCAGGTATAGGAAAAAGAACAATTTCTCTAAGCACATGTATCCACCCCCATCAAAGGGCCTCAGTGACGTCATATTATAACCAGTGGTTTCTGAGGTTTTGAGTTCTAAAACGTATGCATTAAGATTACAATAAGGGTCTCATGTGACTGGAAAATACATTTTTAAAAACCAAAGTACTTTGCAAAAATCAATTTGCTTTCCTGTTTATACTAAATATTTAGTAGAGATATGTAAGCTTCAAAAAAGTAAAAGCAACAAGTATTATCCCAATTTTACATATCACAAGGTCACTGTAAAAAAAAAATTAAAGGAATAATGGTAGTATGAGTTACATGGAAAGTCAGGGTTATAATAACTTATTTCCAGTCCTCTTTTCTAAAAAAAAATCCATGTCTATCATTTTCATTGATGAGTCATACTATAGGATAGCTGAAATTACTAGGGCACAGCAAAAAAAAAGCCATCTAACTGATTTAAATCAAAATCATAGGGTGAAGTAATTTTGGAGATGGAGGCATTTCAGTATGCTCATATAATTCAACCTTCTCGTTATTTACAAAGTAATAGATACATGCAATTACAACCCGTGAAAACTCTAGGTACCCTTACTTTTCCCAACCCTCACTCTCAAAGTTGAATAGGATTCCCAGTTTAGGTTGGCTATATCTCCCTCCCCACCTCTAAGTTCTAGGGGTACCTCCGAGGGTTTAGGTGTGATTCTCTAATTGCATTGGTTCAAGCTCCAACCAATGTGTTCCCTTCTTCCTCACCCCCAAGATTTTCAGTAGTAAATTTCTGAAAAGTTTTTAGAAAGGAGTATTTACTAAGATAATGCAACAAGAATTGTTGGTACAAAATATATCCCACAAATTGTGTGACACTGTCCCTCAAGTACATACAGGAGTCCAAGGTAATGTAGCCTCAAATATAGAAAGCACATGTGTCACAACTCTTGGGTTGCTTTGGGTCTTTTTTCCCATTTGTGGGCCCTCAATAAGTGGGAACTTAGGTATGGCATAGTGTCTTTCTTATACTTCCTATATAGCTGTGTCCAGTCTGTCTGTCCTTAGTTCTTACAGAGCTATGAGTCCAGTATGTGCTTGGTTCCCAAAGTTGCACACACTGCTGCCAGCTGACTCAAGGTCATGGTTTAGGACACTGATGAAAAGATGGGAAATCAAATATCCTTGACACTCTACAATACTAACAAGCATCTACTATACTTCTCCAGTCAAAAAATGGTAGAAGGAAAAGATATCTGTCTGAAGTTGGAGCATCTCCTTCCCCCACAGGTGGTTCCTCCTCAGTAGTGTACTATCAAGCCACGCTATTGAATTTCTGGAATACCATATATTCTCAGTTCCCTTGATAAATTATAGACAATCTCTTGCTATGTCCGAGATTTCTTGACCCATCAGCACATGATTCTAATATCAAAGACCTTTTAGCGCTCAGTCTAAGACCTATGTGTGGTTGATTATTACATAGAACTACTTAATTAAGGAATTAAGCCTAAAATTGTATGAAGTGGCTTCAATTCCATCCTTATGCTATATAAATTTAATGTAGGCGAGATCATCCATGGTCAGGTGTGGGGGAGGTACAGAGTGTGTTTTTCAATGCCCATTCAAGTGAGAACCATTTTCCAATTTTAAAAATGGTCAAAGGATATGAACAGCACAGGGAAAAACACTCCAAATCACTAATAATTAGAGGAATAAAAATGAAAGCAACTTTGATGTTCCACTCAACACTCATCAAATTGGCAAAACTGACCAAAATATGAAACGGCAAATGTTGAGTGCTGTAGGAAAGCAGACAAATTGGTGCACCGTTATTGGACCTATGAATTTGTCTAGATGTTCTGGAAAGCAATTTGTAATTATGACCATCATTTGTTCACTTTAAGCATATTTTGACAAATTACTGTATCAGTAAGTGTTAAACTGAGAATTTTAAAAATAATAAAGCAAATTCAATCTTATTGCTCTCACTAAGTTGTTATTATTGGTATCATTTTAGCAAGAGACAAAAAGATTTTTAAATTTTTAAATAATAACAAAACCTACATTTAAATATTTATTCCATCTTTTAAAATGTCTATTTTCATGTATAGTTTATAACATATACCATATTAGTAAAATAGTATATGTGTATAATTTACAAATAATTAAATATACATACATTCAGGATGAACACTCAAAATTCTTTTACTGATGGAATGCATGGTCAAAAAGGTTTGGAAAACATTGCTTTAGTTAAAAGATATTAATAAGGAGTACAAGGAAACACCATTTAAAAAAGAAGGAAGGAAAAGATGAAAGAAGCAAAGCTAAATGAGATGGGAAAAGGCATAAAAGAAGTGAGAAAAGGAAGGGACAGGAACAAAAAAAAGCAATGCAAAGAGAAGAGAGAGTGAGATAAAGAATTAAAGGAAGAGAAAGATAGCTGCTACTTTTAAAAATGATAGTTCACCTATGAATACATGACAGGTGCAAATCTAAAGAAATATAGGGAGAAGATCTCAAATGCCAATTTCTACTTATCTGGCCCTCACAGAGACAAATCACTAGCAATAATCGATCAACGGGACATCAATCCATTATTGAATATAATGGGAACCCAAGACTTCGCTCGCACTAGAAGGGAGTAGGTCCAGAAGAGAATCTTTAAAGGAGAACTTAGCAGTGTAATGCATCAGATCCTTCCAGCATTAAAGCTCTTAGAGGTGTGTCTAAAGCCAATAGGAGGCCCATTTAGTAAATTATCTTTTCTAATACAGTGAATGGAGCTCTTATTTCTTCAGAGTTAATACGTCTTCAAATAAGGAGTAATTTACTCTCCTCTCCTCAGTAAAATCAAGGCAATTAGCCTTCCCTGGGAAGTTAAAGTAGGCCGCACTAAATGGATCAAATATAAAATTTTCTATAGCTAAAATGGAGAAATCTTCATGTTGGAAATATTCAGTCTGGATGACCAGCACTACAAAATTTCTTACTTTAAACTATCTTTTAAAGAAGGTAGCAGCTTCCAACAGCTTTGAAAGACAAACTCCTCAAATGAAAGGCTCCAGCAAAATAGCTAATCATGTAGCATTGTATCTATCAAAGAGGAGTTCATTTTCTATGATTATTTCTTCTTCGAATTCTGACGAGATGATTATGATAGTGCAATTTCTAATGATTGCTTATATATTAAACTCAAATGGTTTTATACTACCAAGCTTATGGATAGAAAGGGAACCTGAAAATCAGGCTTATGTACCCCTTCTGACACCAAATTCATTAATAAAGGTAATATTTCTTGTAAACAAAACAATTTTCCCAAACTGAATAAAAGGCTTAAGTTTGAAAATGTCTTAAGTATTTCTAAAATCTGTGTTCTTAATTCACTATATTTTCTGAACAAGTAGGCCTTAAAAATATGAAAACAAGAGAAATCATTCATTTCAATTAGCCAAAAATAAGGATAATGGCACGAGTCACTGCTTAGTGTAGCCAGTTATGAAGAAAAATGAAGGTAGAGAGCCACAAAAATATTCGAGATGAAAGGACCTCAGAGGAACCTGGAAAGTAGGACAAAAAATATCCAGGCACACAAAAAACAATTTAGTGCTGCAAACTTTTTGTCAGGCTCGGCACCTTGCTGCTCATCTTCATACAAACACACTTCAGTTGACCTTGTACCTTTCCTTCCATCAAGCCTATTTTTGTTGTTTGTTCAGTCATTTTGCAGTCATGTCCAACTCATCATGACCTCATTCAGGGTGTTCTTGGCAAAGATACTGGAGTGGTTTGCCATTTCCTTTTCCAGCTCATTTTACAGATGAGGAAACTGAGGTAAACAGGGTTAAGGGACTTGCCCAGGGTCACACAGCTAGCGTCTGAAGCCAGATCTGAACTCAGGAAGATAAGTCTTCCCGACTCCAGGTCTGGCTCTCTATCCACTGTGTGTGCCACCTAGCTGCCCTCAGCTTCTTTTAGACTTAGTTTAACAGCTAGGGGGTGTAATGGACAGAACACTAAGCTTGGAATCAAGAAGACTCAACAAAGTGGACCTCGGATAGGAGCTGTCGATCCTGAGCAAGTCACTTAACCCTGATTGCCTCAGTTTCCTCATTTGTATAATGAGCTGTGAATGAAATGGCAAACCCCTCCAGTATCTTTGCCAAGAAAACCCCAAATGGGGTCACAATGAGTCAGACACAACTGAAAAACTACTGAACTAACTCAGTTTCCCCTTCAGACAGCACCAGCCCTGGATCTTCAGATCCATGAATTCTGGTAATAAGAATGTACGGAAGTTGTGTAGTATGAGGTCACAGATCACAGATATAAAGCCGTCAAGTCCAACAACACCCCTCATTTTACAGATGGGGAAACCGAGCTTACGAAATATAAATGAAAAGAAATTAGAGATGTTTTTGAAGGGATACAATACCCAGCATACTTTCAATCTTAGGAGGCCACTTTCCCATTAGTGGCCAGGTTTCCTGAAGGTAGCTTACTACTACTACTCCTCTCTAATACTGTCATTCGTGAACTCCCACCCTTATGCTTTTCATTGATTGGAAGCCAATAGCCTCAATTAGCTATTAACAAAGGGAATCTTCTAATCAGGCATAATAAGAAAAAGTGGTACAAACCCTCTCCCCCCAACTGAGAATGTATTCTTCCCTTGCACATACAAGGTCCACTGGGATAATATAATAGGCTCAGACTCCTAGTAATGATAATAAGAGACGCATGCAGAGAATACATGTGGTAAAATATTCAATAACATGTTTAGCCATTCGCCAATAGGTGGGCACCCCCATAGTTTCTAGCTTTCTTATATTATGAAAAGAGTTGCTACAAATATACACAGTCAAGTAAGATAAATTTCCATACAGCCAATGTACAAAGGTAGATGTCTCATTCTCCTTTTAAGTCCACCACATCTCTCTGGCATAAACTGTTCCCCTAATTCAGCTCACTTCATTCTGTATTAGTGTATAAAAATCTTCCCAGCTTCCACTGAAACTCTCCATTTAGTCATTCTTATGAGATAATAACATTTTATTACATTCATATGTCATCATTTGTTTAACCATTCCCCAATAAGTGGGCACCATTAGTGCTACCATGAAAAGAACTTACAAATAAACATATACACATATATGTATGTATGTTTATATACATATATGTATACATGTGTATATGTATACATATATGTATATATGCGTTGTGTGTGTACACGCACATGCACGCACATAAAAATCCTTTTCTTTTTTATTTGATCTCTTTGGGGTATAACAGTAGTCTCACTGGGTCAAGGGCTATTCGCAGTTGCCCTCTTGTGAATAATCTCCAGCTTATGTGGCACCCATAACTGAACATATATACTAATCAAGTTATAGCTCATAATACTGTTAATTGTGGGTATGAAATATCACTTTTATAAAATTCTAAGCTCTCAAGGTCAGAAGGAATGTTGATTTTCATTTTTGTATCCCCGGCTATATAATACAACATCATTACACATGGTAGGTACTTAAATGTTTGTTGAATATAAATAAATTATATTACTTATGATTAGAAAACTTCAAAAATGGCAGAAAGTAATTCAGCATTCCAAAAATATACATAAGCAGGTAAAACAAATTAAATACCAATTTTTTCAAATCAGAAATAAAATTGGAAAATCACATGACAAAGTTCCTCACCTTCTGCCCATAAACATGCCCACCAAACATTCTCCTAACAGGAAGGAAGGAAGGAAGAAAGGAAGGAAGGAAGGAAGGAAGGAAGGAAGGAAGGAAGGAAGGAAGAAAGAAAGAAAGAAAGAAAGAAAGAAAGAAAGAAAGAAAGAAAGAAAGAAAGAAAGAAAGAAAGAAAGAAAGAAAGAAAGAAAGAAAGAAAGAAACCCCTCACTAGATCCTTCTATGTTTGGTAGCTATCATTTGATAGCTCTCTTCCCCTTATCAACTAAATTCTTTGAAAAAACCACCTACATCAAGTACTTTCAATTCCTCTTTTCTCTCTTTATTCTTTAAAAAAAATTATTCTGAGTTTAATCAACACCCCCAAAAAAGAAAACATTCCCACATACAAAGAAGAAAAGAAAAAGGGGGTGACATAGGATTTCTATTAAGTACAGCATGCTTTTAATAATAATAAATACATACATATAAAATAAATTCCATTTGTTAACTTTCAAAGGTATCCAATTTATCTGTTTTCTTCTGAACGGCCTTCTATTCTTTTCTGTTGATTTTTAAAAATGTTTTCTATGACCATCTTTTTTTGGCACCTCCATCATTAGTTCCCCTTTGTCCCCAAATGATCTCCATACTCACCCCTCCCCAAAACCCACAATCCTTGTAGCAAGTACATATTCAAGAATAACAAATCCATACATTTGCTATGTCCTAAAATATGTGCCCCTGAGTCCATCACTCATCTGTCTCAGTAGGTAGGTAGCACACTTCTTCATTAGCCCTCTGGAATTAAAGTTGGGTATTATACTGCTCCAAAGTTGTTTTTCTTTGTTGTTTAGTTGTTTTTAGTTGTGTCCAATTCTGGATGACCCCTTTTGAGGTTTTCTTGGCAAAAATAGTGGAATGATTTGCCATTTTCTTTCTCCAGGTCATCTTACAGTTGAGGATACTGAGGCAAACAAGGTTAAGTGACTTTGCCAGGGTAACATAGCTAGTAAATGTCTGAGGTCAGATTTGAACTAAGGAAGATGAGTCTTCCTGACCGAAGGTCCCTGCGCTCTATCCACTCTGCTACAATGTTGGTATTGTATAAATTGTTCCACCAGTGGTACTCGCTTCACTGAATCAGTTCTTGAGTCTTCCCAGGCTTCTCTGAAACTCTTTCATCATTTCTCATGATACTAACAATATTGCATTGCATTGATATACCATGATTGGTCCAGCCCAGGGATAGGAAACCTGCAGCCATGTGGCCTCAAGGTCACAGGTTCCCCATCCCTGGTCCAGCTAATTCACTAAATAATGGGCAACACCTTTGTTTCTCATTTTTTTGCTACAACAAAGACCTGCTTTAAATATTTTTGTATATGGGACTTTTCTTTGATTTGGAGTAGGCTTAGTAGCGACTGGGTCTGCTAATACTGAGTTAAAGGGTATGCAGTATAGTGACTTTTGGGGAACTGTTGCAAATTCCTTTCCCACATCACTGTATCAGTTCATAGTTTGATTGACACTGCACCCATATGCCTGTCTTCCTGCAGCCCTCAAAACTCTCCTAGACCCTCTGCAATGTAGGTTCCAACCTCATCATTCAGCTGAAAGTGTTCTCTCTATAAGTATTTCACTTGGTGATCTCATCAGCTCCCATGGGTTCAAGTACCATCTTTATGCAGATAATTCCCAAACCTATACATCCATTCCTAGTCTCTCTACTGATCTACAATCTCACATTAATAGTCTTTTTGGATATATCAAATTGAATGCCCTGTAAGCATCACAAACTCGACATTTTCAAAACAGAATTCACTCTCTTCCAAAACTTAAACCTTTTTTTTTAATTTCGCTATTTCTGTCAAGGGTACTATTAATCTTCTAGTGACTCAAGTTCTCCCCACTCCTTACCCCAAATATCCAGCTAATTTTTAAATCTTGTAGTTTCTTTCTCCACAAAATCTCTCACATATGTCCCTTTCATTCCATTCACAAAACTACCATCCTAGTTCAGGCTCCCATGACCTCTAACCTAGACTTCTCATTTGACTCCCACCTCAAGTCTTCCCCTACTTCAATACATCCTCCATATAGCTGCTGAAGTGATCTTTCCCAAAAAGCAGATTTGATCATGTCTTCCTGCTACTTAATAAGCTCTAGTCATTCCCTATTACCTTTAAAATCAAAACTTCTGTTTAGTACTTAAAGTATGTCACAACCTAGTACCTTCTTTCTCTATCTTTCCAATCTTCTAACATTCTCCTGCCCTCCACAAAACTGAAGGCTCAGCTATCCTGTCCTTCTTGCTATTCCTCTCACACAATGTTCTTTGTCTTACATACATGCCTGGAAGGTTCTCCCTTCTCACCTCTAACTTAGAATCCCTGGCTTCTTGTAAGACTCAACTAAAACACCACCTCCTGCAAGCACCACTCTCCTGGTCATAGCTGCTACCTGTATCCTCAAAGGCTACTGAACTATGTACCCTCTATGTATATCACACATATTCATTCATATACACATTGTCTCTCCCATAGAAGTTAGCTCTGTGGAGGCGAGGACTGCTTTTGCTTTTTCTGTGTATTCAGAACACTTAAGCACAATGTCTGGCTTTTGCAAATACCATCTTTTTAGATTTACTATGTCAAGATAATTTTGGATCCTAATTTTCTGATCCTTTATAAGCTATCCCTCCCAGTTTTGTGTTATTTACAAATTTGATGAGCATGCCTTTAACCAAGTTATTGGTTAACCAAGTCATTAACTAAAGAGTTAATAAATTCTTGTTAATTGGTCAATAAATATACTTCAATAAGGAAACCACTAGTTCTAATAGGCTTCCTATATTTCCGACCTTTCTTGTGAAACTTATTTATATGTTCTATATTATCCTAAATAACCCGTAGAGCTACAGTAGTAATGGAAATTAAGATAGGATAGTGGACACTAATGAAATTATCCACATCACTGTTACCATGCTCTGTTAGGCTAAAGAGTTCACTGCCACTATAATCACTATCTTGGACCAGACTGTGAAATTTGGCAGACTGGCAAAACAGTATTTTTTCTTAACACAAAAAAGTTTTATAATAAAGCACTGCTAGGAAATCTGAACTTAAATTTTAGGATATCTTAAAATGTTTACTTTTACTATTCCCCATAGGAATTATAGGGGAAAAATTTAACTTTACACTTTGCTCCGATAGCTGTTGCCATCAGATTTTTTTTAAAAGAAGGACATTTCTAGCATTTTGAATATCCATGAGAGGAAATTTTAAAACAGAAAAAGCACTTGTATTATATGTCATTTTGAGTCTATCATATACCTCACTCACTTATGTGTGTATTATTTTCCTTGAAAAGGAAATACACATTTAAGAGTATTTAGAAATGAATTTATTTTGAGAAATAAATTGAGTCAAGAATGAGCCAAGAGTCAATGCTATGTTACAGTGTGCAGCTTAATCACCAAAGAAATACAATATAATTATTAGGGCTGGAAAGCGGCAGACCGAACGGCCCTGGATAGGGATTATGTATCATATTATTTAGATTCCACCACATCCTTGATTGAATGAAGACTAAGGTTCTTACATTAGGAAAATGTCCAGAAAGCTTGACCACAAAATGCTTGGGTATCGCTTGCCAAATTTAAGATCACTTTTGAAAGCTTTATATTTCTCCTCTTAACCCTAATGGGCAACAAATTCTTTTGAAATAACAGAAACATAATACTAGACCTGGAAGAAAAGGCAAGGAAGGCAATCAAGGAAGAAATAAAAACATTAGTGACACTGATCATAACTATTTCCCGTACAACAGAATTCTGGTTAGTATTCAGATGGGTTCGATGGATGCTGATGCCTCATAGTGGCATGAAGGGGAACATAGATTTTCAAAAGGCTATTCTAACACAATGCATTCTCTAGAAGGTCCTGCTAACCTAGAAAGATTTCAGGCAAAGAAGATGATTTTGTATCTATCTTATGGGGACTACCCTTAGCTAGTTCAGAAAGGATTATCAGCTAAAGGTTTGGTCATAGAAACTCATGAATACAATCAATTAATGAGTGAAAGATTTTCAACCAGTACTAATAGTGGGAATGCTCACAATACTGTGACAAGCTTTTACAGAGTACTATGGTATGATGCATTCCAAATTAATTTATATTTAAATTCTATTCGCATCAACTGATTTAATTCTAGGCATTGTTTTATTTTGGTGTGTATAATTTCAAGATAAGTAACACTAATTATAAATAATAAAACCAATTAAACTTACATTTAGACCTATTTTAAGCATTTTTAAAAGGCCTTTGACATAGATATATTTAAAAACTTCTCAGTTACTATAGTGTCCTCTCTTCCATTATATTCCCTTGCCCATGCATTCTTGGGGTGTGTGTGTGTGTGTGTGTGTGTGTGTGTGTGTGTGTATGTGTGTGTGTGTGTGAGAGAGAGAGAGAGAGAGAGAAAGAGAGAGTATTGCCCTTTTGAACAGCTGCAGTGATGTATATTTCTTCATTTCCATATTATTTCATGTATTACCATATTCTTTGAATTTTTCATATCTGTCATTCTTAATTGTATTATCCCACAGTGGGGAACCTGCAGCCTCAAGGCCACATGTGGCCCTCTAGGTCCTCGAGTGCAACCCTTTGACCGAATCTAAACTTCACAGAACAAATCCCCTTAATAAAAGGACGTGTTCTGTAAAACTTGGACTCAGTCAAAAGGCCACACCAAAGGACCTAGAAGGCGACTTGTGGCCTCAAGGCTACACATTCCCCACCCCTAATGTCCTATTGAGTCAATGAAATACAGTTTGTTTGGTCATTTCCCCAATTGTTAGACATCTGGGTTGTTTGAAGTTTTTTGAATTATACACTAATACTTACATAAATATTTTTAATCAGACAGTTTGTTCTTCCTTTAATAATAACTTTCCTAGGATACTTTGATAGATCTGCAATTGCATCGTTGCATCTATTTTATTCCATACTATTATTTCCTCACTTAAACTTTCTACAGGGAGGGGTCTATCCATTGTCCTAGAACCTTCTTCTGGATTTCTTGACATTGGGTGAATAGTAATGGAGCACATAGTCTGTCCATTAGTTGCCCTTTGCTCTCATTACAAGCTTTACTCCTTCTCTACGTATATATCCTGTGATAACATCCTTCCCTGCATTCTTTCTATGCAACTTTTCCTTTGTAATATTGTGACATCTTGTTCATGCCCTCTGTACATCTCTCAAGTGCCTACCTTATTTTCTGAGGACAGTAAATATTTAACCTGGAGAGCAGGTCAGAAGCAGGCAAGTCATCTCTGTGCATGCTCCATGGTTCTTGTTAAACACTAAAAACATCAGATGTTTTCAGAACAACTACTGTCTATCCAAGACTCCTGCATTTTATACTTGTGAAGTTGATCTTTTTTCTAACTCACATGTAAAACTTTACTTTTATTCCTAGTGAATTCCATCTTACTAGATTTAGTGTGGCAAGATGTTTTTGGATCCTAATTCTATGATCCTTTGTAAGCTATCCCTCCCAGTTTTGTGTTATCTACAAATTTGATGAGCATGCCTTTAACCAAGTCATTGAAAAAATTGTTAGATAGCACAGTGCCAAAGCACAGCTCCCTAGGGTATACTCCTAAAGACTTCCTGCCATGTTGACATGGAATCATTAACAACTGCTTTTGAATCTGGGCTGCCAGCCAGTTCTGAGTTCATCTAATTGTACTATCATCTAGAGCACATCTCTCCAATGTCTCCACAAAAAATAACATGAGATACAAAATCAAAAGTTTTGCTAAAATCTAAGTAAACTATATCCACCGCATTCCCATCATCTATTCGTTTGACAATCCTGTCACGAAATGAAATGAGATGAATTTGGCATGTTCTTGACAAAGCCATTATGATCTTTCTAGAAGTTTGCTGACCATCTCTTTAAATGATCTGTTCTAGAATTTTTCCCAGCAATTGAAGTCAAGCTTACTGGTCTATAGTTTGCATAATTTACTCTCTTCCTTTTTTTGAAAGTTGGGACATCATCTGCCCTTTTACAATCTTGTGGTACTTCTGCCATCTTTCGTGAGCTCTCAAACATCACTGACGGTAATTCAACACCAAGGATGTTGTTCATCTGGTCCAAGTAGCTTGAATTAATCTAGGGTAGCTAGGTGCTCTCTCACTATTTCTTTGCTCTTCTTGGGCATTAACCACTCTGTGGTGGTTTCTGTTCTGTAATTTCCAGTACAAAAGTCATTCTCCTCGGCCACCACTGCTCTTCTAATCTCCCAGGTTTATCAACCAAGCATTAGCTTCAACTCACCACTCTTCCTTTGTACCCAATCAATTTCCAAGTTATGTCATTTCTACATCTACACCTCTTGCATCTTACTCCTTTTCTCTGTTCACATGTCTACCACTTGTTCAGGCTCTTACTACTTCTCACTTTACTCATTGCAGTAGTGACCTAATTGGTTTCCTGGCATCAATTCTCACTTTATCCAGTCCATCCTATACATTGAAGCTACAGTGATTTTCCTGAAGCGTAGATCTGCCAACATCATTCAGTAACTCCCAGCATATCTCTATTGTCTCTAGGCTCAAATATAAGCTTCTTTATTTAGCTTCCAAAGTCCTTCACAACCCAGCTCCAACCTCACCTCCACAAAGTGCTCAGATCTCTACCCCAAACTCTGAAATGCTAATAATTATTTCGTCGTTGCATTTAGAGCTCGGCCAAGAGAACAGCAATTCTCTCATGACTACTTCTGCCTTTTGAACAATTACACAGTCAGAAATGTGAGTCAAGAATTTCATCTGATTCCCTGCTTTTAGTGGAATGAGACCTCTATTATTTGTCCAGGTAGCTGCAGTTTCTTAATCACTCTCATATCTTAACTCTAATTCAGTTTTGTAATTTTTGGCTGAAGAATGTTATCTAGATCCTCTATTGGACTGGACAATCTATATTTTACTACTGTAATTATATACGTGTATGTGTACATCTGTATATATATATATATGTGTGTGTGTGTGTACACACACAAACACACATATACGTATATGCACATACATACACATATGTTATGTACATGGTATGTACACATTTACATACATGTGTGTCTATAGATACATAAACACAGTGTGTATGTACTTCCTCCTTCAAATTTTAGATTTACACAAAAGTCTGTATCTTCTTGCTACATAGCATTATTTTACAACTTTTATGAGTTGTTGGGGTTTTTTTTAGGAACAACCTTCTACTGCCATAGTCTATTGTTAAGTTCTATTGCACCAATTTTCATTTATTCTTTTGAGACAGCATTTACCTGCTTCCATAGATAAGTAAAGCTCCCTTTGTTTAATCGTATTTGGCATTCAAAGCCCCTCACAACCAGGCCCCCTCCTACCTTTCCAGTCTTATTATGCTTTATTCCTCCTCCTTACCATCTATAATCTCATGATACCGGCCTCCTGACTTTTCCTCAAACAAGATGCTCCATCTCTCAACATTTTCGATGGCTGGACTCCAAGCCTGGAATGCTCTCCTTCGTCATCTCTCCCTCTCAGCTTCCATAGTCAAGTCCCTTTGAGTCCCAGCTAAAATTCAATCTTCAACAAGAAGCCTTTCCTGATCCTTCCCTGCCCTTTATCCCACCCCACCCCCACCCCCACGCCATGCTAGTGCCTTCCCTCTATTGATTATCTCTTATCTGGCCTTTCTATGTCTTGAGCTGTAGTTGTTTTCATGTTGTCTCCCCCAATAAATTATGAGTTCTCTAAAAGCAGAAACTTTTTTTCTGCCTTTTTTGGTATCCCCAGCACTTAGCACTGCACCTGGCAGTTAAATGTTATTGACTGACTCTGCAAATTGGTATATAGGTATCTGAAGTCATAGTAATAAACTGGAATCCAATTGCATGCTGTCTTGGGGAGGGGGGAAGGGAGGGAGAAAATTTGGAATTCAAAATCTTATAAAAGTGAATGTTGAAAACTAAAAATAAATAAAAAATAAAAAAAAACCTGGAATCCAAATTTATAGCTGATTTCACTGCAGTATCAAAACATCTTCATGTAATTAAGTGGAAAAACATTGGACTTAGAGTCATAGGACTTGAGTTCAAACGCCAGTTCTCCCACTTATTGCCTGTGTAACCTGGGCAAATCACTTAATCTCTATGGGCCTCAGTTTCTCTATCTGTAAAAGGAGGGGTTTGGACTAGATGATTCCTAAGGTCCCCTACTAGTTGTAGTAAATGTATGACTATGATCTTCTGCAAAACATCTTCTCTGGTGGTGGGAAGTTCCCAAGCCAGCACACATAATTAGTTATGCTTACTCTTCATAGGTAATAGACACCCATGCAAGTTCAGCAGTCTATCAAAAATGCATTCCCCAAATAGAATTAGAATTAGTCACTAGAGCTCTTAACCTATTTTATGGCAGTGTTTCAAATTATTTGAAGAGGTGGGTAATCTATATTCTTGCTGTACTTATTCATTCCAGTGTCAATCTGATTAGTTGAGGGAAGGAAAATCCCAAAGCTCATTTCAGTTTTGTTGAAACTTCTCAAAAAAAAAAAAAAAGGAGTCTAAACAAAGTCTACATGCATATCGGCCAAATGTTTTGACAGCCTTCGGGAGACTCAGCCAGAGGTCTTCTTGGGTCAAATGCTTTATTGTTTTAAACTTTAATAGCCTAACTGTGGAATACGCTTAACTGAGATGTGTCCCTGGCTCCCACCTCTGGAATATAATATGAATTCAATTTGAGATCTTTATCTGTTGATAAAATTCTAAAAGTATGAAGTAAATTTTTATTCATAAACAAATTTAGATATATTTTTCCTAAGATTTATTTAACACAGGATTGAATTCGAAGTGTCATTCAAATGAACTTCTCAGTTCAACTTTATTTTAATGTACTGTGTTCCCTATCACTCACACCTGGATTACTGCAATAATCTCCTAGTCTACTGGCTTCTAGTTTTTCTTTCCACTGATCTACTCTGTGTATCACTGCCAGATTAATCACCTTAAAATCCTGCTAGTATTTGTTTTCTAACCTAAAAGCAGCATTTCAGGATATACTAGAAGGCATATATTTGAGTAGGAAGGGCAAAGATTTGCTTAAATCACCCTCATTCAGTCTAGTCCTCTTTATAATTACTTAGGAAGTGAGAAAGAAAAGAAAACTGTCTTTCCTTTCCTCAAGCTTCTCCCTCTACAAGCTTTCTTCTCTTACTGAGAAAGGAGTGATTACTATGATTCTTCCCTTCCATCAGCCCCTAGTCTAAAGCCTGAGGCTTCAACTGCCTCATGCAATCTTTACCCCTTAATGAAGAGAGGCAACTCCCATGGTAGAAAGAAAGCTCCTCTGCTTTAAACCAACCACTGCTAGGATCTCAGTGTGAGTTCTTTTTGTGGCCTCATCTCTTCATGGGCAAACTTCCCTACAAGTAAGGTGTCCCTAAGAACACAATATCTTACCACTAGACCCAGATGGCTCTGGAGGAGAAAGTGAGGCTAATGACTTTGCACAGCCCTCACTCACTTAGATCCAAATCACTTGCATGTCATTGCATCACCTCCCTGATGTCGTGGTCCTCTTGGAGAATGGAGGACAAGCAACAACCTCTGTGAGTGGAAAATACTGGGGACCCAACTGGAACTAACCAGTTGGGCAACACAGTTCTTCCTTCCTTCTTTCCTTCCTTCCTTCCTTCCTTCCTTCCTTCCTTCCTTCCTTCCTTCCTTCCTTTCTTCCTTCCTTCCTTTCCTTCCTTTCCTTTCCTTTCTTCCTTCCCTTTTCCTTTCCTTTCCTTCCTTCTTTCCTTCCTTCTTTCCTTCCTTCCTTCCTTCCCATTCCCTCTATAATTTTTTTTATAAGAGGACCATGCTTTAAAGTCAAATCACTCTGGCTCTCATTGATTGATCAATAGTAGGTCCCAGGTCAAGCCCCACTTGGTCATTGTTTAGGCCCTGAATGGCTCAGAGTGAATGTAAATAGCAATTGTTTTGGCCTGAAATCCTGAGGGTCTTTTCCTCCCAGACTGATTTTTTTTTAACTAGGTAAGGAGACTATTCTCTGCCTCATTTCTTACCTAGCCTTACTCACTGAATGGGCATTGCCTCAGTCAAACTGAGCTTGAAAAGGCCCTGTATCCAGGGCCATCTCCAGTCATCTTGATCTATATCTCTCCACTGAACCCAGTCGGTTCCAGAGAAAAGTGAGGCTAATGACTTTGTACAGTCCTCCCTCACTTAAATCCAATTCACTTGCATGTCATGGCATCACCTCCCTGATGTAAAGGTCCTCTTCCGGAACAAAAGATAAACAAAAACAACTATCTGACTTGATACCTCCTTGGTTAAAGTCATACACCTTCTGAGGAGGCTCAAAGCACCTTTCCATTCTTCTTATTCATCCATACAAACCCTGACCATCCCCACCAGGGGACTTTCAAAAAAGTTTAGTTTGGCAGTGAAATAAACTTTAGGCATTTCCACAAACTGTATGCTATTTGTGCCTGATTACCATGCTATTTTTTAAGTCTATATTTCAGATTAACTTTGTCATAAGTGGTATTTGATTATACTTCTAAGTGTCTTCTTAGTTTTTGGCTTATAAGCCATCGTTGTCTGCTCACAGCTTAAATTAGAGTCAATGTTGCTAATGAACACAAGAATAGTGCTGATGACACATTTCTACCAAAGAAAAGGGAAAGTTATGTTTTGAAATGAAATAACATACAATACTGAACTAGTGTCACCAACTTCTAAAACATATCAAAATTACCAGAAGTCACTTTCAGAATTACAAAGCTTTCCTATTTTCCTCTGGATAATTTTTTTAACTACAAATACTATTTTGGTTTTTTTCCAATTCCATGTAAAGACACTTTTAAAAATTCATTTTTTATAAAATTTTGAGTTCCAAATTTTTCTCCCTCTCTTTCTCCCCTCCCGAGACAGCAAGCAATCTGATACAGGTTATACGTGTGCAATCACGTAAAACATATTTCCACATTAGTCATGTTGTAAAAGAAGAAACAGAACAAAAGGAGGAAAAATACATGAACAAAAAAGAAAGTGAAAATAGTATGCTTCAATCTGGATTCAGACTCCATCAGTTCTTTCTGTGGATGTGCATAGCACTTTGCATCATGAGCTTTTTGGAATTGTCTCAGATCATTGTATTGCTGAGAAGAGCTAAGTCGATCATCACACAGTGTTGCTGCCGCTGTGTATAATGTTCTCCTGGTTCTGTTCACTTCACTCAGGATAGTTCATGTAAGTTTTTCCAGGTTTTTCTGAAATCCACCTGCTCATCATTTCTTATAGCACAATAGTATTCCATCACTTTTGTATGCTACAACTTACTCAGTCATTCCTCAATTGATGGGCGTCTCCTCAATTTTCTGGATCATATTCTCATCAAATCTGATTTTTCTCGAGTCCTATCTGTCTATCATTACATAATCCATCAGACTGAAATCCAAGCAGGCTCAATGGGTCAGGTGAAGACTGGGCATCTAAACATGGAAGCAAAAGCAAGGCCCAATTACGATAAAGCACACAACTATCTAAATTTAGGCAGGTAAGAGTGAAGAGTTTCATGGTTTACAAAGCATTGTCTCATTTGATCCTCATACTAATCATGTCAAATAAGGAATACAGGTATTATTATATCCTTTTTACAGATCAGGAAACTGTAGCTATTAAGAGCATTTCCCACAGTCACATACTTATTAAGCATCAAAGATGGAGGGAAGGGAAGAGAATAAGCCTTTCTATGGCAGCCACCTTGTGCCGGGCACCATGCACTTTTACAAATATCATCTCATTTGGTCCTCACAACAACTCTACCCTACAGGACTATTTTTATTTCCATTTTCCAATTGAGGAAATTCGGGCAGACAGAGGTTAAATTGCTTACCCTGGGTCACCCAGCTATGAAGTATCTGAAAATGGATTTGAATTCCAGTCATCCTAACTCCAGCCCCAGCACCCTGGCCATTGAGCCACCTTCCTGCCCTCCAAAGACAGAATCTAAGCCCAAGGCTCTCTTTTCTCTGAGTCTAATTTTTTTTAACTATAATATATTATCTCCCAGAAACCAGAGAGATGAGTCACTGGAGGAGAAAGAATAAAGAGGTCTTGAGTCCTGTTTGCAAAAGACCCAAAATGATTCGAAAATCCATGATATCTATTCAAGCAGCTGGACAGACAGTTGGTAGAGTTACTATCATCATCATACATCAATGACCTTGACAGCAATGCATTTCAAGGACTCAGTTTTCAGGAAAAGGGGTGGGAGACCACCAAGGGCAATATAGACTTTTTAAAAAAATAGCATGGTAATTAGGCGCAAATAGCATACAGTTTGTGGAAATGCCTAAATTTCTCAAAGGCAATCCAGCTGTTTCTTTGAATCCTACTCAGTTCTGGGCCCAGCTTAGTAGTGTCTTTTCAAGATACAAGTACTGAAGGACAACTGGATGGGTTGTCCATCCAAATGTATAGCACAGTCCAAACCAATGGTCTGCAGGATAATCCACTGGATTAAGAAGAAAATACTAGAACTTCCATTTATATTCTTTTAAATTAAAAAGGACATTAAACTTTACTAATATTTAATATAACTCTGGCACCCTCACTGGGTCACATACATACATATGTATATATAGACATAGATATAGATACACACATACATATGTGCATGTGTATACACACATATACATATAGTATCAGGTTTATTGAGGGAAGAAGAGCAGGAGTTCCATAACACAGAACAGTTGACAATGGTGCCTTCTCCACCTTGTTCTCCTTCAGCATACTGCAATATATTTATATTTTCCCGTGTCCTGTTAAGTGGATTTAAAGACTAGGATAGAGAATTTAATAATCTGTTTTTGAAATTACCAAATAAAATGGCCAAATTACAGTAGATTTTGAACCGGTTGTTAAAAAATATAGAAAAAAGAGCAACATTTCCCAATTAGTTTGCAAGAAGAACTGATTAACATCAGGGAAGATGGAAATTTACTACCTTTATTTTCACCAAAAAAATTACATAATTGGGGGATGAGACTGAAAAAATGCAACTAGATGCACTTCTTATATTTGGATGATTTGTATTGGGTATGTTGAGCTTAGATGCCAATAGAACATATAATAGAAATGTCCAGAATATAGCTGAAGAGGTAGAAATGAAATTCAAGAGAGAATTTAAGGCTGGATATATAGATTTGGAAGTCATCTGCCCAGAGATAATTACTGAACCCATAGGAGCTGATGGGCTCACCAGGGGATAGTGAAAAAGCCAAAGACAGAACCTTGGATCACACCTTTCCTTAGAGAGTTGGATATAATCCAACAAAGGAAACTGAAGAAATGTCGGACAGGCAGGAGAAAACCCAGGAAAGACACAGAGGTCAAAGAGAGTATCCAAGAGGTGACAGTGAACAGATGGGATGACAGCCAGGATACAAAAAAAAAATCTTAACCTGCTAGCAGAGTGGGATGAATCTAATAAAATGAAATTCAGTAGGGATAAAGTCTGATACTTTGGCTAAAAATAAAATCAAGTGCACATGGGAAACTTTAGCACTGGCTGCTCTTTAGGCCTGAAATGCTCATCCTCCCCCCTAATCTCTGTCTCTGGGAATCCCTGGTTTCCTTCAAGATTCAGCTCAAATACCGTCTTCTGGATAAGGGCATTCCTGGTTCCCACTTCTCTCCAGTTTCTAGTGACCCTCTCCTCCCAAGGTTATCATGTATTTGCTTAGTATGGGCTTTCTATACATATATGTGTATGTTGTCACCCTTTTTAGAATGTAAACTCCTTGATAAATGAGGCTGTTTCATTTTAAGCTTTGGATCTCCAGAACCTAGCATAGTGCCTGGTCCATAGTAGGTGCTTAATAAATGTTTGCTGTTTGATTGTTAGACATTGGTTTGTCTGGAAAAAGTTACTAGAGTATTAGTGGATTGTAAGTTCCATATTAGTCGGCAGCATGGCAGCCAGTAGCATAGCTTCCAGTCATTAAGACACGGTAGGTTTAATTTGTCTTGTTCATAGATGGAATTGAATAGTTTCAGCAGGATGTCAGTAAGACAGAGGGTATACAGAGGGAGTCAACCAGGGTGGTGAAAGGCCTTGAGTTCATGTCATACATGGAATAATAGAAGAAAATGGAAAGTTTAGTTTGAAGAAGAAAAGACTCAGGGGTTATATGGTAGATTTGTTCAAGGGTTTGAAGGACTTTCATATGGAACAGGCATTATATTTGCTCTGTTTGATCTCAGAGGGCAAGTCAAGTCAAAGGGCATTTATTAAGCATCTGTATCTATGTGCCAGGCACTGTGCTAAGCACTGGGGATACAAGAAAAAAAGAAAGAGTCACTCCTAAAATTTCAAGGGCCTTACATTCTAATAAAGGAAAGCAACACATAAAAGGGAGCTGAAAAATAAAGGGGCAAAAGAGGAGGTCTCCACTTGGTGGTGAAGGCCAGAGAATGAAAGATGGCTGGTCTGAAAGAAACTCATCAATAGGAGAAAGGGGCTGCTGAGACAGAGGAAGAAGAGAACTGAGTAAAGGTGATAAAATCCAGAAAATGAGGACGGAAGTAACGGGTAAAAGTTGCAAAGCAATAAATTTAGGCTTGATGTCGGGAAAAATTTCTAACAATCAGAACTGTGTCACGGGATGCTTTAGGAAGTAGTAGTTTCCCCTCATTGGAGATCTTCAAGGAGAGACGGCATTACCACCTGTTGGGAATAGCATTGTGTATACCATAGTGCCATTTCATTTGGGTTCTGCAGAGGTGTGCCGGAGCCAACTCAAACTGCTTGTGAGAGCTGACTATGTGAGCACTTACACTTTAGAAACTGGCAAATGCTACAAATTAGGGCTTGATTTACTTTTTTATTGATTGTCTAAATTTAAGAAAATTGTGGAGAAAATGTTAATAATGCATATTAAACTTAAAAGTATATTGTGGATACATTTGTTTCCCTGCAGAACCATTTATTAAACATTTACCAGTACACCACTGAGAGTATGGGTTGGATTAGTTGTCCACTGATCTCCCTTCCCAAGTCTAAAATTCTGTGAGATCAACTGTGGAAAAATCTGTAGAAGTCAATAAAGAACTGAGAAAAGGCCATGAGGTCTATCAGTTAAGAAATGATTGGTAACCTTTGAGAAAGTTCTTTTTGAAGGTTGGCGGATTCATGATCCAGAGAGCAAGGGTTATAAGCAGTGAGTAAATAATGAAAAAAAATTAAGGAAACAAAACTCTTACTACTAGTTTGGCAGTAAATGAGAAGAAGGATGTATGTAGGATGGCTGTTGATGAGTTGGAAGTGTTAAGTGAAGGGTTTTTTTTTTTAAGGAAGGAAGGAAGACCATAACATGTTTGTACTCTGTAGATGGGGAGAAAATAATAATGAATAAGAGAGAGGGACTGATTAATTAGGTGAGCTTCCAAATCAAACAAGAAAGAATGGAATCAAGATTCCAAGAGAAGGTTTAGTCTTTGCAAGGAAAAGATGAGTGAAGATAGAAGTTTTGAGGTATAGAGAGCAGAGAATACGGGAGAGCACAAGAAAGATGTCCTCAATTTTCTCACTTAAGTGGAAAAAACCATTCGCTATGGGACAGATCATAATATATATTTTTAAATTACAGGTAACTAGATGGCACAGAGGATAAAAATGCTGGGCCTGGAAGTCCTCAGACACTTATCCAGCTGTATGACCCTGGACAAATCATTTCACCTTTGTCTACCTCAGTTTCCTCAACTGTAAAATAAGGATAATAACCACCTTTACCTCCCAGGATTATTGTAAGGATCAGATGAGTAACTACTGATTTTCAGCTATTCCTTCAAATGATACATGCTCTATTTTTTTCTAGCTAAAACTACCTGCTTCAAGATTTGTTTGTATTTGCAATTTCTGCAGTTACAAAGGGAGAAAGTTTTTCTTTTTTTTGCAGCAGCACATAGGTGTAGGAACAACAGTTATGAATTTTGAGAGTGATCCAAGGCTGAGACTTGGCAGGGCACAATTGGCATCTCTTGTATGTATGCGTAAATTTACTGGCACACCTCTATTCAGACTATCTGTTCTTAGTGAATATGTGTGTGCGTGTGCGTGTGTGTGTGTGTGTGTGTGTGTAGATATATGTATGTGTGTATACACACACATATAAATACAGGCAGATGGAACCTATAAAGTGAAGAGAAAAACTTGTCTTAAGGCTTAAATAATACTTAAGTGTAGCAGACAAAAAAAATATTTTTACTGAGTTCAAAAAGGAGCAACTTCACTTTTTAAAAAAATTAATGACATAGAAACTGATTCAAAATTCTTTCAACTGAATAAAAAGTGATATAACATTACCATAACTCTTCCTATGTTTAATAAGAATTTATCATTAAATTTTTAAGTCTCGAACATTTTCTCTATGGTCAATCTGGATTGCCAAACTATGGATAGGCAAAACTCATTTGCAAATAGGCCAGTTTTTGTATTTGGATCTTAACATCTGCCAGCCAGTCAACATTTCCTCATTGTCCACTATGTAAAGAATATTACACTATATAACACAGGAAGATATAAAGGAATTAGAAAACACAGTCCTTGTCTCTAAATTTAGCGAAAGGAATAATAATGTTCAGAACTTCATACCACTCTGTAATTCTGTGATCATGTTAATGTTAATGTAGTGATTGTGTTAATTAATCACGTTAATAATTTCATCCTTTAAGGTAGACAGATCTTTTATTCTTGATGGCAAATCACCATACTATTCCTTATTTTGTCTGTATGCATTTTGCATCTTTATATGATTAATATGTTGATGAGATGAGAACACTAGCTTTTAATGTAAATTAAGTTTTCTTTAACCAATGTATGGTATGACAATTTCAACATTCCTCTAAATTCTTGAAAAATGAGCGGTTTTTCCTAAAGCAATACCATACTTTAATTATGACTTCTTGATGAAATTGTGCTGAATATCAAAGTGAGAACTCTAACCTCTAAGAATATTAATCAAGATTTCTCGTAACAAAAGCATTCACAGTGAATATGAAGGTTAAGGGGCCAGCTGCATAGGAAAATGATATTCTCTATTCACATACAGGTCAGAGAGAGTTTAGACAATCACACTGAAATCTTCTTTTTAAAGGACCAACAATAATCTCAGATAGAGGTATTGAAGGATGACTTTCTCTAGAATGGAAGGTAATTACAACTGTCTGATAATTTAATAAAGCATCTCATCTGTGCTATTGCTTTTTATAATACATTATGACATTTTTGTGTGGCTGAAATGGAAGAAAAGCCATCAAACTCACTTCAATCAACATTAACATCTCACAATTATCTGCATATCTTCTTGCATATGATTATAAGGGCTCAGACCAAAGGAAGAAATTTTTAATAATGTAGATATAAAACATTAAAATGAGCTACTGACAAAATTTATAAAAATAGCTTCAAAAAGAGTTCTTTTAAAAAAGCATCAATACTTCCAAGTCTAGAGTGATTTGATATATCGATGCTTGTAGTCTCTCCCTTACAATGTAAGTAAGCTCTTTTCCAGTAGATTGTTTCATTCTTTGTGCTTTCCCAGCATGAAGCACAGTACCTGGCACACAACAGGTGCTTAATAAATGCTTTATTATTGACTGACCTGAAATCAAAAAGCACAGTAGATAACTCTTGAGGTTCATTCTTTTCGTCATTCTCTTGGTTAATGGCTTTTTCTGTTAAACTAAGCTAAGCCAGGTAACATATTTTATTGATGCCACCATTTCTATAGTTCTTCTTTGTACAACATTTCAATTTTTCCATATTGTAACCATTGTGGCAAATAAATTATATGATCATTATTATTGTATGTGTTTAAAATTCCCTTTTGAATCATCTAAAAACACAATTTTCAAAACCCAATCTAAATTAGATGATAATATCCTATACAGGGCTAGAAGGTATCTTAAAGTTCATCTAGCACAATCTCCTCATTTTATAGATTAGGAAATCGAGGTCCAGGGAGGCACTGTGGCATGGAGGATAAAATACTGGCCTTGGGGTCAAGAAGACCTGGGCTTGGATCCCACCTCAAAAACTTGCTAGCTGCATCTCAGTTGACAAGTTACCTATTCTCCCTCAGCTTTACCTATAAAATTGGGATGATACTGGCACCTACTTCACAGAGTGGCTGTGATAATCAGATTAAATAACCTATGCAGTTCTTTGAACACCTTAAAGCCCAAGTTAGCTTTGTGATTGCCCAAGGTCATGCAGCAGAGGAACCAATATTTGAACTTAAGTCCTATGGCTACAAGTTCATTCTCTTTTCGTTGTACCATGCTGCCTCCAACAATACATCAAGGCTCTGCAATATCATTATATAAGTGGGTATATAAGTGTGGGTCTAATGTGTTATCCCAAGAACTGGAAGGAATTAACCTCAGTGGTCATCTAACCCGCCTGCAGCTAAAAAGGGTTTCCTCCACAGCATGCCTGACAAGTGCTCCTCCAACCTTTGCTTGAAGACTTCCTGTGAAGAGGGACCCATGAGCTCTCATGGCATCCTATTCCATTTTGGTAAAAAAAACTTGTTGGGGAGGTTTTCTGATATAAATTCTAAAATATCCTCTTTGCACCTTCTACCCACTGTGCCTACTTCTATCTTCTGAGGCCAATCAGAGCAAACCCAATCTCTCTTCCATGTGGTAGACACTCAGACATTTGAAGCTGTCTATGCCCCTTCCCTAACAAATCTTTTGTTCCTAGGGTTTTTACATCCCCAGTTCCTAAAGCAAGTCTCCAAATCTTATGAAGTTAAGGGCCTCCATCATTCTTGTTGCTCTTCTTTGGACACCTTTTAGATTATGTGCTTCCTAATAACTGTAGTGACCAAAACTGAACACTTCAGTCTGCCTACGGCAGATTCTGGCAGGACTATCAGCTCTATATTCTTATATATTGCATTTCTTTTAATGTGACAACATTAGCTGAACTCATACTGAACTTCCTTTGGACATCCTTTCTAGTAATGACTACATATTTTCTCATACTCTCTTCTACCACCATGATTGCCCCTACCCCCACCTCCCAACTGGGCTTGGTAAGGGAATTGGAATACTTCCATTACCTATTGCCACTTCCAAGATCTTCCTCTTCCGCCTTGACTGAGGAAATGCTCCTCCTTTGAGGTTCACACTATACAAATTTATCACCTTTAAAAGTTCAAATCTGGCCTCGGACACTTACTAGCTGTGCTACCCTGGGCAAGTACTTAACCCTGTTTGCTTCAGTTTTCCTCATCTGTAAAATGAGCTGGAGAAGGAAATGGCAAATCACTCTAGTATCTTTGCCAAGAAAACCTCAAATGAAGAGTCAGATATGACTGAATAACAATGAACAAAAGTCTGTCTCCTGATCTATAACGTCTTTCATCATCAACTGCCTTTTGGACATCTCACCCTGGATGTACATAGACATCTCAAACTCAACAACTCCAAAAGAGAACTCATTATATTTTCCTCCAAATTCTCTCTTCTTAACTTCCCTATTACTGTAGCATGACTACGAAAAGGCAACAGCATCCTCCCCGTTCCTCAGGCTTGAAACATCACTGTACTTGATCAACTCCTCCCTGTCAGCCCACATATCCAATCTGTTGCCAAATCTTGTTCCCTTCACATCATCTCTCTTACATATTGCCTTCTCTACACCTCACTAGTTCAGGCCTTCTTCACTTCTTGTCTGGACTACTGTAATAGCCTTCTAATTGGTTTCATGTCTCAAATCTCTCCCCATTCCAATCCATTTTCCATTAAGCTGCAAGGTGATATTTCTAAAGTTTAAGTTTGACCACTTCACTGCCCAGGTCAATGAGCTGCAATGACTCCCTAAAACCTCTAGGATCATATATGAATGCCTTTGTTTGGCATTTCAAGCTCTTCATAATCTAGCTCCTTCCTACCTTTCCAGCCTTTTATTTTACTCTCCGCCATGCACACTACAATCCAGCTGTGTTGGCTGGCTCACTTGCTGCTCCTCAAACACGACACTTCATTTCTGGTCCGTGTTATGGGGACCTTCCCCCATGCCTTGAATGCTCTGCCTTCTCACCTCTGCCTTTCTGTTTCCCTGGCTTCCTTTAAGACTCAACTTAAATTTCACCTTCTGCAAGAAGCCTTTCCTAGTCTCCTGAGGCTGCTATTGCCTTCCTCTCTGAGACTGCCTTCCATATATTTTGTATGTATCTTGTATATACCTAGTTATTCACATGTTCTCCCTGCAAGTTCCCCAAAAGCAGGAGCTCTTTTTGCCTTTCTTTGTATCCCTAGTAATTACAGGGCCTGGAACACAGTAAATATTCAAATACCTGCTGAATGACTGAATAAATGACTCAAATTGTTTTCAGGCAAACTGGAAACAAATTTTTCTTATCAATCTACTGATTTGTCTTTTTGTCTGTCTTTCCACATCTCCCTAATGGGGTACATATGAAATTAATTTTTAACCCAAGTTTAAGACTTTGCATGCCAATAGTTTCACTTTATTCCATTTGCTCCAAAGTTCTGTCAACATCTTTTTGAATTATGTCAATCATTGTACGGTCTATCCTAGCTAGATGTCATCTATAAATCATATGAGGATGCCATTATAGCTTTATCCAAATTAAGATAAAAAAAATTAGCTCAGGTACAGATCCTATTATCGTCTAACCAATACTCTCTATCTTGTCTACAAGAGTAGCAAAAGATAGCATATTAAAGGCTTTGCTAACGCTACATAAGTTACAGCATTGCCTTGATCTACCAGTCTACTAACTTTGTATAAAAAGAAAAGAGGGTTAGATGGAACTTTGTTCTTAAAGACATCATCCTTGGTCTTTATGATTACTGTTTCATTTTCTAGCTGTTTAAAGAACGGTTTCCTTTTAATCGCATCTAGAATATTACCAGGAAAGATGTCAAGTTAACTGGTCTATATTTTGGAGATTCTTCTTTCTTTTTTGAGTCAGGATATTTGTCTTCCTCCAATACAGCAATATCCATCCCACTTCCAACAATTTTTCAAAGATCACTGACTGATCAGGCATCACATTTGAAGGGGTTTTTTCCTAGGTGATGAGATCACCAAGGGCAGCTAGGTTCTCTTATAATCACCTTACTTAAGTATTTTTAAAATTGTGTTTAGATTAAGTATTTATTAGATTGTAAGCTCCTTGAGGGCAGGAACAGTCTTTTGTCTCTAAATATTGATTAATTGATAGATTGAACTCCTTAGCAGCTATTTTTCTTCTGTTCTTTCCAGACTAATGACCATCTCCTTGGCAGAAAGACAGAAGAAAAATTTGAATTGGGCAGTTCTCCCTTCACTCTTTAGCATTCCACTTATGTAATCTTAGAGAACCCAGGATATAGTTACCTTCATGGAAGAAGCTTGTAAGACCTTAGTGTAGGCAAGTGATTATTTTATTTAATCATCTAGATATACATAAAGTTGCGAGGAGTGACATAACTACAAAACGCAATTGTCAAAGGATAATAGGATTAAAGATTTAGAACTGGAATGAAACTTAAAGGTCAATAGTCTAACAGCCTCATTTTATGGACAGGGAAACTGACATCCAGAGTTTGAAATAACTTTTAAAGTATTAAGCAAAAAAAATGTCCACAACCAATAGCATAGATCTGCAAATAAATACAGGAAAAAATATTTGCCAGTCTATTATTATAAGTTTTGTTAAAATTGGGGGCGGAAATCAAAGAAATCTATAGGCTCTCCCAGACCCTTTCTTTCATCTAACTTCTTTCCCCACTGCATCTGAAGGAAAATGAAGGAAGGTAGAAATCTTTTATTTTTAAATAGGATGTGAGTTGGAGGTTAAGTGGGAGCAGCTAGGTGTCAAAGTAGATAGAGTGGCTGGCCTGCAGTCAGAAAGACTCCTGAGTTCTGGTCTCAGACACTTACTATATGCGTGACCCTGAGCAAGTGCTTTAATGCTGTTTGCCTTAGTTTCCTCATCTGTTAAATGAACTAGAGAAGGAAATGCCAAACCACTCCAGTATCTTTGCCAAGAAAACCCCAAATGGGGTCACAAAGTCTGAAACAACTAAACTACAAATAAATTTGCATGACTCTCTCTAAATAAACAAAATTATAAAGGACATTGGGGGAAAGTACTCACTTTGAAAAGAGTGAAAAAACAATTTTCCTTCTCTAAACAAAGACAGAAAATGTGTATATTTAAAAATTAATTCCTTCGTCTATACAAAATAGCCTTTAAACCAGCTTCTGTACTTTCTCTGGAACAAAATACAGCATATCCATCTGTAGGGTGGTTGTGCATTACTTTTATTTTTTTAATAAATTTTTCTTACCCAGAGATTCTCCAGCAAGTTAGCCAAACCAGGAAAAAAGAAAAAGCAAAAAGCTGAAACCATCCATATAAAGTGAACAGTTAAGTTTGTGCGGCGGCATACCTCTTATCTACAATGCTATTTTATAAAATATGTTCTCTTGAAACAGAAGCTGCTTAATGAACGACCAGTTCCCCGATCCCTGTGTCTAATGGGGGACACCACAACCTATGACCTTATGAAATGCAGAAGAGTCAGAACTGCAAGAAAGGATATAAATACTCAATTGCCTAGTTGCCGGTGCGGGACAGTTTGAATAAAGGGTTTTTTTAAACTAAAAGCAAATCTTTTTGACATTAGAGAACATCTACTCACTTTAGAAAGGATTTTCCACCTAAGTGGGGAATCCCTGGGTGGGTGAGAGTGGAGGGAAAACGCTCGGAGAGGAAAAACAGGAGATGGTGGGCACGTCCTGAAATAGAGGGATGACTGGTGCGGGACTCCCCTTTCTGCCCCGGTGAACGAAACCCAGTCATTGAAGTCCTGGGGGATAAGAGGGGAGGGAGACGGTGAGTCACACCACCGCCTCCGGAATCCGAAAAGAGGGCTCTGACACCTCAAAGACCGAGAGAAAGGGGAGCCCCGGGGCAGACCCTCGTGCGCTGGGAAGAAGGCACAGAGAAGACTGCCCGCCCACGTGGGAGAGAGGCTTGCGGAGGTTCTGAGCCACGCCTCCATGAGCCACGCCCCCCGGGGGGCCACGCGGGCTTCCCCGGCTTCTGGCCCCGGCTCATGGCTCCAGCTCTCGGCTCGGTACGGCGTCGACTTCGTTCATCCAGGCCCAGGATGGGGACTTTTAAACCGTTAGCCAACGGGACTGATGGAGGACGTGGCTGGAGGAGTGGGGGAGCCCCTCAGAAATAACACACAGCACGACCCTCTGCCCTCCCCTTTCCCGCCCAGTTCCGCCTCCATCCATGATTCTCCCCCCCCCCCGCTCCCCGTCCTCTCCTCCCCGTCCGTTAGAGCCGTAAAAGCGCCGCAAAATGCCGGTCGCTTTGCGGCGCCGTAAATCAAAACCGGGTGGTGTTAGGGGTGGGGTTGTATCCGAAGCCTTTTGCTAGAACAAGTAGTCGCGGTTCCCGAGGCCTGGTCCTTGCGCATTCAACGGGTAACCCACTCCCCTCTCCGGGCGAAATGGGGAGGGAGAGAGGGCCAGAGAAGCTGGGGGCGGGGCGGGGCAGGAGAGAGATCCAGAGTCGGAAGCCCGGGGTTCGAGCCCCGGCTTCGCTCCTGCGCGCCCCACCCCCCGCTGGGCGCCTCGAAATTCTGCGTCTCTGTTTACTTCTCCGACACGTGAAGGGCGAGGGTCCAGAGGTCCAGCTCCTAAGATTGGGGGGAAGAGGGTTGGAGAATAAATAGGGATCAATTTAATTGATGACGCGCCCGTTTATTAAAATCCGGGCCGTGCGGCGGAGGCCGAGATCCGAGGGTTTGGGCCTGGGCGCCGCCTGAGCGCGTCTCGTTCAAGGATCGTAGCGTCAGAGAGAAAGAGATGCTCGGGCATTATCGAGTCCCGCTCCCGTCATTTTACAGACTAGGGGACCGAGCCTCCTGTTCGTTAATCGAGGCCCGAGGAGCTCGTGTAAGCCTTTGTTCACTGTCACACAGGTAACCAGCCGCGATGTCAGATTGCAAACCCCGGGCCTCTCACTCTGAATCCGGCGTTGGGAGCCGTTCATCTCGTTCACATTAGCAACTCTTGTGGTTTCGTTCACAGACACGTTGTGGAGATCGAGGAGAGACGCTCCATCATCGTCTTCATAGCCTCATCTTCCCCCTTTGCTGTTGAAAATGCTTTACCTGATTGGTCTGGGCCTGGGAGATGCTGAGGACATCACTGTGAAGGGACTGGAAATTGTCAAGAAATGTAGCCGAGTGTACCTGGAATCGTACACCTCAATCCTGTCTGTAGAGAAGGAAAGGCTGGTAGGTTCCTAAAATTTTCTCCTCCACCCCCCCCCCCCCCCCCAGTGGGAAGAAGGCTGTAATCCATCTGCTTTTCACTGTGTTAAATTGAACAGAATTTTAATCTTTGCCACATAGGCTCTGTAAACACATCCTGCATTCATATTAAAGACTTGGGTAGGATGAGAATAGAAGTCGTGTAGGGGTTTGGATTTCAGTCCCAAGTTACACAACACTGTGACCCACAAAATGAAAAGGTGCTTTGTCCTGCTATACAAACCCAATTCTGAGGGCCTTCAGTTTAAAAAAAAAAAAGGAAAGTTATTCTGTGTTCTGGGACTGTCTTTTGTTTTAAGATACTGGCTTAAGGATCTGAGCTGTGTGCTAATGAGGAGCTAACACAGGCTTAATCAGGGGGTTACATATTCAAATAGCAAACAATAAGGTTTACCCCTTTGAAGTAATCCTTGGGGTATACTAATCTCTTTTTCTGTCTGTATCATATCCAGACAGATCTTACCTATTTAAGCTCATATACTCCACTGGGGTTTAGACCCAAGCCACATTTGTGCAGTTAGTAGACACAGGAATAAATTTCCATAGATTATGTTGTAGTATACTTTGCAAGCTATTAAATCTTCAGCTACTTTGGAAATATGGTTGGTTCACTGTCAAAACTCTTAACTAGAGAAGGCCAGAAACAGTATTTGAGTAAGAGAGGTAATGGTCATGTTGGGGGCATCAGGCTGGACTTGGAGTCAAGAAGACCTGGGATTATATTCCACCTCAGACACTTAGTAGCTGTGAAACCACAGATGTGATCCTGAGTTTCCCATCTTGTCCATTCCTAGGCCAGCAGCCGTCCCATACTGGAGGTGGCCCTGCCTTGAGGCCCACTCTTTGGTATATTGAATCCTTAGCTCACAAGACTATTTCATGAGGACCTCGAATAATGTTCTCTTCATTCCTGTCTCCCCTCTCTAGATAGCTTCACATCCTTCCAGCAGCTTTGACCCTTATATCCTACCCCTTCACCCCTCCACCCCCAGCTCCCTTTTAGCTATTGTCTTTGAGTAGTAGAGACCATCTTGGGTGCCATTATTTGCATCCAGAACACTTAGTGTAAGAAGTGGCACGTAATATGTGCTTACTGTAAATGCTTTCTCTAAAATGGAAGTAATAACTGAGGTACCAGCCTTTCACAAGCTTATTATAAGATTCAAATGCAAACTTTAAAGCTATAAATAACAATTTGTATTAACAATCACTATAGTCATGGTGGGGGGGAGCTATCAAGAGAGTTGGTCTTCTACTTCATACCCACTTTGATATTGGTGTCTTTCAAATTCTGTGAGGTCTAGATGTGCGGAAAGTTGAGAAAACTCCAGAATTACTTCAGGACCAGAGTAGAAACTAAGGGCTACTCCTGGAATTGAGTCAGAGGATGTTTCATGCTTTTTCTTTTTTTTTGTTTTGTTTTTTTCAGATCAGAAATGGACTCTCTTGCTTTGCTTGTCATTTCTTTTATGCTTTTTCTTGCTTCACTAAGACCAAGTCTTAGAGAAAAATGGGTGATGACAAAATGTCAAAACAGTAGGGGAAAATACTGTAAGGAATATCTGTCACTTAATAGTGACCAAGGAGAGCTAGTAAACCACCAGTGATTGAAAAAGCTGGCTAAGAGAACTAAGCTAAAAATTAGTAAATCAACAGTTTCTTAGACTTATTGGTTGAATTGCTGATTATTCACAGACTGGTAAGTATAGAATAAAAAATTAAGAGAGGTATGTTTAAAGATAGTAAGAGATAGATAGCACTTAGGTCCAGATCTACACAAACTATACACCAGGATACTGAAATGGCATATGTGATTGCTGACATCTTTGTGGGGTGGGGCGGGTGGGCCAGGATCTTGAGGAGCTGGTGAAGGACTGAAGATAGGTCAGTGTTGTTTCATTTTTTTTTTCCAGAGGAAGGAGGACTTCTTGAACAAGAGATCTGCCAGAACAGCCTAATGTAGTGTAAAGAGAAATGTATATGGAGATAGAGTTAGGTTCAAGTACTGGTTCTGTTATTTAATACTTTTGTGGCTTGTCATTTCACTGCTAGCTTCTGGGGTTGGTGACGTGGATTTTCTTATGAAGCTTGACTTTGTGTAGTAACTCAGTCAATAATAAGGTACTTTAAGCTATAGATACAACCCCGGTATTTAGGGATATAAAAGATATATATACTACAGATATATACTGTGTATATACTGTGTATTATAGTGTATACGCATATATGTATATATACACTATATATTTACTAATTGACCTATATTGTTTTCTGTTATTTTTCATGTTTATATTACATGTATAAATGTATCATAATACATTTATACATGTAACATATATATAACATAATATATGATAGTTGCTAAATTAATAGTATCAATAAATGTTATAGGTCAGAAAAGGTGAGTGAAAATTATTGCTCAGGCCTATGTAAGCTTTTAAGATTTACAAAGTACTTTCTTCACAAACAGCCCTGTGAGAGAGAGATAATACTGTCACTGTTTTATGGACCCATAATATACTGCAGTTAAGTGTTAGAACCTGGGTTTTGATCTTAGGCCTCTTTCAAGTTCAACCTTCTTTTCTTATATCACAAGAGAAGCTGTCTTAGAGATGATCTCATCTAGTTCTGCCCTCTTTCCAGAGCAAGATACGGTTTGGGGGGAGAGGCAGTGTTCGCTCAAGCTTAAATAGGGACATAACCAGAACATCTAGATCTCAAGGCTCTTTATTCACAGAATATGTTCTTTCTTCCATACCATACTTCCTCAGCTTGGTCATGAGAGATTTTATGAAAAAGGTGAAAGAGATCTAGAAAGGACAGTCATGGCTTTGAATGAGGCAACTTAGCTTTATTTATGTTTTACGGCAAATGCCATTGACTTCCAAATATGTCTTGTCACCAGTGGAAAGCACTGAACAGATTTTTAAAAGTACTGCCACTATACTATACTGGGTGTGAGGATAGATGCAAAGAAAATTTATAATCCAGAAGAGATAAGCCATTTGCATAAATTTAATAAAAGCTTCTATTTAATAAAATGCAGTAAGTACATAAAGAAGTATGGCATAGTGGACAAATCACAAATCAAAGAGATCTCATTAAACTGAAAACATAAGGGAAGGCTTTATGAATTTATTTATATTGTGTCTTAAAAAATGGATAGGATGTTAGCTAATGGAGATGATCTGCTAGTTTATTTCACTAGCCAGTACCTTAGATTTCCTTGACTCCTTGATCTTTGCTTTTCTCAAATTGTGAATCCGATTTTCTTATAGATGTAGAAAGTCACAATATTGAGCTGATTTCATCTACTATAATTTAGTAGTATCCAGCTTCATCTGGGCCTTGCTGCTAAAACTTTGCATCTCTTGCTCCCAACTGCACCAATACCCTTCACTTGCAGACTAGTAGCTATGCCAGGAAAATTGATTTGAGTTCCCTTAATTCCCTCCTTTCCCATACTTTTCATTGTCTCCTTTTGCTCCCATCTAATTATAAAAGAAGTATCCTAATCTTCAATAAAGCCAATCCTTATACCTAGGCCTTGGATCTTATTAAACCTACCTCTATGATCTTGCTCTTAGCATTCATCCTCTTTCCTGTTCCTTATACCTCTTTACCAGTGGGTATTCTTTTTCTCCCTCAAACATCTCCCAGATCTTCCCAATCCTAAAAAAGGCTTACTCTTTACCATTTTATCTCATCCACCTAGCTTCACAGCTCTCCTCTTTCTGTGCTAAACTGTTTTCAAAAAGTTCTAGACCACATGCTTTTAGTTTTTTATTGCCACTTTTCCTATCACCACCATTTTATAAAATCTGGTCTTTGTGGTTACCAATACCATATAATTGCCAAATCCAATGGCTTTTATTTTCTCAGTGCTCATCCTTAATGTCCATAGCTTTTCATATTGATCACTCTCCCAGCTGGTTTCCTGTGGTTTTTTTTGGTGACTTATCTTATTCCATTCTTAGAATGTAAACTCCTTAAAGATGCAGACTGCTTTATTTGCTTGTATTTGTATTCCTAGTGCTTAGCATAATGTATGATATATAGTGAGTGCTTAATAAAATGGTCTCTTCTACTGGATACTATCTCTTTTTTTTAACGTTATGTATACTACATCCTCCTGGTTCTCATATATCCCTGTTTCTTTGGTTTTTGTTTTAATGGCTCCTTTGCTCAGGCCTATAATGGGAGTGTTCCCCAAGGATCTATTCTTAGTTTTCTTTTCACCTCTCTGTCTTTTCTTCCCTGGCAGTCAGTCATTCCCATGGCTTCAGGTGCTCACCTCTGTGAAGATGACTCTCAAATCTTTAGTTTTCACTGCTTTTCTTGAGTTCTAAATCCATATTTAGTATCTATAACAGGGGTGGGGAACCTACAGCCACATGTGGCCTCAAGGTCTCAGATTTCCCACCCCTGATATGTAATATCTCCCCACCTGGATTCCCTACCAGCAGCTCAGTCAAAAATCTGAACTTATCTTTCAGCTTAATATTTTTAATGTACCTACAATGTATTAAACATTGTCTATACAAGGCTTCCTTTAAGGCAATCTCTATCCTTTTGAAGCTTATGTTCCATTTAGAAAAGGGAGGTGGGAGGAAGGGATAGGACATATACTTATTTAAGTCAATATGAAGAATACAAAGATAGGAGCAAAGAGGAGATTTTAAAAAAATGTTCCAGGCAAAAAACTCTTGATTTCGCTGTTTCTTTCTGTGGTACCACCATCATGTGGCTTGCTGTATTTTTACCTTTAGAGTTATCTTTGACTCTTCCCATTTCTTTAGCTGTCATAGCCAATCATTTGCCAAGTACTGTTAATTCTACCTTTGTAACATCTTTCCCCTGTGTCAGTCAAGAAGCGTTTATTAAACAATTAGCTTGTTCTTAGTCTGGGGCTACAAGAAATGGTCTGCTCTAAAGGAACATATATAGTAATGGAAGGGACAATTTCTAATAGGTAGGTACATGATAGGTTACTGAGTACAAAAGAGGTAACTTTAGAGAGGATGGCTTGAGTGAATGGAGGGACCAGGCTTCTCTTCTTACTCACATTACCCTAGCCCAGGCTCTTACTTTCAACTGTCGGGACTATTGTGTATTCCTTTCAGATCTTCCCAGTTTCACTACAGTAGAAAGAACATTTTATTAAGCATCTACTACATACCAGACATTGTACTAAGCACTAGGAATACAAATGCAAAAGAAGAGACTGTCGCTATTCATCCTTTATACTACTGCCAGAATATTATATTCATAGATCTAATCACGTCATTCTACTCCTCAAAATCTTTAGGGCTCTCTGTTTTGTAACGTTTAGATTTAGAGGTAGAAGGGACTATCTAACCTCATTTTACAGATGTGAAAACTCAGGCTCAATAAGGTTAGACGACTTGTCCCAGGTAACGCAGGTAGTAGCAGGTACCAAAAGAAGGGGCCTTTGAAGTTGGTGTCTTTGACTCCAGGGTGCTAAATGCACTTCCCACCGTGCCACACAATCCAAACTTTTCTAGATAGCAATGATCTGACATCCCTCTTATCTTTTCAGCCTTATTTTACTTCCATTCACTTTATAGTCTAACCAGACTCTGCTCTCTGAACTCTCATGCCTCCATTCCTCTGACTGTACTAATTCTCATACCTGGAATATCCTCCTTCTCCCCTTTACTATCAAGTTAATAATTATAATTATCTGATAAAGTCCAATTCAAATGCTACCTCCTGGGATCATATATTTAGATCTGGAAGGTCAGCTAGTCTAAACTCTTCGTCTTACAGAAGAGACTGAAGTTCTAGACAGTTAGCTAGCAGAAGCCAGAGTCTTTGAATTTAAATCCATATTACCTCCCCCACTTAGTAATAATTTTTCCCTTTAGGCTTTAGCACTTTATTTTGTGACTATTTATTACACTTTTTATATAATAATTTTTTTTGTGTTATATACTAGACTATAATCCCCATGAGGACAGCAACCAACCTTATTTTCTCTAAACTCTGGATCTCCTCTAGTGCTTAACACAGAGCTTTGCACATAAGCCCTTAATATTTATTTGGTGAATGAAATAAAGAGATGAGGTGAAGATAGTGTTCTAGTTTCAGGGAATAGAGTGAGGAATGTTAGGTGGTAAGCACAGGATATGTTAGATGAATATTTCACTTTGGCTAGAACATAGAGTTAGGAGGGAAGTAGCTTAAGAAAAAACTGAAAAGAAAGGGAGACTGGAGTCAGATTGTAGAGTGCTCTTAATGCCAGGCTAATGAGTATGAATTTTTATTTGTTAGGCAGTACAGAATCAATAAAGGGGAATGATCATACTGGAGGATTAGAAGTATTAATCTGGGGATATCTAAGATGAATTGAAACCTCATACACACACAAACACACACACACATACACACACACACACACACACGTATATTCAGCTAATTGAGGGCAGTCTTTTTTCATTTTGTCTTTGTATCACCTAGGGCCTGGTATAGTGCATAGCACTTAATAGGTCCTCAATAAATTCTTGTTTATTGATTGATGGCAATTAGTTGAACTAGCTACGCCTCAATTTCATTATCTATAAAATCCAGAAATTGTGAAAGTAGAACTGGACCTAGAATGAGGAGACCTGGGTTTGTATCCAAGCTTAAACACTGTAGTCAGTGTCTCTTTGACTTGCAGCTTGAACAGTGGATGTTGTAAGGATAAACTGGGTAATGTAGTTAAAATCCCTTAAGCTCAGGAAAGATTTTGTTATTAGATTAGGATTACCAATTATCTCACATCGAAAGAACAGGAAGTAAACCATAAAATTCATGATCTCATAGAATAAGAACATGGATACTGTTGCGCTTTAGTGTGAATATCAAGAGCATATTAAGCTCCTCCATTTTGATACTTAGCTAGGCACTACTTGTATTAGTCCCTATATTTGAATTTCACCTTTTTTTTTCAATTCTGATGTATTATAGCTTTGTGGTCCTTAGAGACAAAACTACAGAACATTGTTTTAAATTACACTTTTCTGGAATGGCCGACAAATGTATACTACAAAGGCTTGGACAAGTATGGGTTTTATGTCGCTTGTTGATAACTTTGGTCTTTCTAAACTCCTAGAGATGATGTTGATGGATGGGGCAGATAAAACCAAAATGCTAAAAATATGTTTGTACCAACCCTTGAATAGTACTAATATTCTTCAGTAGCTTGTTACAAGATACAACTCACATGTTAAGATTATTTCTACTAGCCTTTTCTTGTTCTGCTTCATCTAGGTGGAGCACATTCAGAGGTAAATTTAAAATTCAAAGAAAGCGTCAGATGTTAAAAGGTCTGCTTCCCCTTGGGATATTAAGATAGGCCTAAAGACAGAGTTTAATTGCAACATAATATAGAGCACCAGCTCATTGTGTAGTTTTATTCACGGATCTATGTTGGATGATTGCCAAGATTTCCACCAGCAGAAGACAAAGATCAGTGTCTGTAGATGTGTTTATTTTTTGGTGGGGGAGGGATGATGGGAGGGGGGTGGTTTTCATTGTTTCAAATGGTAACTAACTCTGTCTCATGGTGGTGTTTTGCTTAAATTTCTAGGAGCAGTTTTATGGAAGACCATTGATTACTGCTGACAGACAGGTAGTGGAACAAGAAGCAGAACAAATTTTAAAGGATGCTAATGCCACTGATATTGCCTTCCTTGTCGTGGGCGATCCGTTTGGGTAAGATGAGGCAAATGTGTGTATTTCCATGTAAAAGAACTATGAACCTAGTTTGTTATACCTCCCTACTAATCAGAACTTTCATTTGCCAATACTAATACCTACTTTTTAATATTCGGTATCACTTTTAAAAAATCAGGATACGTTCAGAGTAGATCTTTAAAAAATTCTCTGTTTCATCAAGTTAAGTATATATAGAATTTGCTTTGCAGTTATGCTTTAAGTTTCACTTTACATTTCTCTTATCCGTACTTAAAAAAAATTATAGATGTGCAATAAAACACATACATCAGGACATATATTCATCCCATAGCTTTTAGGTATTAGGCTTTAAAATCTATATTCTTGATGATTGTGGTTTTCCTCTTAAAAGGTCAACTTCCTATCCTAAGGGGCATTAAATGAGTTATCTTTTTCATGAAGACATTAGAGATTATTACATAATCAAGAGTCATGCTATCATTTGCAAAGATTTTGGATTCATTACATCTTATTTTTCTAAAAAATAAGACATGTTTCTCTTTCCTTTTTCCAGACTGGTTGCATCATATACTGAATATTATTTAGTTGTTTTCTTCTATTTTTAATTGTGCACATTTGGAAGCTGCCATGGTTCTTCAATCATTTTGTTTAGTAAGCTGCTAATTTCAGTTTCTTATATCCATTGGGAGCTATGGCATTCCCTATTACCAGAGGGATGCACTTCTGCCTGTCCAGTCAAGCATCATCAATCTCCTATTTCAAAGCATACAGAAGCATTCTTTGTCTCCAGCTGGCGATCCACGATTTATGTCACAGCTTTAAGGAGCATAAGGACAATTAAATCACTGTGAGCCTACCACCAAGGATGTTTTTCAGAAGGAGAGGAGTTACATGATGTGTCTGTCAGAAAGAGAGTAATTTACATTAATACAAGTCACAAGGGAAGGTCTATCATTATACTTGAACTTGGTTGTAAATAATTATGGGCAGGCTTAGAGTTTTGATTGGCCTTTGACATTTATGGCCTGTAAAATTAAAGTTTTACCTAAATATACGGTATCTTCTCTTGAAGTTAGTCATAAACTAGATAGACAAGGGAAAAAGCAAAAGGAGTACATACATATAAAAAAAAACTTGAGTTAAAATATTAACAGCATTTATATAGAGCTTCAAGATTCACAAAGCACATTACAAATATTACCTCATTTGATTCTCTCAATAGCTCTGAGAGGAAAGTGTTCATTCCCATTTTACTGATAAGGAAACCAAAACAGAGCCCAAGTGACTTACCCAGGGTCCCATAGCTAGTAAGTTTCTGGGGTCACTTTTGAACTCAAAGTCTTTCTGACTCCAAGTCTAGATACAGATTATGGTCTTCTGATTTATAAATTGTCCTTTTCATTCAACTAACACTGAGCAATTCCTTTTTGAAAAATGCTATACTAGGCACCAACATAATGCCTTATGCTATAGATTATGACATCAACCCTGTTCTCAGAGCCTAGACATGTATTACAACTGTAGTATAGGAGCAGTGCATTGGGAGTTACAAAGTCCTATATTCACAAAAATGATAGATCTTTCCAGCTGGGAATCCAGGGAAGAATTTATTAAGGAGATGGTATTTGAGTGGGACCTTAAAGCTCTGTAGAAAGAAATTGGACAGCCAGAAGGCTGGAGAATATCTTTCCCCTCTTTGATCTTCAGAATCCTATCCCTTTTTCTCCTTGGACCCCATACTTCCCTCATATACCTGTTTGATTTTCATATTTAAATGTTTCCCTTAGTTCCATACCTCTCCATGACCAGAGGCAAACAGGCAAGATAACATGGGGCATGTTGAGGAAACAGTACATAGTTTGTAGTTTGTCTAGTGTTTAGAGTGGTGAGGTGCCATGCAAAGGAATAGTGATGAGGCTGTACAAGCAACTTAGAGAAAAATCATCAAGGGCCTTTAGATATTATGATCGTTCCTTGAAGTTTTGGTATTCTTTGAGACAGCTGAAAAAAGTTTATGATTTACCTCCTAGGTAATAAGGAGCCATTGAAGACTTTTGAGGTAAAGGGTATATGTTTAGATTAGTGTTCCAGGAAGGATCGTAGAAAGGATTAGAGTGGGAAAAACAAAAGGAAAGAGAGGGAAATGAATTAGTATTCTATCGAAGTAGTCCAGGTGAGCAATAATGAGGGACTCTGTTATTTATCTACTGATTAGATTGTGAGATAAGGGAATAGAGATACTCAGCCTGGGATTTAAGTGATGCAGGGGAACTCTCATGAGGAAACTGTCGATGCATATCAGCCTCTTCTCAGCAACTTTAAGTCAGAAAGAGTGTCCCAGATCAGTGATCTTAACTTACTCAGGATCACACAGCCAGGGTACACTGACAGCAATACTGGGAGCTCAGCTTTGCAGTCTTTAAGGCTCTTTCTACTCTGACATACTGCCTGCAAGACTTCCAAGTTTGAGTGACTGGAAGAATTTATTTGCCGTAGAATAAATGAGGCAAGAAGGAAGAAGAGGTTTGAGAGGAAAATAATAAAATATCTAATGCTATTACTGTGACAATTAAAAATGAGATAACCTGTATAGTGTTGGTAAATTACAACATTGTAAATGCTGCTACTTCTACCTCTAGTTTAATTATGGGAGTCAGGAAAGATAATGGGTAGTAACTGAAGCCTGAGCATAGTAAACATGGCTCATTGAAGAGACTTAATGGTTAAAGTACTAAGTCTTAACCAAAATTAAGAGAAGGAAGATCAAAGAAAAGAAATATTCAGAACGGCAAGGGGAGTAGGAAAGTATAATTCACAGAATCTAAAGATAATTTCAGTGCAGCTGAAAAGGAGATTAAGAATTAGGAAGAAACTGTTTCTTAGTCCAGGTAATATGATGTTAAAGGATAATTTCGCTGGAGACAGGGTGTGGGGAGAGAGATGAGGATCTGGATTTGCAGAAAGTCAGAAGTAATGATTCTTTGCTTCTGACTAGGTTATTATTAGCTCTAGGCTTGACAGAAATTTCTCCCTACCTATATATATGCTACATGTAGATTCATACCACTTGTGCTGGAAGAGATCTTGGGTATTGCCTTGCTCAGTTGCTTCAGTTTATAGGTGAGGAAATTAGAGCATAGAATGCTGAAGTGCATCAATCTGATTTTTTTTTTCCTGGTTGATAACTTTAAAGCTCAAAGCTGAAATTACAGAATTTGAGAGTTGGAAGGAAATTCAGTGCTCCATCAACCCATATCCAAAAGGAATCTCCCCACTTCCCTTATAACATACCCAACAAGTAATCATCCAGTCTTTGCTTGAAGACACCAAATTGGAGAAGCCACCACTGCCTAAAGCATCCCACTAAACTTTTGGGCAGCTCTAACTGTTGTATGAAACATTTTGTTATTGTCTTTTGTTAAATCACCATTTCCCAATCTGTTTCTCCCCCCTCCCCCCCTTCACTATCCAGCTTTACTCTAACAAAGAATTAAAAGTGAAGGAAAAAAAAACAGTTCAATACAGCTGATCACTCCATCAGCAGTCATCAGTGCAATGTTTCACACCCATGGTCCCCCATCTGTAAAGACAAGAGTGAAGTGCATTTCCTGTCTCTTCTCCAGGTCCATCCTTGGTCATTATAGTTAAGCATTGATTTTGGGTTTTGTGTGCCTGGTATTTTCTTTGTTGTGGTCATTGTGTGATGTTTTTCTGGTTCTGCTTACTTCATTCTGCATCATTTTCTATGTATCTCCATACTTCTTTATAGTCTTCTTATTCAGCATTTCTAATAACATAGTAAAATTGCATTGTGTTCATGTGCTGCAATTTTTTTAGATATAATTGCTGGGCATCTGTTTTATTTCCTTTTCTTTGCTACAACAAAAAGGGCTGTTTTGAATATTTTGGAGTACGTGAGAGCTTTCTATCTCTGGGATCTCTGGGTCAGAATATGGACATTTTAGTCGCTTGCTTTGCATATTTCTAAATTGATTTCCAGAATGGTTGTGGACCAGTTCACAACTTCTTTGGCAGTGTATCAGTATACCCAAATGTCCATAACCCCTTCATCATTAACTTTTTTCATCTTTGTAAATTTTGGTAGTTTTCTGGACCCAAAGTGAAATCTCAACTGTTTGGATTTGAATTTTTAACTTACTGATCTAGAGCAGTCTTTCATATGGTTGTTGACAGTTTCATAGCTTTAATTGTTAGTAGTTTTTCCTGGTATTATCAAATCAAAATTTGCCTTTTTGCAACTTCCATTGCTCATGGCTCTTCCCTTAGGGGCCAAACAGACCAAGTCTAATACATGCTCTTCCGCATGATATCCTTTTAAGTAATTGAAGATAGCTCTCAGCTTCCCCCTCATTCTGCTCTTCTCTAGACTTAAATATCCCTAGTTACTTCAGCTAGCCGCTTAGATTTCTTGGAGTCAAAGCCTTTCACCTTCCTAGTAGTTGTAGTATCCATTCTCTGGATACTTTGCAGCTCAATAATCTCCTGAGCTGTAGCACCTAGAAAACCATGCATGGTGCGCTGCAAGTGGTTTGATCAGAGCAAGGGACAGAGGAGCTGTTTCCTGCATATTCCTGGGAACTCCAGCTTTTGAAGCAGAACTTCAGAACCCCGGAATCTCAGTTGTAAAAGAACTCAGGATATGTAGTTGAATTCATCCACAACTGAACTAAAAATCCCAGAAAAGCAATCACCTAGACTCTTCTTGAAGACCTGACTCCCAGGCCAGCCCTTTCAACTTTTGGGTATCTCTAACTGTTAGTACATGTGTTCTTCCCTTAATTTGCCTTTCTGCAACTTCTACCTTCTGGACCAGTAAGTCTTATCCCTCTTCCACAAAGTCAGCCTACCAGGTAGCTAAGTAGAAGTTATAGAAGTGAAATAAGAGCTGAATGTCTCTACTTTTTTCTCTCTTAGTCATCCCGAGTAGTGGGCCTATTTCTTCTTTGTTTTTGCTCCTTTTAAAAAGTTTTTTTTTTAATTGTCCCTAGTGTTTTGTCCAAACTCACCATATCTTTAGGCTTTGGGGCAGTATTCTTAGCAGATCTGTAAGTACTCTTTTGTATCAACTTTATTATATATTATCTATTTGTATAATTTTATCATATATATGTATATATGCATGCGTGCATGTGTGTGTGTGTATATGTGTATGTGTGTGTGAACAAACTTCCATTTTTAGTATGGCCCTTTTAAATTTGAACTCCTAAGTGAACTCCCTTTGCTGGCACATCAGAATAATAATATCCCTACATAGCTATCAGTCTCTTTTGATACTTCCCCATTTTTTCCTTAATGGGATCATTTTAATTATGTTGTCAGAATGTCGTATTTGGTGACCATTTTTGACCCATCTTCCCATTCAGTATTACAACTTTGTAATTTCTCTGAACTTTTAAAAACATCTACTTTTCTGATGTCTTGGAGTACATCTGACTTTGCCATGGAGTCCCTTATTTCTCCATCACAGACAATAGGCAGATTCTGCATTCTCCTTACCTCCCGTACTGAAGCAGTCTCCTTAGTCCTATGAAGTAGTAGACAGCTAACAATCAAATGACTTACACCCATCTATTTACATCTTTTTTTTTTTCATAGAGCATCTTAACCTAATTATCCCTCAGCTTAAAAACTAATAAATTCAATGTCATTCTCAGTTTTCAATAGCAGGAAATTTTCAATTTTTCCCTCACATTTTTAATAGTTTTTTTAGATAATAACTTAATGTATTAGCAAGCCATTATTAAATCTTTGTTGTTTAGTGCCCAGCCACTTTTGCTGCATTTTTATTTTCTTTATCAGCTGGCTGCTTTAAAAATCTACATTATGAGCTATTCGTTCTGCTTCACACTATGAGATAATGAGGTTCTGCTGAAGTTCATGCTGAAATAATTCCTTACAAGTATCTTGTGTGTCATTTCAAAACTTAGCAAGTTGCTTTTTCAGATTAATTTTTGTTTTATGTATGTGATTAAACAGGCTTCCCTAGTGAGTATCTGTTCATCTGTCTCCACCTGCCTCATGGGGTGAAAGCCCTTGATCTTGCTAATTAGTATGCATTGACCAGTTGACAGATTCTGCTTATTTGTATGTGGTTGCTTATACATGCTAATGTTGCTTTCCTAGAGTTAGGTCCAAGAGTTCTCATCTGTTGAAAAATAAAAAAGCTTGCTCCATAAATGCAGTTTTAAATTGATGTTTTTCATTTCACAATTCCAGTAGTTGTAGCACATATATATCACTTTCATTTGTTTTCTTTGATTGTAAGTCTGGGTGTAGTTAAAAAAAGAAGTAGGAAGGAGAGGTGACAGGCAGGACATACAATGAGGAATATTATATATCACAGCATTTTTTGAAATGTTACAGTGAAGATGAGTTACAGTTAAACAATGACTAGAAGATTTTCAAATATCAGATTTAATTTTATAAATCTTAAATCTCGTGAAGACTACAATCTATAAGAATGTTCTCTGTATATTTCTTTCTTGTATTTTGGGAGATTGCCCCAGAAGTGAAGGAAGAATCCTCATCACTGAATTGAGAACATTGAAGTTATGCTGCTGTGTTTAGAAGCTAGTTTTTGCTATTTAACTGATGTCTTGAGGACTAATGGAACTTTCCTCTTTTAAATAGCCTCCAAATGTGCTTTAAGCAGCAGTAAACACACTGCTATTTTAGTTTCAACTTTGTTGTTGAATCAGTTGGGTTAGTGAAGTGCATGTGTCTGCTTGTATTTTCAGCCCTTGTAGAGCAACAATAAAACTCTTCTACTGTCTATTTAACAGATTGGAGAAGGTTGCTGCTGAGCTGACCTATTTGATAGCATTTCTCATGGTGTAGTGTAATTTTACTTTCTAAACATATCATAGTCTTTGCTGCTCTGTCTTGGCTATTGCTTCAGTCTAATCCATTCCTTTCTTCCCACAGGGCCACGACACACAGTGATCTTGTTCTAAGAGCAGTAAAGATGGGGATCCCATACCGAATTGTTCATAATGCTTCCATCTTGAGTGCTGTCGGCTGCTGTGGTTTGCAGGTAATGCTATAGAAGCTGTTTTAAACTAGTGATATTTCTTACCATTCTTATTTTCTGATGGCAGTTTAATTTTCTTCGAATAGGCCATGGATAGATAGAGTTCTGTGTGAATTTTTTTTTTCTCCCAAGTCATTTAACAAAATCTGAAATAAAACTTTAGGTTGGTTTGAGGTGTTTTGTTTTTGGTCCAGATGTAATTTCGTTGACTTAGGGATTTCCTAAGGAAACTAATTCAGTTAGTGATCATTAACAACTCTTCTCTAGTTCAGTCTTCATTGCCTAGGAGCACTGAGATCTTAAGTGAATTGCCCATGGTCATATTGCCTATCTATCAGCTGGGACTTAAACCCAGGTGTCCTTGACCCTAAGGCCAGCTATCTCTCCATTATATCACACTGCCAAGTACAAAGAAGTTTTAGATACATGATTATTTGTTGTGCATTTAATGAATTGTTTATTCTATGTGCAGTTTACCTCAGTTCAGATGTTGGCCATTTAACTATGCACAGAGAATATCTCTGAATGTAGGTTGAACCCCATCCAAGCCTACTATTCCATAAATATTTGATTTTATATTTACCCCTTACCCTACAAATAAATATGTACAAAACAGCCAGCACAGATCCTTGTAACACTAAAAAGCCCTTTCTCGTTCAGGAGCAAATTTTACACACATTTATCATGTTACTGATCAGTGTTCTGTGCCAAGTATTCTGTCTAAGTCCAGCACACTGTGTGCATGGTGGAGGTTTAATAAGTCTTGAATTGCTGAACTCAGGCTCCAGTCAGAGTATAGTTATGTGTTACTGTGTGTGAAGTTAGAGGAGTTGTGTGGTCAACTCAACAAAAAAAACATGAAGCATCCACCTGTTAGGCAGATGGGATACAAGAATAACCAAGACTCTGCCTTTCACTGCAATGTTCAATAACATTTCTCTGACAATAAACTATTGATGTTGCTGTACATTTCAGGGAGTACAAAACTGTTTCATTCTGTCTGTGGGGCTTTCCAGAATCTAAGCCATACTTAAGGGCTTGCTGTTTTAATATCTTTAGATCAAATGTCCGAATCATTGTATAGTCATTACCATGTGGCACAGTGAAAAGGGCTTGTGATTTGGCGTCTGAGGCCCTGGGTTTGAATGCCAGTCTGCCAGTTACTGCCTCTTGACTTTAGGAAGTCACTTACACTCTCTGGGCATTAGTTTCCTCTTCTATAAAACCGAGGCTGAACTGGATGCCCTTTTAAAGGGTCAGTGCAGCTGCAAATAAATAATCTCCCTGGATTATCAGCCTGAATTGGCTAGTCACTTTCTTCATTCTTTGAGCTAACATGTATGAGTTATAAATCCTTCAATTTCTTAAGTCTCAAGAAAAATGTGTTTATTCTATAGACTACTGAGGTTTTGTTTTAACATGATAAAAACACACATGCATTAGGTTTTAGTTGCCACGATTAGGTTTGCCTAATAGTCTGTTGAATAACATTTGCCTTGGTATGACCTCTTGTTCAATTTTTTTTAAAAAGGGAACTGGGCACTAGATAATTTTTTAAAAGTCATTCTTACCCCTGCCACCACCATGGGAAAGGTCTTTTAACATTACCACTGTTCCTGGAAGGTTGGTTTCTTTTAATGTCTCTTAAAATTAAGCAGTAATCAACTTCCTTCCCTTCAGCAATTATCTTCTGTCCACAAAGCACTTCAGGTGGCTCTTCCAGGAGAAGCCAAAAGTGGGTGTAAACTTAGTGACTTTTCAGGGTGAGCAAGTAACAGAATTCTGCTGTTAGAGAATTTACAATATGGAAATGAAAAGGTTTGTATTACTTTGGAAAGAGTACTACATCCAGAGTCAGAGGGCCTGGATTCAAATTCTAGCTCTGCCACTTAGTATCAGTGAAGTGAGTCCTTGGGCAAGTAACGTAACTTCTCTGGGCTTCCCAGTAGTTTCCTTATCTATAAAATGAGGGGTTTAGACTAAATTTCAGAGGTCCTTTCTGGCTCTAAATCTGTGACCCTTATGGGTGTCTGGTAGCAGTCTTTCTTGCTGGCTTTGAACAAGGACAACTCTTAGAGAGGCCTTCAATTCAGCAAAAATTTATTGAGCGTCTACTCTGTGTAGATGATCACTATTTTGGCCACATCAAGTCTATGGTATAATGAATTTTAAACATTTCTAGTTGTTGAAAAGTTTTTCCTTCAGTCAATCCTAAATCTGCCTGTTTGCAACTTCCAGAAATCGCTTCTAGTTCTTCCCTGTGGGACCAAGCGGAAAAGTCTACTTGTTCTAGACTTTCAGATACTTGAGGATCATGGTCTTCTTTCCCTAGTTGTCTCCAGACTAAATATCCTGTTTTAAAAATGAATTATATCTAGAATCTTCATTGTACTAGTTAACCTTATCAATGCCCTTGTAAAGTGTGATGTCTTTAATAGAATACAGTGTTCCCTGTCTGATCTGACCAAGGCACCGTCACCTTCTTAGTTGTGACCAGCTTTTAAAATTGTTTTGTCACATTGTTGATCCCCAGGTCTTCTTAAAATGAGCTATCATGCAACCATGCCTCCCCCGTCTTATTATTTCTGAAGCTGATTTTTTTAACCCAAGTTCATTATTATGTTTCTGTTAGCTTTCATCTTCCTCAGTTTGGCGCCGTATCTACCTGATCTAGATCTTTTTGGATCATGACTGTTGTTAAATACAGTGTACATGCCCTCCAGCTGTGTGTTACTTGCAAATTTGGCAAAGCTACCTTCCTTGCCTTTAATCGAGGCATATATAAATGCCCAACAGCAGAGCACATGGCTAGGTACAAAGAAAAATTATTCTGTGCAATTACACAGTGAGATAATTATATACAATTATGTTGCAGTATAGACAAACATAGGTGCCATAAAAGATGAGTTAAACAATATATAGAGAGGAGAAATTTCTGGCTGGGCAGATCAAAAGTCTTCTGAAGCAAGTGACATTGGAGATAGAGAATGGATAGGCTCTTCTCTAGTGGAAATGCAGGGACTGGTCATGCTTTTTCGTTCCTTCCTTTATTCGTTCCAGGAAGAGGGAATGAATGAGCAGAAGAAAGTTTTAGGAAATGATAATTAGACCAGTTTAAGTGTAGCATAAGGGAGTAAAGATGAAAATTTTGTAAGGGTAGGTTTAGCTAAATCGTGGCGAACGCTGGAAGCCATTTTGTGAATTTAAGACTTTATTCTATGGGCTGTGGAGATTTGTTAGAAGTTTTTGAGCAGGGGGAATAACATTCTGAAAGCTGTTTAGGAAGACATCGCTGCCATCTGTTTGTAGGATCAATTAGACCAATAACAAACAATTTGAAGAGTCACAAAAATTAGAGTCTTTCTAACAAAAGCAGTTTGTTAGGATGCACATAATATATTAGAAAGAGCACTTGAACTAGAGAATTCAGTAAACCTGACTAATCTAAACCTGTCTTCAGTAAAACTCATGTTCATAACCTTTGGAACCTCAAATCTTAACTTGCCCTCACTTTCTGCAAAATTAATTGCTAAATCTTTCTGAGTTTACTACCACAACTTTTTCTCACATCTGACCCCCTTTTCTCTACTCAGAACAACCATGACCCTGGTTCAGGCACTCTTCACCTTTCCCCTGGACTACTGCAATAAGCTTCTGATTGAGCTTCCTGCCTCCAAGCTTCCTTGCTTCCTTCAAGGCTATATCTTAGAAAATGCCTTCCCCGATTCTTTCCCCTCCTTCCCTCCAAATACTAGTGCTCTTCATTTAACTCCACTCTACTCACTTTGCACATATTTGCTTACCTGTTTGTGTTATTTTACCCTAGTAAATGCTCATCATTTCTCATAGCACAATAGTATTCCATTGCATTCATATACCACAACCTATTCTGCCATTCCCCAATTGATGGGCACCCCCTCAATTTCCACTTCTTTGCCACCACTAAAAGAGCTGCTATAAATATTTTTGTACATGTAGGTCCTTTCCCTTTTTTGTGTTCTCTTTGGGAGACCTGGTAGTGGTATTGCTGGATCAAAGGGTATGCATAGTTTGGTTGCCCTTGAGCATTGTCCCAAAATTCTCTCCAGAATGGTTGCATAACTCCACCAACAGAGTACATTGAGTTTAAATGAGTAACATACATACAGTCACCTGGCCAATTAACAGGCAGAGCCATGACTGGAATTTAGGCCTCCTAACTCCCAGTCTAGCACTGAAGAGGTTGAGCCTCTGAATTCTTCCAGGCTTAAAACTTCTACAATATTATGTAGCAGGACATTGTCATATAGAATCAAATTGCTTTTCATCGGTAGCAATATGATTTTGCTTCATCCGTCTGATTCTGGGTGTATAATGTGGAAGTAACACCGAAGAGTGTTTATAATAGTTTTGTACTTTCCCCTGTGTGGAGGAGGCTCTAAGATGTTTTTTAAACATCTGAAATGACTAAATCAACCAAACAGTTCATGAATTCAGGTAGCAGTTTGTTTTTGGCTAAACTGCATTATCACCATTGTGGCTAACTGTAGCAATATTTCAGGGAAAAGACTGCAATTTCTCAATATTGAGAAGTGCTTCCACTTTCCATTTTTGCTGCTGCTGTTGCATGACTGACTGAATATTGCCGTATGTTGCACTGTTTAATGTGTTTCCACGTTGAAGAAATGTATGCGTGTATATATGAGAAACATCTGGCACCCAATAATAATCAACATTACCGTTCCTGAATTCTTATATTAGTGTTTTTGTTCTAGGAAGCATCTAGCTTTTCCTTTGCTTGTATTGTTCTCAGGGCCCTTCATTACCTAGTACAGAAAAATAGAAAACCTGGTCCCATATATACAGAGAATGCCAGAGACCATGAGTAACCTTGAAGAAAGGTAACCTAATCTCTCTATACACACATAAATGAATAAATGAGCGAGCATTTATTAAGCACCTACTATTTGCAAAACACTAAGGATACAGATGGGAAGGTAAGACAGTCCCTGCTCTTAGAAGCAGCTAGGTGGCTCATTGAATAGAGTGCTAGACTTGGAATCAGGAAGACCTGAGTTCAGATCCAGCCTAGCTTCCTCTGTGACTCTGGGTAGATCACTTAACCTCTCTCTGCCTCTGTTTCCTCAATTGTAAAATGAGAATAATACCATCTGTCTTACTTGTTGTGAGGTCCGATTGAGTTAGTTGTAAAATCATTTAGTACAGTACCTGGCAGGTAGCAGGCATTGATCTTATTTCCTTCCTTCCTGCTCTTAATGATCTCACATTCTCATGGGAGGAAACAACACATAAAAGGTTGCAGCTGCTAGTCACATGGAAAAGGCCCGTGATCCTTAATGTTTAATAGTTATGCACATAGTAATATATCTTCTTTAGAGTGATTTCCATTGATAAAATAGTATCAGATGCTGATGTTAAACCATTTGACGGTACCGAAGACTTCTGGGCAGGAATATTATTTTCTAGGTCTTCACTGCACCACCACAGTACCAGGCTATATCCATGGGGGTTGCTTCCCAAGATGATGGCTGTGATGAATGGGAGGACAGATGGGCTGGAGCCTGTTGCTGCTCCCACAGTCCTTGGATTTACCTGCCCATCAGTAGCAGTTGGTCAACATTTGTTTCACAGATGAGTGCTTCCTTGAATGATGATATTAGGCCTAGGATCTAATCAGTACCAGTGGTCTGAGGGGCACTACTCTTTCCAAGACTTGGGTCCAAGGTCCTGGGAAGTCGTCCTTAGGGTCCAAGGGGAGGTGATCATTGAGGTGGTAGTGGCTGGAACCTCTTGTCTCTTGGAGAGCTTTGTCACTTCACATCTAGGAATTACTGTCACTTATCGCTACCAGTGCATCTGTCTCTCAGATATACTAAGTATTATATTTTATTTTGATCTCGAATAAAAAAATGAAATTTAAATATCTATTCATTGAACACCTTTTATGTGGAAAACACTGGGGATATTAAGAGGAATCAAGCATAGACCCTTCTTACAAGGGATTTGTAATGTAGGAGAGTTCAGATATGCGTATCAATAACTCATACAATGTAGGTTATGATATATGTCACAAGGGAGTATAGAATGTTTTATCTGTTAAGTTGGAAGGCAGCAGTTATTGATGGATGAAGGCATCAAAGAATTTGAAATAATTGGAGTTTCTAAAGGAAAAAACATTATTATCAAACATTTCAGAGTCTGTTCTGTTAGTAAAAGTTAATGCATTGTATTTTTCAGTTGATTAACTTATAGATTAACCCATTAACTTATGAGAAAACAGTCTTTTTGCTCCTTTATCTCTGTTCATAAGAACTTGAGTGATCAGTATAATTGTGTATTTTTAGCACATAGTTATATTCATAACTTGTTCAGCACAAATTAGTGCTACAGTAGGTAAAACACATGTTGCTGATTTTAAAACAACCCCAAGAATAGGCACAGAAATAGAAAATTAGTAATACTTGATTATGTGGTTTTGTGGTGACTTTCTTGGCAAGCTGCCTGTCTAGCATATGACATTTAACTAATCTGATCTAAGATTTATATTGGTATTGGACATGTGTGACTTAATGACTAAAGCCCATAATAGCAACTTAAATCTCACAGCTTCTATTCATATACAGATCTCTTTAGCATGGATACTTTCATAAAACTATGCTAAGTACTTTTCTTGGAATGCTAAGATACAAAAGCTTGGAAGCCTGTTTTTAAAATTTGATTGCTACCAAAATTCCCTTTCTTCTAAAAGCCTTCAAAATGGCAACTTTATTAACCATCATCTTTTCAGCATTCATACATGTCAAGTCAACAAATATCTATCATGTCTAATGCTGAGCTATTTACCCCTCATGGTGTAGCATACAGAGTTCCTGACCTCAAAGATAATAATTTTGTTGGTGATGGAAGATATATAACCAACAAGAGAACAAATGACTGTATATTCAAATGTTGGAGTGAGTGGTAATTACTTTTAGTGTTACAAGTATTTAGAAAAAGGAGACTGGTAATGGTAGGATTTAAGTTAGTACTTGAAGAAAGACATATGGGATTTAGATTGGAGAGAAAGGCAAGACATTCTAAATGAAAGGTGAGAGGATAAACCACATGAGGAAAATAAATATACACGTGTGCATGTGTGTGTGTGTGTGAGAGAGAGAGAGAGAGAGATCTTCCATACTAGGCTGTGTTCACTGAACCCCCAAAAAACCAAACCACATGGGACTTTGGAATCAAAGTCTGAGAAGACATTTATAGATTTACGATATGGATAGGAGCCTTAAAATATATTGTCACTATAATATGGAGGGTTTTTCTTTTACCTTATCGATATTTTCATGGCTAATGCTTCCATCTTTCAGGTCTTAGATTTCACAAAGGAATCTATCTCCTCAATGTACAATCTTATTTGGTTCATTTTAATTTGATTAAGTATACCTTTCTAGTCATAGTTCATATTCCATTCCATTTCAGTGATGCCTGTGAGGTCATATTTAATTCCCTTGCATTAACTTCCTTCCCTTTACAGAGTGCATTTATTTCTACATAGACATCTAAGGTCATGAATATTATTACTGCCTTTCTTCTTAAACAGTACTTCTATATAAAGTTTCAGTTGAATATCATAATATTAACTCAGAGTATACTTTTTTTAAAAGCAGTGTAGCTTTTTATGGAGAAATGGATTATCAACTTTGCTTTACTCTTAAAGGTGTGATGCCTATATAAAGTGCTTCATTTAAGGCATTTTGTTTAATAGAAATCTTGTATATTTGGGTGCTTCCACTAGCTTTGTCTGGAATAGTTCTTAACTTGGGGTCCATGAATTTGGGTTTTTTTTTATTTTGATAAACATTGCAATATACTTTATTTGCAATCCTTACTCAATTTTATACATTTAAAATTATTATTCTGAGAAGGGGTCTTCACTAGACTACCAAAGATCCCAAAGAAAGGGATCTGTGACGAAAAAAGGTTAAGAACCCTCTCTTCTAGAAAATGTAATATATTACACCTGATCACTACATAGCTATTTCCCTCACTAGAAGTTGTTTAGATAATGCCATATTAAATTTAGACAGAGAAAAATATTAACATTTTAAAATATGATTAGAGATGCAAAAAAAAAAACCCAGCTGTATTTCATATAGGAACATATCAGGCAGAGGAGCTTCAAATAATCCCATTTTGCAGTGGTTTTTGAGTTCATTCCTAGAGGAAAGCAGTTAGTTTATAGCTGTGACACATTATTAGTCCATCTGTGTCATAGAAGAAGTTCCAATATACTAGAAAAGATATATCTTGGTTGCTAAGAGAGAATTAGATTTTGACATTTTAAGTGGCCAAGTCTAAGAATAATGCCCAGCATTTCTCGTATTCTCAAAGGTCTTCCTGAACTGAAGTACTCTGAATTCTAAAGTCCCTGAAGAATACCTAAGCAAGCATTAGAGATAATTTCAAACAATCTGGGGATCCTTTAGAAGTTTTGGCCACCTTATTTTTGCACTATACCTTCGCATATATAACTCACTATTATTATGCAGTACTGTGGATAATTATCCCTTCTTGTTCATATTTACTTCCCTAAGATTTCCTCTAGATTCCTTCTCTTAAGATGCACCTTTTGTTTTACAATAAAACAAATGCTCTTATTAAAATGGACAGTAATATAGTGCTTCACTTGACATGATTGTTTTTTGTTATGTATGTCATTAGAGAGTGAGAATCTTTTTTAAATGGCCTGAAACATTGAAATATTAACCCAGTATCTTCTTTATTGAGCATGTTTCAGATATATAATGCAGTCATTAGAGAGAATAGGTTTTGTATTATCTAAAGATAGGTAAAGTCAAGTGACTTTGCCGGGCCTGTACAAATCTGCCAGTAAAACTAACGTTAGCATCTGTTGATTACCAGTTGAATACTCGTAGACTTCAGTATTCGTATTGTATCACGGTCTGTTAAGGTCATCTTGGCAACAGTAACCAGAATGTTACAGATAAGGCTGCAGTTTATAATTTCGCCTCCTCATTAAGAAAATAACAGGAAAATAAACTGCCCCAAATAAAACCGAGCAATTGCTAGTCCTTTTTAAGCTGTCATTTTATGCATGTGTTCAGTCTCATTCCCACTTGGGATAATGCAGGCCACTGAATTTATAACCTTCCAAAAGACTTGGGAAGACATGGATCAACAAGTAATAAATCAAAACATTTATTTTAAACATGAGACCAGGAAGAAGCAAGGATTTATTAGAAGTACTCTGGAATTGCCCAGGAATAAGAAGAGGTTCACACACAAAAAAAAATTATTAAAAAATTGAAAAAAAGAAGGAATTAACAGTCCTCTTCCTCCTACCCCCAGTCTCTAAGGTAACAGAGATTTCCTAACTGGAAGCGTTAATAAATAAAAGTTTCTTTAGTTGTTATCCATGAATAATCTAAAATCAAACAGTAAAAGTTTACTAAGCTCCTACTCTGTGCCAGGCATTTGCTAGGTGTTGGGAATGTAAAGGCAAAAGTGGAACAGCCCTGGCCCTCAAGAAACTTGTATTGTATGAAAGGTATGACAGACAGGAAATAGATATGAGGTGATGTGTGAATGCGTGCATGCGTCTATGTGCAGGCATGCATGTGTGTGTGCAGGGCACCAGCAGTTGGATGATACTTGATCTAAGCCTTAAAGGAAATAAGCAGTTTTAAGAATAGAGGTGAGTGCTTTCCAAATATAAATAGTTGCTACTAATGCATGGTGGTGGGAAGTGGAGGAAGGGTGACTCTGAGATATGTGAAACAACTTGAATTCTCTTTGCAAGGTGAGAGCCATTGTTCCGCCCTGGGCCTATAGATTTGCTGATGTTTAGGCATGAGAGAAGATTGGTAGGAGACTTGGGGGATAGGGGTGCTTTGCTAAAATGTTTGAAAATCCAGAAACAGCACATTTGAAGTAAAAACAGCTATAAACTTTTGACAAGGATGTCTACAGGCATTTTCTAGCTCACCTTTTTATTCCAAGAGTCAGTGTTCTTGGATTTCCTTTGCTTATTATGTAAGGAAACAAGTTTCCCTTATGTCTTCCTCTAACCTTCTCTCACACATAAACATTAGAAGACCTGTAGACTAGGAATGGAACAATGGCCTGGTGGGTCATCACTTGCACAGATGGTTCAGTATGGCTTATTCTTTATTCACTCATGTGTAGGCAGGCAATTTAGGACATTCTCTGAAAGGTTTTTTAAAAAAAAAAAAACAACAACACTTTTGTAACATTTATTGGAAAAGTTTCTTCCATCAAAAGTGAACTCCACCAGTTCCAACTTGGAATCTCATAGCTTGTTATACTTTCAAAGGGTTCTTTTCTGTCCTCATCAGCAAAGAGGGTATTGCATGCCATTCCATCTCTGCTTCTTTCTTTTGCAGTTGTATAATTTTGGAGAAGTAGCTTCCATTGTTTTCTGGACAAGGACTTGGAAACCAGAAAGCTTCTTTGACAGAGTGAAGACAAACAGACAAAATGGCTTGCACACACTGTGCTTGCTGGGTAAGAATTTTGATCTTTTCTTTTAAGTCAGGCTTTTGTCCGTACTTAATTAAGGGATAGGAGGAGCACAGTGAACCAGCCAGTTCAACAAAGCAGTGGTCAGATAGGAAGAATGAGAATTAAAAGATAGTATCCCAGAAGCCCATGGAGAAGAGTTTTCAGGAATTAGAGGGTGATCAGCAGTGTCAGATGTGGCAGAGAGATTGTGAATTTGGACTGAACGATTATTTAGCAATTGAACAGTCAAAAACCAAATTGCAAGGCTTTGGGATAGGAAGACAAAAGACAGTAACTTGAGGGAAGTGGCAAGGTGAAGGGTTTTTTTTTTTAATCTTGTTTTTAACAGATGTAGAGGAGACCTGAATTTTCTTTTGGTATTTAGATAATAATCAAAAGCTAGGATATCAAGTGGAATACAGATAGATGGAATCGTGAATAAGTAGGATGAGTTCCTGAAAATAACTCATATCCCCATGATGTCTTCTAAAGGCCAAACATTCTCATTTCTTTAATTGGTCCTCATATCCTCACAATTCTCAGTACTTGTCAATTTTTTCCTAAAATAGGATACCCAGACCTGAACACTACTCCTGTGTAGCCTGCCCAGAGCAGAACACTACAGTATTGTTACCTCCTTCATTCTAGACACTTCTGTTAATGCAGTCTAAGATAAAAGTTTTTTGGTAGAATTATCACATTGTTGACTTAGTAACTCTTTTTAGAAAAGCAAAACATATATACATAAAATCAAGAGGACAGTTAAGTCTGCAAGCACTGAAGATACAAAGAAAGGCAAAGGTCCCTGCTTTCAAGGAGCTCAAAACCTAATGGAGATAATGAGCAAACGAATAAATAGAAACAAGCTTTATATAGGAAAAATGGGAAATAATTAAGAAGGAAAATACTAGATTTAAGAGAAGTTGAGAAAGGCTTCTTGTAGAAGATGAGATTTTAATTGGGACTTGAAGGAAGCTAGGGAAGTTGGAAGGCATCTAGGCGTGAGGGACAGCTAGAGAAAATGCCCATAGCTGAGAGATGGAATGTCTTGTTTGTGGAACAGCCAGGAGGCCAGTGTCATTGGAAGGAAGCGTATGTGCCAGGGTTGGGGAGTATAGTGCAAGAAGACTGGAAATGTAGGAGGGGGCTAGGTTATAGAGGGAATGCCAAACAGAAATTTGTGTTTGCTCATGGAACTTTTAGGAAGCCACTGGAGTTTATTGATTAGAGGGAGGGTATGATCAGACCTGTGCTTTAAAAAAATCATTTTGGTGGCTGAATGGAAGGTGGTTTGGAATGGGGAGACACTTGAGGCAGGCAGACCCACCAGCAGGCTGTTACAGTAATCAAAGTATGAGGTGATGAGGCTGTACAGTAAAATGGTGGCAGTTTCAGAGGAGAGAAGGAAGAGTATTGAAGAGGTGTTTAAAAGGTGAAATCAACAAATCTGGACAACAGATTGGATATGAGAAGTGAAAGAGAGTAAGGTGTTGGGGATGATTTGTAGATTGAAAACTTGAGGGTCTGAGGGGATGGTGTTGCCCTCTACAGTAATTGAGAAGTTGGGAGGGCGGAGGGTTTAGGGCAGGAACCTTCAGCCACACGTGGCCTTCTAGGTCCTTGGGTGCAGCCTTTTGACTGAGTCCAAGTTTTGCAGAACAAATGATTTATTAAAGGGATTTGTTCTGTGAAGTTTGCATTCAGCCAAAAGGCAACACTAGAGGGGAAGCCACAAGTTCCCCACCCCTGGTTTAGGGGAAAGATGATGGCTTCTGTTTTGGACTTGTTGAATTTAAGATGTTTAGTGAGCATACAGTTTGAGATACCGGAAAAGGAGTGGAAGATTTAAGATTGGAGATCATCAGAGATTAGGACAGGATGGGTAGATTTGAGAATATAAGTGAAAAAGTAGGAATACCAGAGGTATAACATATAATTGTAGTGGGCCCAGTCAAAACAGTTGGGGGATTTTCTCCACCTTTTTTCAGAAGCATATATGAGCAACTGTGAGGATTGGTGGGAGTGGTCCAATGCTGAGGCTTGGCAGGGTGCATTTGGTAATAAGGCAGTAAAGTCAGGGACTTGAAAAGAAGAGAGTTTAATTCATGCTCCAAGGGGTCAAAAAAGGGAAAAGAGGAGAGTGGCTAGTGCAGGGGTCATGGCCTGGGAGAAAACTGAGAGGTTAAGATGTTGAAAGGTAAGAATGTGGACAAAAGGCTAAACGTAAAACTTTATGGTGAGGTAAGAAAGGCGAAGTGGAATAACCCTCATTTTTCCTGATTTGAGAATTCTTTTTGAAAGAGCTGCCTGTTTTCTCTTACTCTTTTAAGACGGAGAAAACAAAACGACTGAGACCCTGTTTAAACTGTTGGTCCTTTTTGTGATAAAAGCAAATACATGGGAAGCTGCTGGGTCATCTGTTTTTAAATTAATCATAAAATATGATTCTCCTTTAATTCTCTGGATATGTCAGTACTGTGGAGCTGAAGGAGCAAAAACTGTGTTCCATCATATTACAGATTAATTTGGGAGATGAGCTTAAGACATGAAACAATTAGAGAATGGTAAGTATGATTAGGAGTAATCCCCATTTTTATCAAGAATTCATTTTTTCAATCTAATTCTGAGGTTATTTTCCCATTACAGTGATATTCTTGGGACAGCTAGGTGGTGCAGTGAATAGAGCATCAGCCCTGGGGTCAGGAGGACCTGATTTCAAATTTGGCCTCAGATACTTGACACACATACTAGCTGTGTGACCTTGGGCAAGTCACTTAACCCCAATTGCCTGGCCCTCCTCCCGCCAAAAAAAAGTGATACTCTTCATGTCTAGCCAGTCTAGCCCCCCAAAATCTACATAACAGTACTTTACCTTAAGTACAGTGTCATGCTGATATTACTGTAGAATTTTAATCACCATGTGTGATAGATGTTCCAGTAGAAAAATGTGTTCAGAGAATTGGTGCCTCAGCAATACAACACATGCACTTTTCTCCCTGTAAACTCCTTCCCTTTACCTCCTACCCCTCCTTGTTGAGAGTCACTTATACTTTGAGAGAAAAGCATAGACAGTCATGGGAACTTGGAATATGGCTTGGGGCCCAAGAAGGGAGGATAAAGAGATAGGATAGAACCGGGAGTTATATCAACAAGACCAGTTACGGGGGCTAAGGAGGCTAGCTGCTGTAGCCCCCTTATTCGTAGCAGTCGTGCCACTGTAGAACCTGCCCTTCATTCTGGAGGCAGTAAGAATTGAGTATGGGATGGGGATGCATTCGCAGACAGTAGCAAAGGAAGGAGGAAAACTAACTCAGAAAGAAGGTAGCTTCTGTGACTACTGGCTCTGGTGGGTTGGTTTTTGTTTTTGTTTTTGTTTTTTGATGTTCCTGTGTAAGGAACAAAAATAAAATGGTATTACCTAAATTGAGGATTTGGTGTTAACTCATGTGATGTAAAAAAAGGAGAGTTCAGTGGAGAGGAGGTCATCATTGTTGCTATTTAGTTGTGTCAAACTCTCAGTGACCCTGTGGACCATAGCACATGAGGCCCTTCTGTCCTTCACTGTCTCTTGTACGTTGTTTCCAGGACATCATCTAGCCATCTCATTCTCTGCTGTTCCCTTTGCCTTCAATCTTTCCTAACTCAGGGGCTTTTCCAAGGAATCCCTTCTTCTCGTTATATGGCCAAAGTATTTTAAAGCTTCAGCATCAGTATTTGACCTTCCAGTGAACAGCCTGAATTCATTTCTTTAAATATCGGCTGATTTGACCTCCTCGCTGTCCAAGGGACCACAATTCAGAAGCATTGATTCTATGGCACTCAGCTTTCCTTACAGTCCAACTCTCCCATACATTGCTACTGGAAAAACCATAGCTTTGACTGTGTAGACCTTGGTCATCAAGGTAATATCTCTGCTTTTTTGTATGCTGTCCAGATTTGCCATAGCTTTACTTCCAGGGAGCAAGTGTCTTTTAATTTCATGGCTGCAGTGCTAATCTACCGTGATTTTTGAGCCCTGGAATATAAAATCTGATACTGCTTCCATTTCTTCTCCCTCTAATTGCCAGGAGGTGATCACTTGCCAAGATCTTAGTTTTTTTGATGTTAAGCTTCAAGCCAGCTTTTGCACTCCCCTCTTTAACCTTTATCAAGAGGCTTCTTAATTCCACTTCACTTTCAGAGTGGTATGGTCTACAGCTCTGAGTTTGTTGACATTTCTCTTGGCAACCTTAATTCCAGCTTTTGATTTGTCCAGGCTAGCACTTTGTGTGATGTACTGTGCATCTAAGTTAAATAAAGTGATAATACAGTCTTGTCATGCTCTTTTCCTAACCTGGATATAAGGAGGATTTTGTTATCCTTCTTAGAGTTCAGTTTCTCAGGATCCACGGCCATGGCAATGTCTAGTTTCCATGTGTTACATAATAACTCCCAGAATAGCCCCAAGGATCCTAGATAGTAATTCCCAGAATCATAATGACAGGCAGTCCTACTGTGGCTGTGCCGTGAGATATGGGGGTGACATAAATGATGTTTACTGTGCTTGTGCACAATGACAATATTGCTAAAGTTAACCTGTGAGCTTAATGTTGGCAAGATGCCTTCTTTATTGCCTTATAAAGCAAGTGAGCACCGGTGGGGAACCCATAGGGGAATATGTGTGTGCCTTAACTGGCCCCCATCAAGGCTTGAGGGGATTTAGGGGAGTGCACTACCTGTGCCTGTCCCAGTTGACCCCATCGAGATGTAGGTGTAGTTGTTCCCCCTGTGAGAATACTTGTTAGGGAATGCTGTAGGAGTTATGTTCCCATTATCAGCAACCCTTTCTGAGAAGACTGGACTAGAATAAAGTAAGATAACCCTTCCGAAGGTGTCTGCGGTCTGACCAGATCAAGAGTGAACCTATTAGAGGCTGGAGTCTGAAACCTCCAGTGCCTTCTGTGAGTTATCTGTGAAACATAACCTTAAACCAATCAGTTTAATGTTAGATTCTAACTCTTGCTTCCTCAAGAGACAACTAAAATGATCTGGTACTCCCCTCTCTTTGAGGACTTGCTACATTTTATCATGATCCTGTACATAGTCAAAGCCTTTTGTGTAGTCAGTGAAGCAGAAGTAAATTTTTTCTGGAACTCTCTTGCTTTCTCCATAATCCAGCAAATGTTGGCAATTTGGTTTCTAGTTCTTCTGCCTTTTTGGAAACAAGCCTGCTTTTCTGGTAATTCTTGGTTCACATGTTGCTGAAGCCTAGCTTGTAGAATCTCAAGTATAACCTTACTGGTGTGTGGAATGGGCACAGTTGTTTAGTAATTTGAACATTCATTGGCATTGCTGTTTTTTAGAATTGGGACATAAATTGATCATTTTCAATCCAGTTTTATGCCAAATTTGTTGGCCTATTGAGTGTAGCATTTTAACAGCATCATCTTTTAGGGGTTTAAATAGCTCAGCTGGAATTCCTTCACCTCCAAAAGCCTTATTGTTAGCAGTGCTTTCTAAGGCCCTCTTGACTTCATTCTCCAAATGTCTGACTCTAGATCAGTAACCACAAGTTAAGATCTTTCTTGTATAGTTCTTTTGTGTATTCTTGTCACCTCTTAATCTCTTCTGCACCATACAAGTGGAACTTCGAACTTTAGTACCTTTCATCCTGAGTTCTCTAAGCCCTTAGAAATTGTTACTTAAGATGAATTTTGTATGTGTCTGTGTATGCTAATTTGTTTTTATGGAGTGAGCTAATTTCTGATTAAGTAGATACAGAAAAATCCTCTCATATACTTTCATTTCATTTATTTTAGTGAAAACAAAGTTTCAGTGAAGTATATATAGGATCAGCTGCTGCTTCATTTGAAGTTGGGTTCTTAGGAGGGTAGAAAGTGAGTCTGCCTTTTTACCGTTTGACCAAATAGTTTAGCTGACCAGTCAGTGTATGAGGCTCAATGTTTGTATGGTTTTTTATGTTTTTGTATTGTAGCAGGTCACTGCTGAACATACTGCTGACCATTTGTAAGAAGCTAACAAGTTAGGACCATGAAAGGCTGCCTCCATGAGTTTATGATGTAATAGCTTCAATTCTGACCTTAATTGTCCTACCATTCATTAGACAGAACTAATTTATACTAAAGCAATATTGAGGCTTTTTATGTCTCATTTTGAATTCATTGATGCTGAAATTCTGGAGACTGGAGAAACCCTTGCACAATTCTTAACTGTGTTTTTCAGGCTATATATGGTGGGCATGTACCAAAACCTTTGTGAAAAGGTCATATTCAGGTCTATTCGGTTCACAGCCAGGTGAATACAGTAATTTAGATTAGCAAGCCAACATGGTAAATCTGGTTCACCTAACATCACAGAGGAAGGGAATTTCCTCTTTCAAAGCTTAGTCCCAGGCACGATTTCTTTTTGTTCTTAGTTTAGAATTGTTGTGCAGTGATGATTGGTGGCCTTTGAACAACCTCTCATTTGCATTTTTGCCTGCAAAGCATGGGACCTCCCTTTAGGTTGCAAATTTTGCAGTGTGTAAGGTCTCCTACAAGAGTTATGAGTATTCTTTATTATTTAACTTGTGTTTGGAAAGTTGGACTCTATAAAACCCCAAAAGTCAGGTGGCCATTAACTGAGACTTAACAATGTTTTGAATAAAGTACATATTTAAACCTATAGTTTTTTTTCTCTTTCTATAGACCTCCAAATAAGGGAACGGTCTTTGGAAAATCTAATAAAGTGAGTAATTACTTTGAAAATGTGAACGTGTCTTTTGAACGTCTTCATACCGTTACTCTATGTTATTTATGTAAAGGAACTTACATTATTGAAAGTGGTTAAGAAAAAATAGACTTGATTATCATCACAGTTACAAATTAAATATTTTAAAAACTTTTTTCTCATCTGTGGTCATACATAGTTCATCCTTACTACTCACTGAAATAAAATGACCCCATCCAAGTTTTTGTCTAGAAGTTTACTCTTAAGTTAACCCATTTAAGGAAGTAGTAAAATGAGGAAAATATGGCTTTTAAAATAATCATAAAAATAAATGATATCCTGATTAAGCTCCTCAGTATCCTTAGCCAAGCTGAGCCTAGCATACCTAGTTACTTACTATGAATAAATTTTGCTCATTACATCAACTTTTTGAAGGTAGTTTCTGATTTTATGCTGAATTTGAGGTCCAGTGATAATACTGTAAAAGGCATAAGAGATAATATTGGGGGAAAAAAATAAATAAATAACACAGAAGTTCTAACCAGTTCATTGTGTGCCCAGAGTGGATTTTGCACAAGGCTTCAAATAGCATGTGGGGCCAGGTAGTGCTTAGGCAGATGTGGGGGAGTAATTACATTAATGAAGTATTGTGTGGTTTAACGGTTAAGAGCGGTGAAATCTGGTTTGTACTTGTAGGGGAAGGAAGATCTATGAGCCTCCACGATTCATGACTGTGAACCAAGCGGCCCAGCAGCTTCTGGAGATTGTTGAAAACCAGAGAGCTCGTGGAGAGGAACCAGGTGCTTTCTTAGATCTCTTCAAGTCTGACAAGGGACTTTACAGGTTTTTAGCTAGTTTGCAGCTTGATCCCCCCTACAGCATCCCTGATAAATTGTCTTGAATTTGCAGGACTTCCCAGTCACTGACCCTATTAACTTCTGTCTTTCATTAGTTACTTTAGGTAGAATCATTGCTACTCCTGAATTTGCCTTTGGCTTTTAAGGTTGTTCACAGCATTCACAGAATCTCAGAATATAGTAGGAAAATGCTTTTAGAGATCATTTTGATCAACCCCCTCATTTTACAGAGGGAAAAACTGAGGCCCTGAAAAGTGAAGTAATTTCTTTAGTCACTTTTCATTTCTTTTTAATTTATTCTTAAAACACATAAGGTACCTATTGAACTGAAGGAGATATACGGAGGGTACTAGTAATATAAATTTTAGCTTACTTGAGGGTATCTTAAGAATGCAAATCTTATAAACTAATTCCACAAAAAACAATATGTTAGAGCATAAACAATGTGAGAGAATAGTCTCTGTAAATTACATTTACTTTACTTATTATTAGCACCTGATGCCAAGAGAAGCATGGTATTGAGCTTCCCCCACTGACCTCTGTTGCAAGATAGCTGACTGACTTTGACCACCATTTCCTGACACACCCTTACAAAAAGAGATTAATTTAGAAACTTTTCAGTAACTGGTGATACCAAGTGCATTCCCATTACTAGTTCCTCAGTGATGATGCAAACATTGTGCTGGGGTTTCCAGTATTCATAGTTTACATAATGTGTTCGCTCCATGAAGGTCAGTTTTCATGCAAATTGCTTAATTCACACTGATCCCTGTTCCTAGTTTGGGTTAGGGCTGAGGGTAGAGGAATCAGAGGACAGTTTTTCCACCTGACTAACAAATCCTAAAATCTCTCTCCTTCAGCTTAAAGACCATTGAGTCATGTTGAATTAAATACTGTTAGTGACTAAAATTAACTAGTCTCATGTTTGAAGTATGTGATTTTTCCACAGTGGCCTGAGCCACTGTTTATGTCATTTGCTGAAGTAAATCATTTACACAAGTATCATTCAGTCTAGAAAGACAGACTGAGAATAATTATGATTAAATCTGTACATGTTATGGTTTGTATAGACTAGCTGAAGAGAAAAGTCCTGGAATATTCAGTCTAGGAGGAAGCCCTTGAAGCTTGAAGAAGTAAATTTAGAACAAAAAACTAAATGAATGTATTGAAGTAGTAAAATTATGGTAAACCAAGGTTCAATTCATCTGAATAATAAATTCATCTAGACTTATGATTACTAAGGAAGAATTACGATGTTTGGAATACGTCTATATTTAAGGATGATGCTGAAGAAGCAATAGTTCCTTGATAGTAGGTACTAGACTACTGATCTTTGCTTTTCCATTTATATGGTAGGCACTTAATAAATGTTTATTGAATTGTATAGATCTAAGGGAGGTAGGAAGGGGGTGAACTGCCCTTCATATTAAACCTCTTTCTCTCTTGCTCTTTCCATTCCCTTTTAACTGCAGAAAATTGTCTCTCCCCATGTGGCCATTCCTTCTAATACTCATGACAGTTCCTTGCCTAATATTTGTTTTAATTTTTTATAAATAAATTTTATGTATATTATTTCTTATATCACCTTTATTTCCCACAGTACTCTTCCTTCTACTACCTCCCCCCTCCCACAGATCCATTCCTTATAATAAAACATTTTTTAAAAGGAATAGGAAAAACTTCCACAAAATACCCAACACATCAGAAGTCTGACATTATGTGCAGTATTCCACGTTCATGGACCCAACAAACACTTCTCTTGCCATCTTGACTCTTGCCATCTTAACAGACAAGCTGTATGTCATCACCTTATTTCTTTTCCTCACTTTTCACAACCAGACTTTTAGGAAAAAGTTATCTCCACTGCTGCCTCCATTCTCTTGCCTCCCATTCATTTCTCTGGCCCTTGTAATCTTTATTGTAAATCCTTTTCTCTGTCTTCTTCCTTCTTGTAGCATTTGACACTATCATCTACTCTCTTCTCCCTGGGTTTTCATGACAGTGCTATGCCGTGGTTCTCTTCCTGTTTGTCAGACTGACCCTTTGCAGAGTCATCATCCATATTCTGACCCCTTTAAAATACACACACACACACACACGTGCGCGCGCGCGCCCCAGGATTCTGTCCTGGGTTTTCTCTTCTCGCTCTACATCCTCTTTTGTTGATTATTTCCTCATTCTCCCACATGTCTCTAGCTAACATTTCTGTATAGATGAATCCCAGATGTGCATAGCTGGCAGCCCTCCACTATCTCCAGAGCTCCAGTGCCATGTATCCAGCTTCCTATTGGGAATCTCCACTGTGATATCCATAAGTATATTAAACTCAACAAATTCCAAACAGAATTTATCTTCCACGAAATTTACCCTGCTTTACTGCCCTATTTTTGTCAAGGAGGTTTCCACCCTTCCAGTCATCCAGGTTCTTAACCTACTGCTCAACTTTAATACACTGTTCTTCCTTTGCTTAATGGGACTAGCATTGGATCAAGAAATCAAGAAATCTCATTTTAATCCCAATACACATGCTGACTGTCTCATCATGGACGAGTCATTTATCCTTTCCAAGCCTCAGTTTCCTCATTAGTAAAATAGGAGTGATAATATTTAGTTATTGTAAGGAAAACACTTTAGAATCCCTAGTTCAGGTCAGTTCAGCAAGCATTTATAAGTAATCGGTCCCTGCCCTCAAGATGTTTACATTCTGCTAGAAGGAAGAGGGTGAATGTGCTAACAAACTGAAGGGATAAGGAAAGGGGTTGTGCTTCAACTTGGCCCTTACATGCTTATTAATGAAAGCCAGAGTTGCAGTGAGGCCAGAGAGGGATGTATAGGTGTGGGGGACCACTTGTTCATGTTGTCAAGGGAGAAGATAAAGTGTGTTCAGGGAACATTAAAGAACCACATAAATATGAGTAGTTGCACAAAATACCCTTTGGTACAACCATTAAAGGATGTTGGGGAGAACATGGTTCTGACTCAGTTTGAAATACTTATCCTTATTTTACAGCAATCACCGAGGAGACAATCTGTGTGGGCCTGGCCAGGGTGGGATCTGAGGAGCAGAAAATTGCTGCTGGCACCTTAAAGCAAATGTGTACTGTGGACCTGGGTGGCCCTTTGCATTCATTAATTATAACAGGAAACTTGCATCCTCTGGAGTTAGAAATGCTGAAACTCTTTCCTATGCCAGAAGATGACTCGGAAACCCCAAGTGTTGATAGCTCCTGCCCATAGCCACTGTTTATCCTCTCCTTTATTTCAGTGTCAGATGTATATACAAACATGTGCAATTTCAAAAGACAAAACAAAATGGACAAATATTTGGATTCATCTCATGAATAAAAAAAAGGAAGATAAATTTATTGAACAAAACCTACTTTGATTAGAAGCCGTATCATTCCTTCTGATGTTAGGATCAGTTGGTGTCACCTTGACTTCCCAAGATAATTTTGCTTGCAGGAGAGTAGCATAGACATGAGCAGGTTGGTTTTAAAACTTTTCCTTCACTTAAGAAATTGGGTTAAAAACTGCTTTGACTGCAATTATAGGGTAAAACTTAGAGGGACAGTTGGAATGTGAATCATTCTGACTTAAACCCAGCTCCCACTTTTGAAGGGAAAGAAATGACAGCTGTTAGAAGAAAGCTAAGTAAATGATTGGTAACACTCCACTCACCGTAATTTGCTTGTCACTTTGTGCAAGTATAGGATGAATTACTCTGCCTGGAGTTAATGGTAATGCTCAGAGAAAGATTTGGAGAGAACAAATCACCACCCAGATCCCACCCACCTAAAAGTACAACAGCACATACCCTGTCAAGTGACACCCATCTGAATTGGCTTATCTCGTTTAAACTGACATCCTAATTATGTGGCACAAGGCTGGCTACATTACATGGTTATGTATTGCATTGGAAATGCTGGATCAGCCACATAAAGTTGCCATTGGATTTCAAATGGATACCATACATCCATGCTGACAGAGGACTTTGACTATGGAGGAAGAAAGGACGTTTTAAAAAGCTTAAGACCGTAGTCTGTTAAAGATTGCTCATTCAGTGGAGCTCCTTAAATCTCATCATTCATGTACAAGCTTGTTGTGTTATAACAGTAATATTTATTATAAGCCTCGGCCTCAGTGCCCACTCCTGTGTAGCTTCAGGCATTAAACGTGATGTGTAGTAACTGTAAATGTAAATTCTACTAGACAGGCCTTTTCCTTCCAGGGGTCTGAGCAAGTCATCCTTTCTCTTTGTTGCTGGGCACATAGTTTCCTTAGTTACTTTTTGGAGATACTTACTGAAAATATATCCTTTATATGTTTATGATAACATGTATCAATTCATGTGATAGTTATCTGTCAATGTATTATGAACTGTGAGTTGGGGGAGGGATGGGGAAGTGGTCAGTACTAACCCTATACTATTATATCCTATATTTTGAGGTCTGAAACTTTTAACTGTAAAAGTGCTATAACTGTCAGCGAGGGAGGAAATAAGACTTGCAAATGCTATGACTATTGGCTGAACAATCAGTGGCTAGTTTTGTTTATGTAAAGACAGGTTTTTAATGTAAAAAAACTTAATTCTGAGGTTATTGAGGGTTGGTATTCAGCTGCCACGACCAAAGAGTGGTGGCTCTTGTCTACAAAAGGAGGTTTGGGACCAGGGCTGAACAATATGCACATGGGTTCTGGGCACGGCAAATGAATGGCCCAAAGGAGACACAGAATCACAGGATTTAATACTTGGAAGGAACCTCAGTAGCCACTTAGTCCAACTCATCATGAAAGGAATCCATTACAGTAGCCAACACCCTCTGTTTGAAGACATCTAGGGAAAGGAAAACTTCTTAAAGTAGCCCATTACACTTTTGGACAGTTCTGCCTTAAATTTGTTTATTTGCAACATCAGCAACATCAGCCAATGTTCTTGGTTCTGACTTATAAGGCCAAACAGAACAAGTCCAGTCCTTCCTTCATGTGACAGCTCTTTAAATATGAGAAGTTAGCATGACTCTCCTGAGTCTTCTCTGCCCCAAACTAAACATTTCCTTTTACTGATGATGAAACAGACTCAAGATCCTTCACTGTCCAGGTTGACCTCCTCTGAAAACTCTTCTACTTTTTAATATCCTTAAACAGAGGTTCCCAGAACTGAGCACAATACTTGTGATGAGGCCTGATCAGGGCAAAGAACAATAGGAATATGGCCTATGTTTATTGGACACATACTCAACACAGCCCAAGATCTCAATAGAGATGGTGGATTCTAAACCATTGGCTCCATAAATATGGACAATTATTAGGTCTGAGGTAAGTAATTTCAAAGGTGGGAGCTTGTTTGCAAGCTCATTGGAGATTAACCTGGTCTGTGTCTCATATTACAGCTCTTCAGCTCTTTCAGATGTGAAAAATTTGGGGGCTTAAAGTGTCCAGTGTAGGGTAGGGGAACATTTGATTTGGAGATAGCCAAACATTAAGTCCTTACTGTGTGCTAGATACTGTTAAGTGCTGGATACACATTTCAGATCTTGGCTTCGTGACTTGTGTGACTTGAATAAATCATTCAATATTTCCAGGCTTCAGTGTGTTCATCTGTAAAAGGAGACAACTAAGTGTTCACTAAAACCTCCTCCTTATTGTAAGTCCTACAACCCTGGGTTCTAATTGTTAGACTGAAAGGGTAAGTCAAGATGTGTTAACCTAGATTAGTACTGTCTTTTACTGGCCCTACCTTCTGATGTAGGTTTAAGCAGGTACCTTTTCTGAGGAGGAAAGGGTTGATTAGAGGGTGAGGACTTTTATCAATGTCATCAGGATCAGTATCATACGCAAAAAGGTGTGATTGATCAGTAGCCACTTCCTGCCTAGAATTTTGGTTTGAAGAAGTGGTTTTACAAGAATCACAATGACTGGGCATTTGCATTTTATCTGATTATTTCATATCCAAAAATCTTATCTGCGTGGAAGTGTTATGAAAAAGTCATGGGAAATTGTTCGCTGAGATAAAGTCTCACAGTTATCATATAGGAAAGCAAAGAGAATACGTAAATAGCACCTATTATGTGCTAAGCACTATGCCAGGAATTTTACCACTATCTTACTTGATCCTCAACCCTGTGAAGCAGGTGGTATTAACCTCATTTTACAACTGAGGCAGAAGTTAAATGACTAGCCCAGGGTCATATAACTAGAGGCCACATTTGAACTCAGGTCTTACTGACTCTAGGCCCAACAGTTACATGGCTGCCTGTGGAGAAGGGGCCAGTCATCCCCACCAACTGACAAACAACTATCTCCCTTAGGGCAAGCAAACTAGCCTAACCGAAGCAGCAGGGCACCCTGGGGGAGAGATGGGAGCCAGACAGGTCAGACTACCACCACTGTGACCACCGTCTTCCCTCAGCAAAATGGAGATGATCCAAGACCCTGAAGCCAATAACCTTGAGAAAGGCAATACTTATAGCTTATGCCCACGGCCATCATCTTGGTTAGCAACACGTGTGGAGATTCAGCCTGGCAGCCGCTCCTGCAGGTGCTAGAGCCACTTCTATTGAAGACCCAGAAAAGCAAGTTATTGTCTGTCACCAAAGTCTTTGGCACTGTCATTTGGTTCAGCATCAGAAATACGATTTTCAGTGGAAAATGGCATTAAAAAGAAGTTATTACCATCTTTGTTGCTGCACCCTAAGGACCACAAGTCCTTTCCATCTGACTTGCAGGTAAAACCTTTCAAATGTGTTCTCTTCCCCCATTAGAGCTCCTTGAGAGCAGGAACTATTTTATGTTTGTAAGCCCAGCATAGCACAGTGCTTTGCACATAGAAAGCACTTAACAAATGCTTCCTTTTATTCATTCAGAAATGTTATTACACTGATGGGAACGTACTCATTTTCAAGTTCAACAGAGATCAAAGCACTCCGTGTAAAATCTCTTCTTTTAAAAAAATGGAAATTGTATGACATGCATCTAAACATCTGTAACATTTCCAAATGGGCCTTGTAATGTAATTCAGAATTTGCCCTTGGAAATACGAACAACGATCATTTTATGGGCTGCTTTGAAAGACCAGGCAAAGTTAGTTGATAGTGACATTTTTAAAACTCCCAATTTAAACAACAAGAGTTCCAGTTACTGTGAACCTAATTAACACTCAACTACCCCTTTAAACGTCTTATAAATCCCCTTTGTGGTGCCTTTAAATCAGCTTTCTTTGTTGGTTCAGGAAATACCTCAATTAAAAAAAAATTAAGTCTTTATTCTGGCAACAGCAGCTATTGAGGAAACTACAGTTCCTTATAGTGACCAAGAATAAAATATTTTTCCAGAAGGCTGAATACTGTACCACAAATGCTAGAGAAGTGGGCAGGCAGGCAGGCATGGAAGGATAAATTGCTTGGCTTCATAAGAAATAGTCTTAAGTTGACTTTCTGATATGACATGATATTAAGCAATCTCCCCTGCTTTGGTACTTCCTTTAGCTATTTTTAAGGAAATTCTAGTTGGATTGAATAGTTGGAAGGGTCATTTACCAAACTAGAAATTGATCCAAGATTTTGAAATTGAAAGTCTTGAGCAGCTTGCATAAGCACACAGATTGTCTGAATATAAAGTAGAATCCTATTCGTGTTTTTCTTCAAGGCAGAAGAACATAGGATTTAGAGCTGGAAGGTGACAGCGGCCAGTTAGTACAACCCACTTATTTTGCAGATAAGGAAAGTGAGGCACAGAGGTTAGGTTAATTTGTCCCAAAGTTACACAGAGTAAATGGCAGTTCTGGGATTTGAACCCAGTTATTTCAAATCCAGGCAATTTCCCACTGTTTGATGCTGCACATAGATAGGACCATAGAACTTCAGAGTTAGGAATCCTAAATTAGGTCTAAATAGTACCTAGAATATGGATCCCATCATGATGTCCTGGTCCAATAGTTAGCTCCTATTTGAAGATTTCCAGTAATGAACATTCACTGCCTCTGGACACCCATTCCATGTTAGGGTATTGCTAAGCTGAGTCACAATCTGCCCATTGGTCCTAGTTCTGCCTTCTGAAGTTGTAAAGAACATGTCTAATTCATCCTCTACATGACAACCTTTTGAATATTTGAAGACTGGAAAAGAAATAATAAGCTACCTCCCAACACTTCTTTCCTAGGTTTTGTCTTTGCATCCCCAGGGCCTACCATGGTTCCTTACACATAGTAGACAATAAATGCTTTTTGATTGGGTGATGAAACAAATTTTGGCCCAACTACCTCTGGCTTTTATGTTAAAAACTAAGCAGGATCTGTCCCGATTAGACCAACATTATAAGCAAGCCCTAGGGAAAGAATGTTACCCTGGAAACCAAAAATGCCTGTATTGGGGAACAGTTGCTATCGTGTCTTATAAGATCTGGCATTAGGATTGAAGTTGGAAAGGCCATCTTATTTCACCAGATCCATGTATACAACCTGGCTGCAGGAGAATCATTCTTTACGTAAGGAGTTGGACTAAATGACTTCTTAAATCCCTCCAATTCTCTTTCCTGCCTCTTTTCTCTACAGTGTTAGGCAAATTTTCTAACCTTCCAGTATTGTCACTATGAGTCCCTTCCAAGGACAAGAAGTGATATAATAGGGGGAGAGGGAGATAAAAAGGCTTGCCAGCATTCAAACATACCAAGCGAGGTTGGTTTCAGCCTCCTCGCCTGTAGGGATGTCTGTTTTGTTTGATGAATCATGCCAAGTACTATGGGGGATACCCAATAAAGGAAAAAGCAGAGTCTCTAGTCTCAGGGAACAGATAGTCTTTTATTTTGTTATTTTTTTTTTTTACAGATAGTTTTAAATGATAATGAGATTAACAGAACATTTCTAGGATCTCTGTTTTGGGGCTGAAATCTGTCAGCTCTAATCCAGCCCCTTCATTTTACAGATGATGGGACTGAGGTCTGGAGATTAAACAAGGCACAGCTAGTTTCCAACTAGTGAGAATAATTTGCACTACACATTTCTATTGGGCTGGAAGCAATGAGCATATTTTACATAATTACAATTTTGAGTACGTGTGACCACTTCTGGTGGTTCATTATTTACATTAATCAGAACGCCGCCGGGTGATTAAATGGCAGAGACAGGATTTGAACCCAGGTTCTCAGGCACCAAAACTAAGCACTTTTTCCTCCCTCTTCACAATACTGTCTACAAATGCAACGGTAGGTCAGGTCAGTCATCAGTGTGGACTAGAGTAGTGCACAACAACAACGTGGTACTTTAAGTAATCGATAGGTGTAATCTAGACCAACAAAAAAGAAAGGTGCATTTAAGGTGGAGGAAACTACAAGGAATGAAGGCAGGACATAAGAAATGAATATGCAGAGATGGTGACTATAGCTACCAGAGAGAAAGGAGGGGGTGGTGCATGTTGGCCTGACTTTCAAGGTCTTCTGCGATCTGTTTATGTTTCCAATGCTTTTATCAGACTACTCTCTTCCGTGTATTCTATACTCTCATCAAAATGGACTTCTTGCCATCCCCTACAGTACCTGATGCCATCCAGCATCCAAACCTTTGCCCACACTCCCTCTGGTACCTCCCATTCTATAAAGCCCAACTCAAATATATCCCTTCCACATCGCAACTTTCCCCATTAGGGTTTCAATATATCACTGGACAGCATAAGAAATTAAATGGGAATTTGGGGGGAGTTTTGTGGAAGCTGCACACCGCATGCAAAGGCCAGCAGATGACACAGAGCCTATGACCAAATGCTTAACTCAAATTTTACAATAAGGTAAACACTCCATAAAAGAAAAAAATTCAGAGTTCGCTGGCACAAAGGGAAGGCCAAAAAATTTAACACAGATTTTCCAGATCACAGGATCACCACAGCCCTAAGCTCTCCCAATATGGGATAACTGTATACACATAACCAGTACCATATTTTTTAAATAAAATTCTTCTGTTCCCCGCCCCCCCCAAACCCAGAAGTATGAATTAATTCTTCATGGGAGGCATTTGCTTCTGTCTAGAGAAAAAATAAGTAAACAGTAATAAACCGGTTTTAACAAGTGAGCTTCTAATAGTTAAGTGGAAAGCAGGGTCTTCTGTTCCAGGCCTCTAAGGCAAGAGTGGTGGTGGTTGTTGTTTGTCCTTCGTCCTAAAAGAGGATCATGACGTCAGGGAGGTGATACCATGACATGCAAGTGAATTGGATTTAAGTGAAGGAGAACAGTGCAAAGGCACCAGCCTTACTCTCTCCTCTGGAGCCATCTGGGTCCAGTGCCCAGATACAGATCAGGAGGACTGGAGATGACCCTGAACTGAGTACCAGGAAGCCAGAGTATTCAAAAAATAAATTATCAATACTGACTAGTCCAGTGTTTAAAACTCCACCCAGGTGTGCATTTCCAAAGACTTAATTTGCCATATTGTTTCCTAAGAAAGGGAAGGGGAAGCAGTGATCCATCACTTGAAGTTACAAAGCAATTAATCTAAGCTGGAAAAAATAAATCAGTTTTCATTTGCCACTTATCCATCACTAAGAGTTCAAGTCACCTGTGTAACCATCTATAATCCTGCTACTTTTTTCTTTTTACATTAGTGCTGTCATGGCCATTTTGGAAAAAAAGGGAGTGGAGCTTCTTCCACTCTATCCAACAAAACAGATCTAATTTGATAATGTTTGTTGACTTAGGGATTTGTGTTTTCTGATGTCTGAGAAACAGGCAATGGTAACTTCAAGCTCTAACAATACTGCTCCCCTTTATCAGCCACAATAACTATTCCCTTCTTAGTAACTTTTCTATTTGGGGGAAATAAGAGTCATTTTGAAAATTTCTTCTCTCCATCTCCACTTCCATTTGTTGCTACAGTTCAGAGTCCAATTAAGTACCAATACTAACAAAGACAATTCAGATACAGATTTTTAAACCAAAGTTTTATTGAAAGAACATTTTCATACAGTATCTTTCATGGTCCTTTTTAAAAATACATTTGATGTTATGCTTTACATATTACTGTCTTCAAGTAGAAAGGGTGAAATATACCTTTATAAATTCATTCCATTGCACTTGAGCATATCATAATTTCTTACTTCAGCACTTAAAAACTGAATGACAAGATAGTCTTTAAAATCTGACATCTCCATATGCAACATGGGTTAGTACTGAAAGACTTGGTCAGATGCCTCACCAAATCCTCACCAATCCTCACCAAAAACTCAAACCCTAATAAGAGGAAGCAGAGAGGTTATGTAGCTCAGTTTAAATGTTCACTGCTTGGAATGGTTTTGGCAACTTTTTATTCACAGTACTTCAGATGCAAAATATCCTACTCTGTAACTGTTCATAAAATCCATACTAACTTGCGCACGTGCGCGTGCGCGCACACACACACACACACACACACACAGAGCAACCAAGTCACTGAGGTTTACTGCAGTTGGGGTAAATGTAGACGTGACTTATGAAAACATCAGACCCCACTACCTCTAATCTATCTAGAACAGAGTCATCAACCAGCGTGAAAAACACATGACATATAATTAGACAAAAAATTCCAGTAAGCACTAAAATCCATGGGAAAGTTTTCCTGTCATCAGAAAAGACTGGGAAGTTATACAGGGTGTTCCTAAAATCTGGACACATAGGCAAAAATGTGTATTTTCAAGAAATGAATAAAATTTTCAACAACATTTATTTAATTGTAATATTAACAAATAACATCTTCAACATGATTTCCATCATTTGTGGTGCAAAGGTTGATGTGCTTTGCAAGATTCATGCGAACTTGATGCAATGACTCCACATTTCCTATGTGTCCAGACTTTAGGAGCACCCTGTAGAAGTGGCAGTATGTTGGAGCAGAGAGCTTTAAGGCAGGGTGGCCACTGCAACCTAAGGTATTTGGAGGTAGAAGGAAGAGAATGAAAGTTAGATACATGATTTGTTATCTAAAAATTATTTTTAAGTGTAAAGCCTCCTTACCGCAAAGGAATTTGGTATCCTGATCAGTTTCCAACTTGATACACTACAATCAAAAAGCCCCATTTCTTTCAGCCATTATGCTAAATATATGTCATCAAAACTTACACAAATATGGGAATGCTCAACACAGAATGGAGGCAAGTTTGATTTTAGAATGTGCTGTGAAAAATACCTAACTCAAGACACCTTAGGTTTTGCAGCCCCAGTTCTACTAATTTCCTATGTGATGATATATAAGACAAATAATTGTCCTTCTGCTTCCATTTCATCTATTAAAAAAAAAAACTACCTTACCAGAATACTTTTTTTAAAGTCCAATTAAAATCAAAGTCCTTTAATTTGTGTGGAATATAACAGGAATGCTGAAAGAGTCATTTGGGCACCATGCTTATTACTTGTTCCTGACTTTAGGGCTGCCCTGCTATACATACACATAATACCCATTTTTTTTTTCAACATTGAACAGTTACCTTTATTAGGTACTTTTGGGTAAACACTGTGTTAGGTGTTGGCAGGGGACTCAGAAATGTAAGACCCAGTTCCTTTCCTTCAAGGAACTTATGGTACAATACTTCCAAACACTATCCTAATGAACAAATTTTAAAAACCAAACTTTCTGCATTTATAAGTAGTTTAAAGTTGGACATTATTTTTCTTATAGACTCAAATCACGTGAGTCTTTGTATATAGCTCATCACTTTACACAAAAGATTTAATCCTTAGAAGCTGAAGATAAAAACAAAACTTTATATAAAATCCTTTTTCAACATCTCTGTAAAACTGAATACCTGATCAAGAAAAGAAAAGGAATATTTTGAAGAATTTGGCAAGAAAGGGACTGTGATGGGGCTACATTTATCCTTTCTAAGAGTTCCCATTAGCTGTCTACCTTATGAGACTTTCCAGGAAGCTAAACTACCTCTTACAGCAAAAGACAGCATTTACTATTTAAAGTCATTTACTTCTAGCCAGCAGTGCAGTGGATCTTACTATAGACTAGACTAGACTAGATACTGAGGATGAGATGGCCTAATTTTTTAATGGCTTCATGAAAATATGGCCAAAGACATTCTGTCTAAAATTAGCACTGAATTTCATTTCATTCCATTTCCCCTGGTTATATTTTTAAATACAATCAAGGAACACATTTAGATCACATAGTCTGTGCAAAAAAATATTAGCCACCTAATAATCTGTGTTGTTTTGATAATAAAAATCTGAATCATTTAGTTTACCAGGTTGTCTTAAAATAAATCCTTTGTGAATTTAAAATACTTTTATTGAAATAAAGTCTCAAGGCAAAGCAGACAGACCATCAAAGGTCAAGGTCAGTTTGAAGTACAAATTCATTTTGCAAAACATGGAGAATGATGATTAGCAGATAATTATGAGTATTGCCTCATAAGGCAGGGGAAAACGGACTGGTCACATCATCCCAGGAGCACGTAAAACTGGGAGGATAACACGTGGATACGCAACACATTTGTTAATGTTTCTAGTCTCCTCCTCAATGACAGTAAAAAGACCATGCTGGGTACCTGATGTGTTGTTATAAACAGAAGTACAAATGGCACTTAAGGGTAAGTCAGGAAGAGCAACTAGAACTGACAAACACATGATTTTGAAGGCACTCGGATCAATTTTCAAAATCTTGAAGCCAGGAAGAAAAGAATTGGGAAAAGCTACTAAAAGTGCTTAGGGAGGCTATAGCCTTTTCTTGCCTAAATGTCTCTTCTTGCTAGAAAAAGTCATTGATGATCGATCCAGTGGTTCTACGATGTCATGAATGCTCAAGCCTGCATGACTGAGTACATACCTAAAGAGAAGTCTATCTCTTCAATGGAGAATAGAAGAATACCCTGGCTTTGTTACTTATTAGCTGAATGACTATGGGGGCAAGGCCCTTAATCTCTCCAAAGTTTCTTCACATATAGAAAAAAGTTGAATTAAATGCTATCTAAGGTCCCTTCCAATTGTAAATCTATGTCAGTAAAACTAAAATGAGGTCATCTTTGAGTTACCCTTTTGTTTTCTAAAGCTCCAAATTTTAAGAAACTAAAACAAATAAAAATCTCAATTTGGCTCTGAAAACAAACATATTTACCAAGGGAAATTATCTTACATAGAGATTACATCATCTTTTGTCTATGTTTCAAGCCCTGAGGTTAAAAAAAGGGGCTAAAAATTTCATGTTAGCATATCTAGCATTAATGTAGTAAAAGATTCTCTAGTAAAAAAAAATTGCAATCCAAAAATCAAAATGAACCTTTGTAACTTGATACAGAGTCAAATTTCATTAAAATGTTTTGCTATGCCACTGGTTAGATCATGCCTCGGGGCAAATGAGCTCTTCCATTTACAAAATGATATAGAATGTCTGGAAATAATGATATGCTGGGGAGGCAGCATGTAATGAAAAGACTATTGGATGGTCCATCATAAGACTATAGGTTTGCCACTAATAGCTGTATGACCTTGGGGAAGTAACTTTACCTCTCTGCCCTCTGTTCTCACATGTAAAATCTATTCTAGATATTTCTAAGATCTCTTTCAGTTCTGTAATTAGCAATGAAATATTTTGTGTTTAGCTTCCTCAACACTATTATCTTCCTATCCCATTTGCTTATACATACAGTGGTTTTCTATAATTCTGCAACAAAAACCTTCCTGGTATTTAGCTAAGCTTGTTTTATGAAGAATATGAAGAATTTTCAGGACACAAGGGAAAGCACAGTGCCAGATGAGACCATACCAGCTTAACATGATGATAATAATGCCAAATACTCTTCCATTACCCATTATATCTCCCAGAGTGCTGCAGTCTGTTCCACCCTACTTCTAGATAACAGACTAGACAAGAATCTGCATTTGAGGGTTAGAAAAAGCAGGAAGTTGTACATGTTAAATGTTTCATCTTCATTAATACATTTTGATAAAAAAAAGTATACACACATTTGTTTAGGGAAGTTCCATTGCAAGGTAAACATTCCCTTAGCAATACAAAGTTTTTTTCAGTGAATGTTTTGTTTTGTAAAGTGTTAGGCAAAGCCTCAGTTTTACAAAATTCTATTTTTGCCAAACTACAAAAGTTCTATAACCCAACAATAATTACTAACCTTTTCTCTAAAAGAGAAAATTAACAATCAGATTATTATTTCTTGGCAAACTCATCCGAAGTAACACACCTTTACCAAGAATGCTGTTAAATCAGTCACTCGAGGAAAGAATGTCTCCTACTATACTTATACTATATACATTCATTTTAACTAAATGCAGAAATTATTTATACCAGCCTTGTGATTCAGGCTCCTACTCTGAATGTAGAAGCAATGGTAAGAATTTTATTCATTAATCTGGTAGCTCTAAGCTGTCATCAAATGGAAAATTTATAATACCCATGCAGTTTCTTAGGGTGCACTGTGAATACAATTTCATAAAGAGAAGCAAGTTTTTCTTTGTTAAAAAGTAAACAGTGGCTCAGATTAGTGTCTGTAAAAATCCTTCTTTCTGCTGAATAGCAGATCGTATACATACATAAAGACCACAAGATTGAGCACCTGGCCCTTCTTCAAAACCCACATAACAATCATGCACGTACCTACTTAAAGAAAATTTCATTCTCTACATTGGAAATGTTTCACAAATTTTTCCATATTCAATTATCTTAAGTCTCAAATTCTAGAACCTCTCAGTCATACTAATTTTGTCATTTTTTCTATAATATGAACATTATTTATGTGATACACAAAAAGAACAAATCAGAGTTTCACAGGCTTAACAGTGGTTGGAAGATTAGAAAAGACTAATTATACTTATCAAGTAAAAGCAGCAGGATCATGGGAACATGCCTTTTCCTCACCCCTTTAAAAAACTCCGATGATTAGTTCAGTTAAACTGATTACAATTGCATTCTTAGGTTCAGCAAATCTCACAGCTCTGAAACTACTATTTAATTTACAACAAAAGAATATATATATACACACACATACACACACACATATATATATATATGTGTGTGTGTATATATATACACATGCACACTTCATACCAATCAGCAGCAATAAGTCCTTAGTTCATATGTATATATGCATAGACAAGGTAGGCAATTTTCCTAATGATGATCTATTACTTGTTTTCTTTTCCTTATGTAGAAACTTTTGACCTATTGATGCACCATAAATGCTCACTTCTTTAGATTGTAGGTCAGAGATATAGAAATCAGACAATCAAATTATACCACAGTAGAAAATGAACATTTTTTTATCACTTCCAATGGAAAATTAAGAACTTGGTATTCACTAATATTCTCAAACATTCATTTTCTTCCTTTAGGATTTCTTGGCTATTTCAATTTTTAACATGAAATGAGAATTAAATTTATAAGTAGAAAAAGAGTTCATTTTTTTCTCAAAAGTATCAATGCTCATCCTCTCAAATTAGACTCATAAGAGTGCCTTGTCCACCTCTGACTAAGATGCCTGTGTTAGGTTGAGTGTTACACTCACCTCCCATGATTTGTTTAGTCTCAGATCCCCTCACTTCCATTTAGGAAACTGCTAACAGTTCAACTAAATCCATTATATTCAAGCTTCAGAGGGTTCCTGAAAACAATTTTACCTATGCAAAGCTTTGCATAGGAAAACAAAGCTAAAAAAAAAATCAGCATTTAAAAACTGAAAAGAAAAACACAAATCATCTTTTTCCACACCCAGGAGCCAGTAAGTATCCTTTCCCTTAATTTATTTACAAACTCCATAAAAATGGCAGTGGGGAATTTAGGACTGCTTCCCATATAGAGAGAGCAGTTTTTACTAAAATCATTTGGAGACTAGCAGATGTTTAATTAAACCAAAACAGTCATTTGTACAACAGATGTATTTGCGAACCTTTGAAAACAATCCAAAAGAGTAATTTATGTGATAATGATTTTTTTTTTAAAAAAGTAATACCTTTTTATTTCGACAAGATAAAACAATAAAGGGGAATTTTTATACATTTAAAACTATGCTTGAAGTACACAAAAATAAATTTAGTATACATCAGTAGCAAGAGTCTTATTTTGTACAAGTTACAGTTAAGCCCATAAAAAAAATAAAACCCCCTGACATTACAGTTCTGTGCTGGCAATTATATTTTCTGAAGCAAAGGCACTTTGAAAACCCAATATGGTTTGGTTCATTAAGTTTGCAAAGTACAAACAATTTTACAAACATATGATTATATTGAAGAATGTCAACAATGTGACATTACATACAAAACAGATTTCCTTTTTTAAAGTTTTTTTCTTTTCTAATAACACTGGTTTGTGGGGAATGAGCTGTGGTTTCAGTAGCTTCAGAGAAGACATTACCAATGATCACAGGCCCACAATCTGAATTTCTACCGAAATAAAGATATGATAATAGAAAAGAAAGAAAAAGAAACCCTTAAAATAAAATGGTTTGGAAAGAGAGGGCACAAAAAAACAAGACCAAAAGTCCAGGATAGATCCTTTTAATTTTGGCTCCTTAGAAGAGAACTCCTCCACTAGACCAGAAAAGAGGTGTCTATTTGGTCTTCTCCATCTTGGGCTGTTGTAGTGGTGATGGCTCTATTTTATAAAAGACGAGGACACAATGTTTTAGATTGTACAGTACCAGAAAACTTTGGTCCAAAGAGCACAATTTCTGATGATTCATTACATGGCAGCAAAGTCAATCTGTACATAAAGTTGTCTTACTCCAGCCTGAAAGATTGTAAAAGAGAAAATCACTGGAAAATAGACCATGACAGTAATATACAATTCACAAAGTAATAAGTAAAATCTTACTTCTGCATAAGTTCTAAGGGACAGGTAAGAACTGTTAAATATATCGTAGAGGAGATTCCTGTCCACCCACAGGCTTGGACTAGATGACCTCTGAGGTCCCTTTCACCTTTAGGATCCCATAAATCATCTTATTCAATCAGCTCCCGTGTCTTTGCAGATGATTCTTAGATCTATTTATCTAGCCCTGACCTCTTTGCTTTACTTCTCTTCTAAGAGGAACATCAACCTGAAATATGTGCTACTGATAAAAATGAGCAAAAGACAAATATTGTGCATTCTTTGCACGTCACTGTAAAGTTCCCCCAGTCCGCCCAGTAACTGCTATAGGAAACACTCTTAGTTCTCTGTCATTCTTACAGGTAAACTGTGTATCTACTGCACACTGCTCCCTAACAATAATAATCGTGCCGGCAATAACTAGCACTTAACACGCCAGCACTGTGCACTTCACAAATAGCTCATCTGATCCTCACAACAACCCTGGGAAGTTGATGCCGCCATCCCCATTTTACAGTTGAGAAAACTGAGACAAACAGAGGGTTAAGTGCCCTGACCAAGGTTACGCAGCCTGTAATGCCTAAGGTCGGATCTGAATCTAAGTCTTCCTGATTTGAGGTCAAGCGCTCTCACCTATTTCACCACTAGCTGACATGACAAACTACCTGGACACCCTTTATAACCTGGCCCCATTGTATCTTTTCAGTATCCTTTTATTTCTGGTGCTTTTCTTGCTAACTATTTTCTGCTTGTTTGTACATATCTGTTTGCTTGTCTTCTCCCATATTAGACTGTGACCTCCTCAAGGGCAGAGACATCTTTTGCCCTTCTTTGTATCCTCAATAATTAGCACAATGGCTGGCATATAAATCCTTCTTGACTGACTAGGTAGATACTTTTTAATCATACTTAAAAAAAAAAGATCCTTCTATGCTTGCTATGCTCTATAGAGTTTTTTTTTCTTTTTGACATAAATAAGAACCACTGTCCATCACTTCTCCACCTCTCTCCACCTGACAACCCTGAAGAGAAGCAAGGACAGCTTCAATGGGCAGGCTGGGACTGAACCCACATGTAGGCCTGGCCAAGAAATAAATCAACTGCACAAAAATATGAAACACTTCAGACCTGTAAAGAGCTTGCATTCTAATAAGGGAGATAACAAGTATATATAAGTATAAATATATGTAAGTACATATATATTGTGTGTGTATGTGTGTGTATATATATATATACACACACACATATGCAATATAGATATAAATAAAGTGAATAATATATAGGAAGTGAATACACACAAAGTAGTTAATTCAATGCACGGCAGTTTGAGGAGGAAAAGTTTAACAAAGAAGATAGTGCCTAAACTACATTTAAAGGAAGAGAGGGTCTTGAACAGAGCAGAGCTAAGGAGGAAGTACAAGGGAATGGCCAAAGCCGAAGACAGGAAATGGGTGTCACATGGGAGATTTCTCAAACAGTACATCTGTCTAGGGAGAGCACTCCTCAACCCCCTACCACACCACTCTTCTCCACTAGCCGACCCTGGGGAATATCAAACCCAGGCCCCGCTGACCAGCTCCACTGGCAACAGCCCTTGAGGATGATGAACATCGTTATTCGTCTGCTGCCCACTATTATCTCTGTAGATTCTCCTCTTTCTTTCCCTAATCTATACCGAGCAATCAATATTCAACTAGGAGGAAGCTCTTTGCAAACCCCTCCTCTTATTCTTTCATCCTCATCCTCCTCAATCCTACCCTACGCCCAGGTTGGCCTGCACTTCAGCCCCCTCTGAGGATCCCAGCTGTCTTCTCCAGCACAGGCTATACTTTCTCTCATACATCCAGATATTGTGGCCTTGAAGGGGCAGTCAGAACACTCTTTATTCCACAATGTCACTTCCTGACTCTACATTTCCTTGTTCACTCAGCAATCTCTGGCACCCACTCAATCAAAACTATAAGAGCTATACTATTGGGCTGACCCCAATTGTCCCTCCTTTCTCAAGGAATTTAGCACTTGGCTCACCATCATTCTCTGCTTTCCAACTGGCCCTTAAACCAAGGGACTTTACTATCTATGTAGATGGATCCCTGACTACCTATTCCTCAGACCCCTTAAATGTCACAGCGTGGCCCTTTATTCTACCTCAGCTACACAGAGTGATAGTCACCTACTAAACTGCAGGTCAATACTGACCTCCTGTTCTATCACTATCTATCCTTTTCTGTTCCTTAGCCCCAGAAGACTCCCATCATCTGCCTCCCCCATTCCTGTTCAGATGCTTCTCAACAGAGGAGGGAGAAGCCACACAAGCTCTACATGTACATTCTTATTAAACATATTTTCACATTAGTCATGTTGCATAGATAAATTAGAACAAATGGGAGGAACCATGAGAAAGAAAAAATAAAATAACAAAAAGAGAGAGCAAATAGTATACTTCGATCTGCATTCAGACTCCCTATTTCTTTCTATGGATATGGATGGCACTTTCCATCATGAGTCTTTTGAAACTGTCCTTGCATTGCTGAGAAGAGCTAAGTCTATCAAAGCCAGTCATCGCACACCGTGGCTATTATTGTGTACAATGTTCTCCTGGTTCTGCTAACTTCACTCAGTATCAGTTCACATAAGTCTTTCTAGGTTTTTCTGAAGTCCACCTAATTATCATTTCTTGTAGCATAATAGTATTCCATTACATTCACATACCACAACTTGTTCAGTCTTTCCCCAATTGATGGGCATCCCCTCAATTGCCAGTTCTTTGCCACCACAAAAAGAGCAGCTACAAATATTTTTGTATGTGCGGGTTCTTTTTCCCATTTTTATGATCTCTTTGGGATACAGCCCTAAAAGCGGTATTGCTGGGTCAAAGGGCTGACCCTCTCTTTTCACCCCCAGTGTTTTGGTCTGCGACCCACATGCTGAAATCTGGCCCATTTGTTTGTTTTTTTTTCCTCTGTTCCACAAACATAACTAGCAGCTACTATCTTCCACAAACCTGGAATGCAATCCCTCCTTACTTCTGCCTTATAGAGTATATCTCTTCTTCTAAGAATTATCTTAAGCATAACCTTCTAAAAGAAGCTTTTCTTGATATTTGCAATTGCTAGCACCCTCCTTTCCAAACTACTTTGTATTACATTGCATTTATTTGCATTTGTTCATTCTACAGTTATGCTGAATACATATAATTGTTGGCTCCACTACTGGAATATAAAATCCTTGCAAATATACTGTTTCTTTTTTTGCATATTCCCAAAACTCAGAACAGTGTCTGGCCCATAGCACACACTTAATGAACATTTCTTGATAATTATATTATGTCAAAGACTTTTTTCTGCATCTGTTGATATAACAATATAATCTGAGATGCATTTATTTTTAACATAGTAAGTTGTAATGCTTTTCTAATATTGACCCATCCTTACATCTCTGGTATAAATTCTACTTCATCATAATGAATGATTTTCTAAATTTGCTAGAATTTTGTTTGAAAAATTTTAACCAATATTTGATGATCTAGGACTATAGTTCTCTGTATTTTAATGTTTTCCTTCTCAATTTCTGAAAATAACTTGGGTAGAATAGGTATTAAAATCTGATGGAATCTTCCTGTAATTTTTTTAATACAAAAAGTTATATTGGCAGATTTTTTTTCCTCAAAGGATGAGGAATGCAGTTGCATTCTCAAAGAATGTAAACAGAACCTTTGTTCTTTCTTTATGTGTAACTGAAAAAGTTCTACATATATGACTGTGATTTCCAGAATAAGTGTTTCTAATCACTTTTTTTTTTTTTGGCAAGGCAATCAGGGTTAAGTGACCTGGCCAGGGTCACACAGCTATTAAGTGTCAAGTGTCCAAGGCCATATTTGAACTCTGGTCCTCTTGACTCCAGGGCCAGTTCTCTATCTACTACACTACCTAGCCAAGGCCAGTGCTCTATCCACTCCATCTCCAATCACCATTACAAATGACTGTTTTATGGAATTGTTAAAGAATCAGAAACCTGCAGGTAGAACAGAACCTGGCAGCCATCTAGACCAAACAGCAGGTAAAAAAGAATCCCCTTCGCTACGGTGTTTCCTGGATGCTAAGGATCATCTTTTTTGGGAAACATAAAGAGGATGAATTAGGGAATTTTAAATATATCCAGGCTATGGAAGCTTCTTCTTATGTCTCCCAAAGAGCCACAAAAGGCTGACTTTGCCATAAGCAGGCCTGGCATTATGTTTTACATGATTATTAAGTCTTTGAGAAGAGAAGGACTATGAAGGGGGATTTCTGGGAAGACATTTTTCTGGGCACCAATGATAGAGGAGCAGGAATTCTGACATTGGGTCTGATTTTGCTTCTATTCTTGCCCTCTTCTAGTTTACTTAAGTCAAAGCTAGTTGCCCAACAAAGAATTCCTGTTAAAAACACTTGGGTAGAGGCAGCTAGGTGGCGCAGTGTGTAGAGCACTGGCCTTGGAGTCAGAACGACCTGAGTTCAAATCCAGCCTCAGACACTTGACACATTTACTAGCTGTGTGACCTTGGGCAAGTCACTTAACCCCAATTACCCTGCCCAAAAATGAAAAATAAAAAAAAACACTTGGGAGCATAGGTATAAGAAGATTTTTCCTTAAAAGAAGCACCTACATAAAACCATCAGCAAGCATTGTAATAGGGTTAAGCTAAAAATCTTCCCAATGAGATCTGGAATGAAACAAGGATGCTCATTATCACCAATATTATTCAATATTGTATTAGAAATACTAGCAATAGCAATAACAGAAGAAAAAAAATTGAAGGAATCTGAATGGGTAACGAGGTAATAAAACTATTTCTTTTTGCATATAATATGATGATATACGTGGAAAATCCTAGAGATTCAACTAAAAAGCTAGCTGAAACAATAATTTTACCAAAGTAGAAGGACATAAAATAAACCCACATAAATCCTCAGCATTTCTATGTAATACCAACAAAGCCCTGGAATGAGACATAGTAAGAGAGGCCCCATTTAAAATAACCATAGACAACATAAATATCTAGCAATGGGCTATGCTTCCAAAAATGATGACAGTCATTTTACAAGCAAGAACTTCACTAACTGTTACAGAATTTAGAGTATCTATCAGGACAGGGTTGTGGTAGCCATATAGTCTATTTGGCATCTGAGAATTCCTTCTATAGTCCCTTCTCTGGGGACAGAGAGGAAATTGAATATTTTCATGGTTCCAGCAGTACTACTGGGTCACAGTGTTTCACCTTTACGAATTTATATACTATGTTACTTGGTGTACATTTTTATTATTAATGTTGATTCATTGTCTTCTTTTCTTGAAGCATAATATAAATCTCTTTTTTAATGATATAGTGAATTTTTATTTTTGTCTTGTAGAATGATTGCAACTACTGCTTTTTTAATTCACCAGATGCTGAGTAATTTCTGCTTTGGTCTCTCATTTTGATTCGATGTGTGGATTTGCTTTTTTTGAGAGGTTCCTCATAAAAAATAGATTATGGAGTTACTGTTTATAGTCCATTCACATTTAAAGTTAAGAAAGTTAGGCTTCTGTCCTCTTCTACTTTGTTTCTCCAGTAATAAGTTTTATTGCTGTTGGTTTTTTAATCATTATACTTTTCCCCAGTAGGCCTCTCCTTCCCAGAGCCCTAATCCCTATAACAAATAGTATTTATAAAGACAAAAGAAAAAGGGGAAAAAAATCAGTGTAATATATTGATAAATTAAAAAGTTCAAAAAACACATGCAACATATAACATTTGTGAACCTCTCCACAGTTTGGTAGTGTCCTCTCATATTTCTTCATTTGAGTCATGACTAACCTTTATAATTTTATTACCTTCACTTTTGTATATGTGTGTAATTGCTCTTTCCATTTACATTAAGTATACTGTTTTCTTGGTTCTCCTTACTTCACTCTGCATCACTTCATGTAGATCATTCCAAATTTTCTCCATTCATCACATTCATCATTTCTTATAGCATTGTAATGTTCTATTACATTCACATGTCAGTTTTTTAAAGTCATTCCCCAGCTGATGATCATCTACATTGTTTCCAATTTTTTGTTATCTCAAAAAGTACTGCTATAAACATTTTGGTGTACACAAGGACTTGCTTCTTACATTGGGGTATAAGACCAGTAATGGAGTCTCTGGTTCAAAGATTACGGACATTTTCATCACTTAATTTGTCCAAGTTTAAACTGCTTTCCAAAACACGTGTACTAGGTCACAACTCCACCAACAATGTATTAGTGAGACTATCATTCCACACCCCCTCTGACACTATATGCTATTTTTGCCCTCTTTGCCAATTTGCAGAGAATGAGGTGAAACCTCAGGCTTGTTTTGACCTGCATTTCTCTTATTACTAGTGATTTAGAGCACTTTTCCATGCAGTTGTGAATACTAGTAATTTTTCTTTTGACAACTGTTTCTCCATATCCTTTGACCACTTATCTCCTGAGGAATGCTTTTTTCATATCCTTTGACTACTTATCTATTGGAGAATGCTTACTGGTTTTATATATGTAGATTTCCACCTTCACCCCTATCTCCTTGTGTACATTAGTATATTTAGTCTCTCTGTCACCACTATTGTCTTTGGCTACTGCACTAATCACTCCTACAATTTTGTTGTGGGGAGTGCTGAAGATATAAATAATCTCTTCTAAGAATATTTTGATCACCTCCTTATTATTGAACAACTCCCCCCCGCCCTTTTTTTCCTGTTTAAGCTTAAGTTCGGATATGCAGAGAAGGCTGCACTCTGACCTCCACTGCTCTTTAGAATACATCATTCCATCCCTTCTTCCATTTTCTGGTCTCAGGTTATTCAAATTCCCTTTTCCTTCTATGTGAAAATCTTTCTCCTGGCTACTTGCAGAATTTATTTTTTTCCCTCAATGGAACTGTTCAATTTTATCCTTATGTGTCTTGAGTTTGAAGTGCTGGGTTTTTTCCAAAGGTAATTCATGAATTATTTCAATTAGCATTTTCTGTATTCAGAAGTTCTGGGCAGTTGGTTGCTTGTATTATTTCTTGCACTATGTTATTGCCTTTTGCTTCTCTTCTTCCAGACTATCATTCTCTTCTGTATATTTGCAGCCCCAATCAGTTGTCTTTGCTTTTGTTTCTTTGGTGAGACTCTCCATAGCAGAGTCAAGCTTTTCTAGTCTGCTGATTGTTTCTGTTGAGCAAACCATAAATATTATTAACAATTCTCATTTTGCCTCCACATTTACTTCTCCGGGTTTCCTTTAAGTTCCTCTTATATCTTTATACTCATGTATTTTTTTCCCCTAATAATACTTTATTGATTGTTCCCTTTTTTTACTCTACAGGTTGATCTCTCTCCCTTCAAAAAAATAACTTCTAAAGGTAGAATAATAAACTTCATTGCTTATTCATTACTTGACAATTGTGCCAATTTACTTCCCTTCCGTTTCTAAGGCAAAAACACTACAAATGCTTCTCTGGTTAAAGATCTATCTTCTTGTTAACAATTAGTCTCTGGATTACAGAGCATAACATTCTGGGGTGAAGCTTGAGTACCTTTGCTTTCCAGGTCATATTATTCCATCACTCTTGTGAGTAGACACTCCTCAATGCAGAATAATACTGCATAATTTTAGTTTCCTTTCCTCTATATTTGAAAGTTTTTCTTCTGGACACACAGTCAATTTGTTGTTTATCATTGAAATTCTTATACTTAGCCACTGTAGAGTTTGAAAAGCTTTGTTTTATTTCCTGGAAGTGATCTGTGGATTCTCTTAATTAGTGCTTGTTTTTTCTATATTCAGAAGTTTTGGGCAAGAGTACAGAGTGTTTTGATTTGTCATATTATTCTGAGACTTATTATCTTTAATTTGCATTTGTGCACCTGTGTTCAAAGTTAATTGCTTTAGCTTGTATAAAGTTCTAATGTTCTTTTAATGTTGTTTCCTTGTTTCTCTAGTCCCAGCTTTTCCTTCACATTAGTATTTGTTTGTGTGTGTGTGTGTGTGTGTGTGTGTGTGTGTGTATTCTGAATCTGTAATCGCTCTCACTTCCTTACAGAGACTTTCCATTGTGAATTCAATTTTTTTTCCTATTTTGCTAATTGCTTTTTAAAAAATTCTGCAGTTAGAGCTCTATGCTGTGAACTATGTTGATTCCCAATTTCTTCTCTTTTTTGAACCATTCTTTTGTTTCCTTTTATTCCATGTTCTCTTCAGAGTCCACAGGATTCTTTATTTCTTCACAAACTGATTCACTTTTCCTTTATCTCATAATATTTGTTAAGAGAGTTTTATAATCTCTTTGAGGATTTAGTACTCATCGTCCTTCCTTCTGGTTTTTAGAATCCTTTGTATAGATGTATTTGCTGATGCTCTAGGCTTTTGCTGAAGGTTTTTCCTACTATAAGCTTTAGTGCATTATCCTTCATTTTTAATATTCTCTTGTTACTTGTTTTCTGAGTCTCTACCCTTTGTTGGTAGATATTACACTAGATGTTAAACTGCAAAGCTGCCACAGCCTCCTACAGTGTTGGGACATAAAGAGTTCACCAGCCTGGATCCCTGCATAAAGTGACTTCTGGGAAGACAGGCTGACCCCAACTGGGTTTCAGTCCCCTTTTCTTCAAGTCTAGTACAATCACATATGGTGATCCTTATTCTCAGTGGTTCATTTGGCTCTCCTTTCATTTTTCTGGCTGGACTGAATCAACGTCTGTACATTTTTCATGGTTGGGAGAGGGCAAAGAGTGTTTCAACAAGAGCTCTACAGCTTTGTAGCTAGAGCCAGGTCCTCAAATGAAAGACAGAATATTTTTAGCCTCACCCTTTCTTCTTCATACGGCTGGGCAGTCACTTTCTGCCAGTTATGGTGGGACTGCAGATAGGGAGAAGGTATAGTACACTAGCAGAGGCTCTGGTGTGTGGGTAGGTGAGCTCCAGGTATAATGCCACACATTTACTTTGTATCTCTGTCAGGGATGCATGGAACTGATAGAGAAAGGGCACTGAGTGAGTGCATGAATGAATAAAACTCTCCAATATCAATAAGGATTTTACCTTGGCAGGGTTCTTTCCTTTTTCCTGTAGATTAAACTCTGCGTATATGGGTGTGTTTGTGTGTATTTGGTGGGGAGGGGAAGGGAATGGTCCTCCTTTGAGCATGGGGTAAGAGGGTTCCAGGAGTCTAGAGAAAATGACTAATCAGCTATATTACTGAATGACCAGATATCTCAGAAACTTCAAATGCTTTTTTTTTAAAATGAACAAACAATAAGCACATTGGGATCTTACTGTCTCTTTATCTTTCTTTATTTGTGTGGTAAAGATTACATCTACTGTGGAAGGTTGCTTGTGAAAGTCTACATGTATCCTACTAATGCCCTCATCAAAGATGACTTTGATGCATGTGTTATGTTGACAATGCTCAAAAAATTTTTATATAAATAGGAAAATTACTATATAGGTTGATAGCAACTGAAGCTCTCTCACTCAACTTTATTCAGCATTATTAAGGTATAACATTTTTTCCCCATGCCTTTGGTATCTGCCCTTCCCTCAGATAACTAAATGCCTCCAAAATGTCATCCTTAGCACAGATCTCCTCTATGTACGCTTAGTCTAATCCAGCTGATTTTCCAGATTTTTTTCTCTTTTATTGCCATTTCTATCTCTTCCATAATCACAGAAAGTAACGCAGGAGTACCAAGTGTGACGCTCTATTATCCTGGATAGTGAAGATAATTTATTAGTTAACAATTAACGAGCATTTACTACATGCTTATTATGTGTCAGACATTGTGCTAAGTGGTGAGGAAACAAAGGGCAAAAATAATACCTGTTCTCAAGGAACTGGCTTTTGTTCTGGCAAGTTACACAGCTAGTAAGTGGCAAGTATCTGAAGCAGGATTTGAACTCAGGTTTTCCTGACTCCAGGCCCGGTGCTCTATCCACTGAGCTACCAAGATGCCCCTGGAGCTGACATTCTAATGGGGAGTCAAAACATAAAACAACTAATTTCAAAGGGAAGATACTAGTATTAAGAAAAACCAGGAAAAACCTTCCAGAAGTTGCGATTTTAGCTGATATTTAAAGAGAGCCAGCAAAGCCGAAAAGCAGCAGTGAAGAAAGAGAGAATTCTAGCATAGTATTCACAAGCAGAGAATTTCATAGTAAGTGAAAAGGCATGGAATGAGAAAATGGGGTGTTGTGCTGGAAGTACAGCAAGGAGGCCAGTATCATTGGATGATAGTCAAATAAGATAATGTATATAAAGTATGCAACACATAGTTGGCACTATATAAATGCTTATTTCTTCCCCTCCTCCATACTTTCTCCTCCCCCTATATAGTATTTGTAAGGGAGGAAAGTGTAAGAAGACTGCAAAGGTAGGAAGGGGCCAGGTTGTGAAGGATTTTAAGTCACACAGAGGATTTTATATTTGCTTTTGAAAGTAATACGGAGTTTTGTGAGTTGGAGGAAAGAAAGGGTGATATGGTCAGATTTGTGCTTTAGGAAGGTGGCTTTCGTAGGTAAGTGGAAGATGGACTGGAGTGGAGAGAAACTTGTGGGGAGACCAATCAGAAGGCTATTGCAATAGTCCACATATAAAGGGACTGTAGGCCTTAGGCCTGTATCAGGATGATAGAAATGTTGCAAAGGAAGAATCCACAGGACTTGGTAATAGATTGAATAAAGGCAGCTGAGAGAGGGTTAAAAAGTAAAAGATGACAAGTTTATGAGGCTACCACCATTTAAAATATTAATACACTGAGGACAGAGAACTTAAACATCTGGCCCAAAGCCATGAACCTACCAAGTGTCAGAAAGATGATCTAAACCCAATCCAAATTCAGCACTCTACTCAATATACTGTGCTGCCTCTCATTTGTCCATTTAAAAAGGGGCCCTTTTTCCTGTCAAAACATGTTTTGTAATGTATACCGTAACAAAATTAAACTTGCGCTTGGAGAACGTATTTTCATAATATAGTTTCCTTGAGTACTGCAAATTTAAGAATTAAACAAAACTTTCTACAAAGAATAAACTACAAAGAGTCCCCCATAATCAGCATCTGTGTCAGGAAAATATATCATGTTTAGCTGATCTATGTAATAAATAAAAATAATTTCAAGATTCTACCAATAATAAAGTGAAGAATAGCCATACCTGAGTAAAAATATTGTGAGTTTGGCTTAAAATCCACCTTGAATCAGCATCAGGTGCTACTACTAATTTCAAGGTCCCAACATAAACATCAGAACAAAGAGTCCAAAAATGCTGCTCTTGTAAATGGTAAACTCCTTGCAACTGCAGAACCTAGAATATAAAGTGTGGATACAATCATTATCAACTATGCAGAAATTTCTATACTTTATCAGAAAATTAGGCCCTGCTCTTAATGATATTTCTAAAATGAAATGGAAATGGAATGGGTATCACATATGTCACATGAAATATTTCCACAAGGGTACTATCACATGAATTTACTAAAATGTATTCATTCTTCATACCTATGTTTCTCTGGATAAAACATTCCTAAATGTTTTCTTTATGAGGACAGCAAGACAAAGTATGTTGCTGAAGTTACACTAAATAATAAATTATGACAACTCCTGAGTACCCAGGTTATCCACATGATCTACAGAAATTTTTTAATGTCACTGGTTTTCCCTTAAAACCATCTTGATTTGAGACTTTCTTCCTCCACACAATGATGATAATGCAAAATAATACATATTATCTTGACCAACTCAATATATTAAGAAGTAAGTCTTACTAAGCATATTCTGCAATTGAAAGCCACCAACCATTTTAGTAATCCTCAAGGGCAGGAAACCTTTAGATTCACAGCACCTAATACAATGCTTTGCTCATAATAAATAATAATTTCGAAGTGGTTTTAACTGATTTTATATATATTGTTCAATTTCTTGCAGTCAGTGTATGGCTAAACAACTCATTGTAACTTTAAATTTGGGTCAAGAAAATATAAAAATTTTACATCTAAGTTAAATAGTTGTTTCTCTTCCCATAAAGCATCTTCAAATATATTATTTAATTTAATCTTCACCACATTCCTTAGGTAAGCAGGACAAGTACTATAATTCTCATTTTACAGATGAGAAAACTAAAAGCCCAAGGAGATTAAATGAAAATATGATCTTAGACAAGAAATAAAAGTGTAGGCTAGAACCATGACTACTAGGTTAGTTGCCTTCTTTCTCTGAAAGCAGACAGCTACACACTCCACCGACCACCTTCATCATTTGAGATATAATGTATATATATATTTTCCGGAAAATACATAACAGTGCTATTATGGTAATTAAGGGGGAAAGGAAATGGATCCACAGAAATAAGGTTCAAGGTAGGGTGGAGCTGAACAGTTGTGGGTTTAGGCCCAAGAAGCATGGGCCTCAATAGTATTTATAAACAATAACTTCGCTAGCTTTAGCTTTATCATTTATAAATGTATAGCCTCATTATTTTGAACATATTTTCCCCAGGAACTATCAGTATAGACAAACCATCTGGATGGGAAATCCATCTCTACTACTTAGCAGCTATATGCGCATATTTTAAGAGACTTGACATATTTAGGCCTATTACTTCAACTGTAAACTGAGTATGTGGGATTAAAGAATTTCTTAAATCCCTCCTAGTTCTAAACAGTATGGTCCCATCAACGTAACCTAAAATCACAATCATTTTTTTAACAGTCACATCACACTGCTCACTAACATTGAGACTGCAATTTGCTGAAGCTCTTAGGTTTTTTCCACATAAACTGCTTTCTGTCAATGCATCCCCCGTTCTCTACTGATATAGCTAAATTTATGAAACCAAGTTTAAGACCTCACATATATCCCAATTAAATTTGATCTTATTAGCTTCAGCCCACAATTTCAACCCGTTGAGATTTTTGTGTATCTCAATTCTTTAGTAGTTTTTTCCAGTTTTGTATGATACACAAATTTTCTAAATTTTTTACGTTTAAGGAGTATGCAGTGGGGCACCTAGGTGGCACAGTGAATAGAGCACTGGCCCTGGAGTCAGAAGGACCTGAGTTCAAATCCAGCCTCAGACACTTGACACGCACTAGCTGTGTGACCTTGGGCAAGTCACTTAACCCCAATTGCCCTGCCCAAAAAAACCAAAAAAACAAAACAAACAAACAAAAAAAAAAAGGGAGTATGCAGTATTACATTTTCTTCTTCAAATGCTGCTTAAAAGATACTCACTTTATGATCATTCACTTTCCAGGTTCTGTAAGGCAGAATTAGCTCAGACCCTACACTGAGTCAAGTGCGTGGTACATTGGTAGATTTTAAGTCTTGGGATCTGAATTCAAAGCCCAACTCTGCCATTTACTAACTGTGTAAACCTGGACAAGTCACTTAGCCTCTCTGGGCCTCAGGTGCTTCTTATGTACGTTGAAGGGATTAAACTAGATGACAAAGTACAAACAAGATAATCTAAAGTGCAAGTACATTCTAAACTCTAAATCTATGATCCTGTGACACTACAATCATGAAAAGTGTTACAGGCAAAATAAAGTTTGACCCCGCCTCTGGGGAAAAGGGAATCCTAATGTTTTCCTGCTATTCATGAACTAAGAGGCAATTCCTTTTAGAATTGGTGTCAGCATTTTTCAGATTCCACATTTTGAGTGGACAGTTGTTCAGTCATTTTAGTCATGTCTAACTCTTTGGGACCCCATTTGGGGTTTCCTTGGCAAAGATACTGTAGTGGTTTGCCATTTCCTTCTCTAGCCCATTTTACAGATAAGGAAGTGAGATAAGTTATAAGATGACTTGCCCAGGGTCACACACCTAGTAAGTGTCTGAGGCCAGATTTGAACTCAGGAAGAAGTCTTCCTGACTCTAGGCCCAGCACTCTATGTACTGTGCCAATTAGCTGCCCAGGGTAGACAAGTAGCTAAAGAAAAAACTAAGATTTAACTTCAAGATTAACTTTAAGATTTTTTTTTAAATGTTCCATTATTCTAACAAAATAAGAAATAAGCTCAGAGTTCCAGCTAAAGTATATTTCACATTTTCTTTAGCAATTAAAAAAAATTTTTTTTAACTTGTTCTGAGTTAAGGGCCATCAGTTATGATTCAATCCCAGAATTAAAAAAAAACAACCCACTATATTCAAGCACATGCTGACCAAAAATTCAATACTTAAAAACCAAACACACCAAAAACCTCAGGAGTTTGGATCTTCACAAAATTCAGAGGTCAGGAAGTTTTACAACTTACCCTCTGATAGCACTGAGGCAGAGCACTTTCCAGTGATGGAGGTGTTCGCTGCATCAATATTCCAACTGATTCTCTTAACAGAGGAATAACACTAAAGGAAAAAAGGTTGATAAATTAGGTACAACAACACTGTCAAAACACATTACTGTTTCCTATAATGAAAAACAACTATACATATATACATTTTTTATAACAAGAAATAAATATCCAATGTTCCCTGTTTCAAACTTCTTCAAGTAACCAGTAAAGTATTTTCTAAGGTACATTCTAAACAACTAGAGAACAAATCCATATCAATGTTGCTTTAAGAATGTAAAATATGTTTAATTCTCAAATTTGTGAAGAATTAATAATGTATCAGAATCAAACAAATTTGTCTTTAGGACACTGATTTAATGCATCTTTAATGAAGCAGATTCTCAATTAAAAAATAAAAAATGAACAAAATGGTAGAGACATCATGGCAGCTGGTTATTAATATTTAATGAGTGCTCATGTATACAGCAATATATCAGAAACCTAAATAAATATAAATAAAATAAATAACTATCATAAATATTTATAATTAATAGTCATAAATATTATAATTATAATTAAATAAAAATATTTTTTAAAAGACTAGCATAGCAAACAAGTAATTTTTACATTAAACAGCTAAGTAACAATGTGACAAAGGGTCAAAATGGGTGAAAGGGCAGGAAGTGCCAAATTTTTTAACTCCCTTGAAGTAGAGTCCAGGGAGGGAAGGGGAAAATGCTACAGGACCTATCTGTCTATTGTCTTACTCCTACTGAGACCCCAGTGTCCAACTAATGAGGATAGACACCACTATCCCACGGCAAGGGCTGACCTAGAAAGAAACCATAAAAATTCAGGAAATAGTTATCTTAATGTGGCTTGGGTCAGTTAAAAAAAAAAAGGCCTTATTCTTGGGTTAAAACTGGGTCTTAAAGGATATGGATAGTGAGAAAGGAGAAAGAAATCCATGTCACTTCAGTTAAAATAGTTTGAGCAAAGGGCTGGAGTCAGGAATAAGCATGTCTTCCAGATATATGACGAAATGATGGTGATGATGATAAAATTAATAAAACAGATATCCCCATCAACCTGTCAGCTACTAGAGTTGTTCCAAAGATGCTTTCAAAGCCTATATGAGATGAGCTTACATTCAAGACTTATGTTCAAGTACAAAAAGCAGTCATTTTATCCATCTGTACAGTGTCCACAGAACATTAAAGGTAAAACAGTACTAGTGACCTTTCCAAGATTGCTTCCACATGATTTCCTCTGAACTCAGATGAGATGAATAAGATAATAACACCTTCCCAGGGAAACAGCAAAGACTGACAATAGGTATGCAACCTTATTCCTCAACTAAAACTACTCTGTCAAAACTTAAAAAAATGATCTTATTTGCCATATCTTTTCTCTTTTCTCAGTCTTCATCCTTCTCAATGTATCTGCTACATTTGGCAGTGTTGCCCATCCTCTCCTCTCTCTTGGTTCTGTCTAACTATCTGACAGCTACTTCTCATCCACCTTTGCTGGTTCATCATCCATCACACCCCCTAACTGTGGGTGTTCCCCAAGGTTCTGTCATAGACCCCTACTCTCTTCCTTCTCTGCAAACACCAGGTAAACTTTACAGCTCTAATGGGTTAAGCTATAAGCAACAGAGAGGAAGCAGTGAATGACATTGCCCTCCATGACAGCAGTTTTATTCCATTAGCAAACAGATCACAATTCTATCTTCCATAAATTTACCTACATCCTTCTTGTGAAATTATTTTCAATTTCAGCCTATGGAATTTCCTAGGATGGAGAAGTTCATGTTTGCTACTTTCAGTGAAAAGGGGAGGATGTAAATGGTAGGTTAGTAAATAGGTAGTGATGGATATATACCAACAGAAGACATCAGTAAAATATTTCCTTAAAATATGCAGGAAAAAAAGTACAAACAGGGAGCCAAACAAATATAATAGTTTTGTTACTTATCCTGTAAATGTCATACACATATATGTATGCATGTATTTACATAACATTTACCATAAATAAATTATACATAAGGGAAGTTCACAGTTTCTTACAGGAGACTTCTTTTTTGTGTTTACTGAAGAATTAAGTTCGAAATAAAATATTTTAAAATAAGAAATTATATCTCCTTTTACTTTGTTATAAAATTCCAACTTTCAATGAATACCCACTAGTTCTAGTAGTCTCAACATTGGTAAACAATTCACATGGTTTCTTTAGCTAAAGGAATTTTTTTAAGAGTTAGAAGTGATCATTCAGTCATATTGTCCAATGCAGAAATCATAACATATAACAATTAATAGTTCTATAAAATCAAAGCCCCAAACACGTTGGTAGCATAAATGCTTATTGAAAAAAAATGCATGATATCCTGTCTGAATAGATTTATAGAGTAAGAAAGTATGGTACTATCCAGCAAGAGGTGTTACTTATTTTGCTGAGGTATTTAAAGAATGATTTTTCTACACTATGAAATTTAAAATGGTTGCCTGCTCAGATATGTTACTATGAAATACTTACAATAGTAAGCCAATAGAAGCAACCACCTTGCTGAAGAACAAGGATGCATCATATTAAATTCTTTAGCAACAGCTTTGCAAATTTGTAAGAATTTCAACTGTGGAATATAGAATAGAATCTGCAACTAGGTCATAAGACTATAGGGGGAGGGGGGAATGTATTTGATAAATCATATAGTGAAATCCAGTTCAGAACCATATTCTACTCCTACAGGAATTGAAATGGCCATTTAAATTTTTTTAATATATAATAATTTTAGGGTTTTGCTTTTTAAAACTGGTTTGAAGACATAGTTTCCCAATGAAGATAATACAAGAATCATAAAACAGAATTTGCATGGGTTTCATCTAGCCATAATGAAAGGATCTATGAAAAATAGCAAGCTTTGCAAATTCCTGATATTTGCTAAGGTTTACAGTCTAATCCAAGCCTAAACAATAAACACTTGGAAACTATTAGAGGTTCTCTTCTCTGGCGAACTACCCTAGTTTTAAAAGTAAAAATAAAAGGTTTTTTTTTTTTTGCTGATAAGAAAGAGAAATTTCATAAGGTGAATAAATTCCTAGTAAAACAGAATGAATTTATTCTTCAAAAGCTAGTGACATCACTATCTCATCCCTGTAGAAAAATCTCTTATGGGGCAGCTAGGTGCCGCAGTGAGTAGAGCACAGGCCCTGGAGTCAGGAGGACCTGAATTCAAATCAAACCTCAGACACTTGACACACTTCCTAGCTGTGTGACCTTGGGCAAGTACCTTAACCCCAATTGCCCAGCCTTCCCCCCTCCAAAAAAAAAAAGTAAGAAAAAAAAAAGAAAAATCTCTTATTTAAACCACTTATTTATTGAGGAGTATCTTTTGGTCTTATCGATGTCAATATATTCTTTCAATATACCCATCAATCTATTAGCTATATGTATATTTATGCATTTAGGTACATAGAGATAGATAGATAAACTTGGATATAAAACTATTCAGTGTTTAATAATAACAACATTTGGCTTACAAAGAACTATACTGATCTATAGAGAGAAATATCTATATAAAATCTCTATTTATCTTACTTGATCCTCATAACCATGCAAAATAGGTGCTATTCCACAATTTTACAAATAAAGTTTTGAGAGGTTAAGTGACTTGCTCAGGGTCAAACAACTATTTTTTCTTCCAGTCAATAGTTTCTTTTATTATTCCAATGTAACTGATTTTGAAAATGCAAAACTTTTTATATCTTATCTAATGAGCTACTTATTTTGCTTTTTATGATATCCTATAAGCCACAGATTATAGATTTATTGTTAGAAACATCCTTAGAGACCATGTAATCCAACCCTGCCATTTTTCAGGTAAAGCTGAAGACCACAGAGATTAAGTGGCTTGTACAAGATCACATGGGCAGTAAGCAACAGATATGGGATCTGAACCCAGGTTCTTGAACTCCAGCAACAGATATGGGATCTGAACCCAGGTTCTTGAACTCCAGATCCACAACTCTTTCCACTGTATCATACTTTGACTTCATAGGAATTCTCCCCCTAGCTATGGTTGTGAAAGGAACTACTTTCCCTTCTTTTAATTTTATTAAGATGGGATTTGTATATTTTGGTCCCAGATTCATCAGAAGCTTGTTGTGTTACATGGTTTAAGATGCTGGCCTAAACCTAATTTCTGCTAAACTGCTTTCCAAATTTCTCAGCAGTTGTCAGACAAGGAGTGCTTTTGGAGCAATATACACTTGGAGATTTACCAAGCATGAGCAACTATGTTTTCTGGTTTCTTTATCAGGTCTCTTGCAGTGACTTACTTTTCTATTTTTTAACCAGCATAATCATAGAATGAATGCTGGAAAAGACATCAGAGTGACATAATCTAGTACGTACTCCTCATTTCATAGATAAAGATAGTGAAGTCCAGAAAAGTTAAATGACTTACCCAGGCTTTACCATTTGGTCAATGGCAAAATCAGAATTGGACCTGACTCAACATTAATACTCTTTCCGCTACGCCATACAGTACATACAGTATAGTCCTGCTGATTCCCGATTTGAAATATGCTTTGAAAACCAGAGTTTTCCTAGTCTGCCTTTTTAGAGGTAAGGGTAGGTTTTTTATTAGAAAGGTCACTGTGATTTGAAAGATGTGAATCCCTAATGGCCAGCTTTCATCAATTTACTAAGTAAAATTGAAGTAGGAAGAAATGCAGGCTGCTAGCAATTTATTCAAATTTATTTTCAGTCAACTGCAACTTATTTAGTGATTTTATTAAGTATGTCACTGGAAGATGATATCATTTCAAATACAGACAAGAATCCAGATATGGTATTTATTCTGGACCCAAAACTCACCTGACTAATAAATTAACAGATGGTCTAGTTCAACAATCCAAACCTTAATGGAAAGAAAGCCAGGTGATAAGCGTAGCCCACTGTCACAAGAACCTCTGAATAGTTCAAAGTTCCAGCTTCAACCAAACAAATTAAACGTCCAAAATTTAACTGCTATAAAGGTAAAGACCTAGTAACAAAAGTACACCCAAAAGATCTTATTCTTTCAAGCACTGACAACAGAGTTATATTTAGACAGTAACACACCCTGTCTTATGGTTTAATACTCTAGTAAACACAGTCAAATTTCTATCATTCGTGCTAACGAAGGACAACAAAACTACAAATCACCAGGAAAATTCAGAAAAACCTTAATCCAGTAGTCCCTTTCCAGTCAAGGAGGATAGAGAAGGAAAGGATTCAGGAACCAATGAAGTTTTGTTTCCTTTCCCACACCTTCTTGACCCCTGTCAAAATACAAATATTTGTAGTAAGAAATCACTGAGGCCTGGAAATGTGATTATATGATCTCCATATCTAGGTAAGCTGGGGCAGGGGCAAGAAATAAAAAAAGGAGGGGAGGCATGAAGAAGATGTTTTGAAAAAACAGATATGAAGATAGGGTACCTGTCTTAGACAAATTAAATAAAACAGCAGCATAAGTTCACTAAAGCTGCCATTAGAGAGAAGCAAAAAAAATATTTTCAAGAATAGTGAACATGAAGAGAGGATCTCAAAGTGTTGCAGGTGAAGAAAAGTGAAAAAGTCTAGAACCAGAAGAAGAGATATTTGATGAAGTGTTGAGAGCCAACAAACAAGGTATGGATAACACAAAGATTGTTCAAAGGGTGATGTGGTCAATCTTGGAGTCAATAAATGTGAACTGTACCAGACAAAACAGTATACCTGTAACTGACCTAACTGTGTACTCTGTGCCCTGAGATTTCCTCAAACTGCTAAAGTAGTTTTGCATTTTAAATGGTTGGCTGAGTTTGTTTTATGCTGAAGAAGAAAAAAAACCAGTAGAAAAAGGGTACTGGAAAGAAGAAAAAGAGAAGAATCTCAAAAATGTAACCTAAAGCAAATGAAACTTTGATAGCTTAGATTATATGACAAACTATGGAGGTGTTCCTGTTGGGAAAATCATAATATAGTGGACAAAAATTCTACTAGGCTTAAGAATACAAAGATTAGCTGTGTGTTCTTGGGGAAATTACTCAATTTTTCTGTGCCTCAGTTTATTTAAATGTAAAATAAGGATAAAAATACTTGTACTATCTGCCTCAGAGTTGCTGAGAAATGCTTTATAAACTTTAGAGATTTTAAAATACTATAGAAATATGGAGAGGCAGTCATACCATTCAGTAATTTTTCAGTCATATCCAACTCTTCATGACCCCATTTGGAGTTTTCTTGGCAAAAACACTGGGGTGGTTTGCCATTCCCTTCTCCAGCTCATTTTACAGATGAGGAAACTGAGGCAAGCAAGATTAAGTGACTTGCCCAGGGTCACGCAGCTAGTACCTGAGACTGGATTTTAACTCAGGAAGATGAATCTTCCCGACTGCTGGCCCAGCACTCTTATCTACTGTGCCCCGAGCTGCCCTCTACCACAGCACAATAGATTGAAAAGGTCAGGTTCAAGATCTGCTTCTGACACATTACTGATTGGCCATGAGAAAATCACTTATATGCTTAATGATCCAGGCAACTCTCTAATACTATAAGATGCAAAGTAGTTGTGGATTTGCTTGATAGAGAAAGTTTCCTCACAGGAATTTCTTTACACCAATGAAATCACAGGTCCAGATCAACTCCTCCCCTCCCCCCCCCAAAAAAAACCCCTAAAAATGTTAGCAGCACACTAAAAGGTACTTAATCAATGTTTCTCATGAATGAAGGAACAGCAATGGCAAGATTTGCTTCTCTAGACCTGAGAAATATGAGACTGGAGAAAGTATCCAGAATGGAACAGGGTTAAATACATAATTTTACTAATGCACATACACAAGAGACAGATTCTATTTAAGCAGATGATAATTTTCCCAACTGAGTCATTCAAATGTGACATGAAGGGGAGCTGAAAGTAGTCAATGAGCTTATCCAGCCAAGAATGACCAAGAATGCTGGCTTCAAGTTAAGCTAAAAAGTACTGTAAACTGGATCAAGAAAAGATATACTTTAGCCAAGAGGAATAAAGACAGAAAAACACTCAAATAACTTTGGAAAACAAAGCTAGTAAAATTAATCCCAAGACAAGGATGGAGAAGAAAGGTAAGGAATACTGACAAGATTTCATGCCACCTTACAGTTGCAGCAATGATAAACTTCTAAATTCATGCCTGTGTAATCAGGAGTGGAAGAGTTTGAGTGATTAAGTTCTAATAGCTAATTTCAATTACTGATGCACAAAAATCCACCTGAATAAAAGCAAATACCCTATGATTGATCCATGGAGCATTTTTTAAAATCCAAAATAAACTCCTTTAAATGTCTCTGCATAAACAGTTCTCCTTTAGTGACTCAATATAATCTCAACACTAACAGTTCATAACATGCTAACTGTGTTCACACAATTGGTTGCTAATGCAAGAATGAACTACTTTCTGGAAGCACAGTTAACCGAAAGTACACTGCAGTTACAAGAACATGTAGGTGGCTAGAAAGTTTTCCAACAAGCATGTGTGACTTAAGAGTTTTGCAGAAAATCTACAAAGAAAACTGATCATCTTTCTCTGTTTCAAGCTGGTAAATGAAAACTGAAAATGTTAATCATTTTAATACTAAGATTTCTCAGATGATATGGCTGTCAAATGAAGGAAAAATAAACCATCTTCCAAATATTTCTGAACAAAAAGCATGTAAAAATATTTATCAAATTCTTTACGAGAATGAACAGAAGAGAAACAAAAGGCTGAAGTAATTCACATGAAATCTAATAACATATCATTATGTTGTGCACAAACTAGGGAAAGCATCTCAAAATTTCAGCAAGATATTTGACAAAGTGTCTTGAGACATCCCTGTGGACAAAATTTTAAAATGAGGACTGGCTGATGATATTGCTGATGAATGGATTAGGGTCAACCATGATTCAGGGACCTGTCCTTGGTTCTGTTATAGTTTAAAAGTTTAATAATCTGGATAAAAATACAAAAGGTATGCATATCAAATGTAAATACAGTATAAAGCTGGGAGGGACAGACAACAACAATAATAATAACAAGCAATTAGGCAAGGTTTACAAAGTACTGTACACATGTTATCTCATCTCAACTTCACAAGTAGATGTTATTATCTTCATTTAAAAAAAGGGGAAATCGAGGCTGAAAAAGGTTAAGCTGCTGGCTAGGGATACACAATTGTAAGTGGGATTTCACTGGGGTCTTCCTGACTCTGCCTATTGTGCAACCTGGCTGCCATACTGCATTGCAGAATCGGTGTTCAAAAAAGTCTCACAAGGCCAAAATAATAGCTTAAATAGAATGAAATGAAATACAACAGGGATAAATATAAAGCTCTGCCTTTAGATTTAAAAACTCAACTACGCATGTGCAGAATCTGTGAGGCCTGGTTTAATGACAATCCATATGAAAAGGTCCTAGAAATTTTGCTTGACTGTCAACTCAAAAAAAGTTAAGATTGTGGCTGTTCCAAAAGCTAATGTAACTTAAGAATGAATTAAAAGAACTATACTATCCAAAATAATACTTCAAAGATGCATGATGTTTTGACTGTGAGCACTCTCTACAACAATGATCATAACCGTCATCTTAGCAAAAAGTTTTTCATGACTTCTTGTGGCTAGGAAAAAAATGATTCCTCAGGAGTTATCCCTCCAATGGCAGACTTCTCCAAAATCACCTAGGATGTTCCTTAGATGACAGTGTCATGTCAGAAGTGGGATTCAAACCCATGCCCCCAGACAGAGACCAGAAGAAGACTGTGCTTGAGTCTGGCACTTTAAACCGCAAGGCCATTTTGACAATCAGCACATGTACATTCTACCCTCTTGCTTGTACTCAAAGCTTTTCAACTTGATAGGACCTACCAAAAGATAAATTTCACTAGCAGACTTTTTGACCTCACCTCTATAATGAGGTGTCTCAGCAAGACATCAGTGGAAGTTCCAGAACCATGGAGCATGTTACATTGTGGTCAACCCTTGTCCTCTTTTCTGGATGTCATGTTAAGGGGTAGAGTGTCAAATTAGAAGATATCTAGAGAAAGGTGATCAGGATACTACTGAAGGGCCTTCAAGTCATGTCATATGAAGGAAATGGTGATATTAATTAGGAAAAAAGAAAGGTGTCTTCAAATCTGATATGCTGAAATGAAGATGTGTCAGACTTACTCTATGTAGTAACAGAGTGCCAAAACAGGCCTTACATGTGGAATTTACAGATGCAGATTTTTGTCTCAATATAGGGAAGAACATTCAGAAAACTAGAGTATGCCCGAAATGGAATGGATTCCCCTGCAAAGGAGGAAGTTTCCTTCTATATAAGCAGAGGCTGAATGGGTATTTGTCAGGGGTATCATATGGAAGATTCCTGGACAAGACAGAAGGTTGGACTAGATGACCAATAAATTTCCTTCTTGTTCATAAACTCTATAAAAAATGTCCTTCATCACTTAGCAATCCAGCTAAAGCATAGATTTATATACTGAACTAAAAAAACATCCTATGAAGTCAAGTGAGTCACCCAGGCAGAGGAAATTACATCAATAATAAAAAAAAATTGCTAGTTATATTTCAATTGCTAGAAACAAAATTATTAACTTCATAGAATTCCATAATATGAAGTGCTAACCATACATTAATAAGTCTACAAAGTATCCCTACTGGATGGATAATACTTCCTGCAAATAAGAAGTTAAATAAACTTCCAGGCTAACATCCACCTCAGCATTTTAAAAAATCTGATCTTTTTGTTTTGTTTTGTTTTGTTTTTCAACACCTTATAAATAACAATATATGTGTTATGAATTACAAATAGCTTTCTTCACAACTGCCTATAAGGTAAGTAGTACAAGTAATATCTCCCTTTCACAGATAAAGAAACTAAAGCTTAGAAAAACTTAAGTCATCTGTTCAAAGTTACACCTGTAGTACACAAAAGAGCCAAGAATCACAAATCTCTTTTGACTCCAAGTCCAAGGCTCTTTCTACTGTATAAGACAGCTTCTAATAAATAAATGCTTATTGGGCATATACCACTATTTTATACACTAAAGACCATGAGGAAAAGAAAAGCTCTCTTCAGTGGGGGAGTTTCACAATTTAAACGGTTCCCAGTTAACTATGTTCCTGCTGCCCACATCTGACCTAATTCTTCTTTGCCGAATGTTTTTCTGGTGTCAATTCAAAATGCACATTCCTTATCTTCTGAAGCAGAATGGACTCTGGCAGTTCCCATCTGCTATCATATCTCACTTTTTACATTCAAAAGAGATCAAATGTAAACATTAACTAGCACCTAAACAAGTGTTCTAAATGTATATGTGCATCCCAACAGCTGGTTAATAATAAGCAGAAAAATGGAAAAAGATGAAAATGCCGTAAACACTCTTAGTACTAATAAAGCTATTTTATTTCATGCCGTCGATGTGCCTTTTCCCTCAAATTTGAAACTAGAGTACTACCTTTTACAATAACTAAGTTTATAAAGCAAATATGGGTAATGAATTTTTCATTACCAAGGCAAACCACAACACAGGAAGCCAACTTAAAGCTGTCAACCAAATGAATAGTAATGAAGTGACAGTTACAATATGCTACTGGGAAAAAAATTATTCTGATAGTTTGGAAGGATGCTTCTGCCTTCCTTCAGTTTGGTTTGTGGTTTGTATTGTCAACAAAGTCAACTATAAAATATGCATTATTTTCTTCTAGCAACTATTATTTGAATATGTAGATGATGACAACAACAAAAACCCTGGAGGTTACTTGGGAATGCAAAAAAACAACCCATTTTCATAAATGGGTTTCATAATGCCATTTCTTCTTTGGCAATCCTTTCTACAAAAATAAAATAAAAATTAACTAAGTAATACCTAATAATTACTTTGACTTAAGGACTGATTTGATTTTCGGTGCCAAAGAAGTCTTCTGGGGTAATATTTCTGTTCCTTTTGCTGGAAATCCTACTGATGCTATGTACTGCTCTCCAACAGTATTCATTCTCATCTGACTGTCTGGTAGCGTTATGCTGGCTATAGCTTTTCATGATAATAAATGCTGTTTAATAAAAATGCTAGAGAAGATTCTTCTCACTTTTTTGCTGAATATCCTTTCTGAATGTAGTCTAGAACTTCTCTATATTAAAAATTAATATTTAAAATGGAAAACTGACCTAAAGTACTGAGAGAAAAAAATTTGCTTACAAAAATTACTATTCAGAGCTACAAATTAAACAAAAGACTTTGAACTACACCGAGAAAATGTAAGCTTTTTGAAGGCAGGAACTATTTTAATTTTTGTACCTGTACCCCCAAGTGTAGCACCTGATACATAGTAGATGTTTAATATATGCCTGATGGATTGATTGGTCTGTCTCGGTAACTTTGTCTATATCTCTCCCATTTTTTTTTTTAATTTGGAAAGAAACTAGAGAATTCTAACTCAATTTTTGAAGGGAGCCCATCCCTCACATTGCTGTCAAAGTAAGCCTAAGGCATAGAATGCAGACTATTTTGTTCTCAATATCCAAAATTTTAGCAGTTCCGTATCTTATTTATACTATAAAATGCAAACTCCTAAAATACAAAGTCTGGTATCAAAGTCTTCCACAACCTAGCTCTATGTCTCATCATATTCCATATTATTCCCTTTCATCCAAACTATGTTCAAGCTAAACTGGATTGTTCTTCAAACTCATTATTCACCCAGCCTAAAATGCACTCTCCCAGCTCTATTTTACAAAATCATTATCTTTCTTCAAGGTTCAGCTAGCTCCATGAAGCCTCCCGATTCCCCAAATGTCCTTGACAGCAGGGCCGGTGTTGTTTTTGTCTGTATCTCCAGGCGTAACAAAATGTACCTCACAATAGTAGGTACTTAATACTTGCTAAACTAAATTGTTTATATATACATCCCATTTTTACTCTGTTAAATATAGAACTTCAGAATGAAACATTGCAATAAATGACAGCCTTGAATTTCTTCATTAATAGGTTGTATTCCAAAAGTTCAAGTGTAAACTGTTTGGAAACTCAGGGTACACTTTCCCATTGAAACAGCATTATTGCTCTTAAGTTCCCAAGGCAGTCCAAACATCACACAATCTTCAATGTAAGACATTTTTTTTTAAATTTATTTTTAGTTTTCAACATTCATTTCCACAAGATTCTGAGTTACAAATTTTCTCCCCATCTGTACCCTACCCCCTCACCCCAAAATGTCATGTATTCTGATTGTCCCTTTCCCTAGTCTGCCCTCCCTTCTATCACCCCATTCCACCCCCCTTCTCCCTTTTCCACCATGTAAGACATTTCTTCTCACCAGACCTGATCAGTATGCTACGGAAGGGATTCTTGATCAGGTACATATTGGACTAAATGACCTTTGAGCTCTGTTCCAATTGAGAGTCCCTGAACTTAGTAATCATAGTGGTCCTATGCCTTCCTTAACTCCCAAACCCCAAATTCCAGACTAATGCAGGTCTGATTAACTGGTAGTTTCTGTGGCACTGAGATGATGTGGGAGTCTCGGGAGGTAAGTCTCTAATGGAGCTAAGCGACTGGGCAAAGATTCAAATGTTAACAGTTGTCCTGGTATTAGCCAGCCTCCTACTAAAGCTGAATGAGATTGGAAATAGCCATTATCTATGCTGTAAAGCAAATGCTGTGATAGATTGCCTATATGGTTTTAATAGAACAAAACTTTTGCATCATGGCATGTAGGATGTCATAAAAGTTATTTATCCACAATAGGCTGATGTTTACATAGCCTACATGTTTTATGGCATTATCTTGGCTTTAAGCCCTATCATTGCATAATTTTGTGATTTATTAGTTGACATTTGAACTTAGAGCATTTTAATTCCAAAAATATCTTTTGCAATTTAAATAATGTTTTAAGAAATTTTTTCCCCAAAACATGTTTTTTAATTATAGAACATTTTTCCTCATGTAATCATCAAAAAATATAGGTTAAAAAGGGGATTACAATAAAAACCTGAAACAGGCTTAGGGTATCCTGAGGCTTGTACTATCTGTCAATCAATAAACATTTATTAAGCACCTATGTGCCAAGCACTATGCTAAGCTCTAGACATACAAAAAGAGACAAAAGACAGTCCCTACCCACAAGAAGAGCACAATCTGATGGGGGAGACAATAAATAACCATATACAGAAAAGCAATACAAAGGATAAATAAGAAAAAATTAAAAGAAAGAAGGAAAAGGGATTAAGAGAGTTTGGGAAAGGCTTCCCATAGAAGATGAAATTTTAGTTGGGATTTAAAGGAAGCGAGGGAAGCCAGCAAATGGAGTTGAGGAGGAGAGAATTCTAGGCATGGGGGACAGCCAGAGAAAATGCCCAGAGCCGAGAGATAAGAATGTCTTATTCATGGAACAGCCAAGAGGCCAGTGTCTCTGGACTGAAGAGTATACAGTAGAGAGTAAGATATAAGAAGACTAGAAGGTAGGAGGGGGCTAGGCTATAAAGGGCTTTGAATGCCAGAGAATTTTGTATTTAATCCTAAAGGCAACAGGAAGCCAGTGAGATTCACAGAGCAGCAGGGGGAGGTTACATATTGCTATAGAAAGACTTGTACTTTAGGAAAATCACTCTAGAGGTTGAAGGGAGGATAGTTTGGAGTAGAAAGGGACAAAATAGCAGATCCACCATCAGGCTACTGCAGTTGTTTATGCACAAAGTGATAAAGGCCAGCACCTGAGTGGGGCCAGTGTCCAGAGGAGAGAAAGGGAAGTATTGGAAAGATGTTGCAAAGATGAAATCGACAGAAGTTGGCAACAGGTTAGAAAGTGAGTGAGGGATAGTGAGGAGTCAAAGATGACACCAAAGTTGAGCTTGGAGGTTTGGGAGAGTAGTATTGCCTTCTACAGGAATGGAGACGTCAGGAGAGTGGGGAGGCTTGAGGGGGAAAGATAATAACTTAGCTTTTGAACATGTTGAGCTTAAAATATCTACTGGATATCCAGTTTGAGATACGTGAAAGGAAGTTAGAGATCAGCAGGAGTTAGGGCTGGATAAACAGAATTCAGAATCATCACCATAGACATGTTCATTAAATCCACGGGGCTGGTGAGATCACCAAGTGAAGTGGTATAGAGGGAGAAGAGAAGAAGGTCCAAGACAGAGCCCTCTGTGACACCTATGGTTAGGGAGTATAATCTGGAAGAGGATTCAGCAAAGGTGAGAGAACAGTTTGACAGGTTGAAGGAGAACCAGGAGAGTGCTGTCCTGAAAACAGAGACAAGAAAGTATCAAGGAGAAAAGGGTGATCAATAGTGTCAAAGGCTACAGAGAGGTCAAGGAGAATAAGGACTGAGAAAAAGCCACTGAATTTGGCAACTAAGAGATCATTAGTAACTTTAGACAGCAGTTTCGGGGGAATGATGCATTCAGACACCAGATGTAAGGGGTTAAGGAGAGAATGAGAGGAAATGGAAATACCTACTATAGATGGCCTTTTCAGGGAGTTGAACCACAAAGAACAGAAGAGCACTTAGTTGATCTGCATCAGTTCAAGTCACCTGACCCAGATGAACTAAATTCCTCTGGTATTTTTTGAGGATGAGGAAAACATGAATATATTTGTAGGCAGTAGGAAAGCATCCAGTAGACAAGGAGAGACTGAATATAAGTGAGGGACTGAGAGTGGCTTACATACAAAAGGCACTTAGTAAATGTCTGTTGAATAGAAAGACAGCATGGACCTAGTCAGAAGGACTTGGGTTCAAATCTTCCCTCAAATACTATGTGTCCAACCCTGGGCAAATCATTTAACCTCTCTGCCTCAGTTTTCCCATCTGTAAAATAAGGGAGTTGGATTCAAAGGACTCTAAGGTCCCTTCCAGCTCTAAATCTGTGATCCTATTATTAATCAATAAGTAATGATAGAAGCCCATGTGCTAAGCCCTGAGAACAGAAAAGTAGCACAAGATATGGTCATCAGCCTCAAGGAATGTATAATCTTACTGATAAGACAAGAAAAACATCATTAATTAGAAAAACATATAAGAAAGTCTAGAATGTGGTGAAGAGCCTCTCTGGTTCTCTTTTTAATTTCCTGCAGGACACAATACAAAAAGCAAAATGCCATTCCTATATATGTAGGAAAAAATATCATGTGGATTTCAATTTATGCCAAGGGACCAAAAAATGGAGTTTATACTGGAATAGAAGTTTCTCTACACCTGTTTCTCTCTTCTCCTTTTAATTTTCACTTTAACCAGCCACAAAACAGAACTGAAATATACTTCTGTTTTATTTAGTGAATAGTTTTATCAGAATTTGAGAATCTCAAGAGTTGAAAGAGACCTCAAAGCTATCTAGTATAAACAATACTTGAAAATGAATCCCTTCTAAAATATACCTGACAAGTGGACATCCAGCTAATGCTCAAAGATTTTCAGGGAGAGGCAAGGGAAAGAGAAGGAACATTCATTATCCTACAAAGGAATCTATTCCATCTTTTAAAATCTAACTACCAGAATATCTTCTACAAGCCTAATACTCTGCCACTTGGGGTCAAAAAATAAATCTATTCTGTCTCCTACATGTCAGCCCTCCAAATACTGAAGATGATAATTACATCTCCCCCTGTATCTCCTCTTCACCAAGCTAAAAAACCCTAGTTCCTTCAACTAATTCTCCTGGCATAATCTCAAGGTCCTTCCACAACCCCAGTCATCCTACACCAGTCAATCTCTAGCTCATCAAGGTCTTTCTTAAAATAGGTCACCTAAAACTGAACATAGTGCCCTAGCAGCACTTGCCTAATCCTGGTCACTATGACTTTCAAAGAATTTTAGAGTTGGAAGGGACCTCAGTAGCCGGCTAATGCAACCCATGCTGGAAAAATAATATATATTGCAATACACCTAATAACTGGCCATCTAATCACTGCCTGAAGAAGTCCAGTGAGAGTGAGTCCACTACCCCACAATACTGTTCATTCTGCCTGAGATAGCTCCAATAGTTGGGAAGACTTTCCCTGACATCAAACCTCAATGTGCTTCCCTACAACTTCTAACCACTTAGTTCTGTCCTTTGGGGCCAAACAGAACAAATTTAATCTCTCTTTCCCATGGAAGCCTTTGAAATACTTAAAGATGGCTATCACACTCCCTGAGTCTGCATTAGGTTAATTATTCCTAGTTCCATCAATCAACCCTCTAATGACATGGACCAGAAGATACTTTACCATTCTGGTTACCAATCACTGAACCCCAGATTGTCACTGCACTTACTAAACTGTGATACTTAGAATTAAACACAGTGTTCTGGAAGTGATCTGACTAGGACTGAGAGTACACTGGGACTACCATCTCCTTGCTACTTAAAGTTATGCTTTTCTTAACGAAGCCTAAATTCAAATTAGCTTTTTTTGCTGCCATATCACTCTACTGATTCGTACTAAATTTGAAATCCACTAAATCCATGTTGTTGTTTTTTTCACATGAATTGCTCTCTAGATATGATTCTTCCATCTTTTTATAAAAACTGATTTCTTGAACCCAAGTATAAAATATTCCACTTATTCCTACTAAATTATTTCTGATTAAAGTCAACCCAATGCTATGGTTTGTCAAGATTTTTTTGAATCCTGCCTCTATCATCCAGTACATCAACCAACCATCCTAACTCAGTGTCTCCTACAAATTTAATAAGGTGCCATCTACCACTGATCTAAATGATTAATGCCAGTGAAAGCGATCTAATTTTATATATAACCATGAGATACTTCATCAAAGGTTTTGCTAAAATCTAGGCAAACTACAATAATAGCATTCCTCTGATCTACCAGGTTAGTTACCATATTTAAAAAAGAAAAAAAGGAAACAGTTAATTTTTCCTGATACATTCTTGATGAAGCCATGCTATTCTTTGTGATCCCTACTTCCTTTTCTAGACATTCACTAATCATCTTTTTAATAATGTGTTATAATATTTTATTAGAAATCAAAGTCATTGGCCTAAGATTTACAAATTCTATTTATATCTCTTTTGCCCTTCTTTACTCCTACAGTATTTTTCCTATTTTCCAAAATCTTTCAAATAGCACTGACTGTGATATTCATCAACCACATATGCCAATTTTGTCAATACCAGAGGAATTTAGTTCATCTGGGTCAGGTGACTTGAACTGATGCAGATCAACTAAGTGCTCTCTCCCTGTTTTCTTACTGATCTTGAATATAAACTCCCTATTAGTCATTTTTTGTTCTGTTTTTTCAAGGAAAAAGGTCATCTTCCTTGCTAAAGAAAACAAAAGAAAAATTAAAATTAAGCAACTCTGTCTCCTCTCTGATGTTAATTATCATCACCCAATCTACCCTGATCGGCAGCTGTATTTCTTCTTTGATATTCTTCTTTCTCTCATCATAGGAATAGAAATCCTAACATTTTTATTCTCCTTAGCTTTTCTTCTTCGTAGCCTTAGCTCATGCTGATTTTCAGCACGCTTATTCTTAGTGATGTTTTGCATTTATCCTTTTGACTGAGTTCATCTTTTGTACCTATTTTTTAAAAATCTAATTTGGCAAGGTAGTTCTCTGTGCACTGACAAATACCTCTTAGGAGAACTTGTTTTTTATCCTCATTAGAATCTTTCATATAGTCTCTCTAAGTCTGGCATAAAACTGCATTAGCTTTTTTGGGCAGTAATATCATACATTTGATTCATACTGAGATTATAAACAGTCTATTAAAAGCCCCAAATATTTTTTCAGATGAACTTCTGCTGAGACACACTTTGACTACCCTGCACTTGTGCAGTTAACTTTTTTGACACTAAATCTAAGACTTTTGTATTAGCTACCCTTCCCAGCTTTGTCTTATCTGCAAATTTTATCAGCTTGTCATCTATGCTCTTATCCAAGTTATTGGTAAAAACTACTGAACAATGTTTTAATTTATAGATGACCTATCACAAAGATAACACACTATAACCAGATTGTATCCGTGTGAATTTAATTATAATGTATTATGAAAACAGACAAACCTAAATAGTTGGAGAAATATTAACTGCTCGATGTAAACTGAATCAATACAAAAAAGACAATACTACCTAAATTTACTTATTTAATTTACCAATCAAACTACAAAAAGATTAATTCATAGAAATAGGAAAAAGTAATAAAATTCATCTGGAAAAACAAAAGCTCAAGAATTTCAGGGAAAATCATAAAAAATAGTGGGAAGGAAAGGGGCCTGAAGCAGATCTCAAACTATAATACAAAGCAGTCTTCACCAAAACAATTGAGTACCGGTTTTAAAAAACAGAGATGTCAATCAGTAGAACAGATTAAGTAAGTACACAATATACCAAAGCGAACAAACCTGGCATCTTGGTATCTGATAAACCCCAAAACTCTAGTTATTGAGGGAAGAATCTGCTATTTAATGAAGACTTTTGGGGAAACTGGAAGGCAGTCTGACAGAAATTAGATTTAGACCAACATTTCAAACTAAATGACGAGATAAGTTCTAAATAGATAAACTAGATATAAAAGGCCACATCAAAAACGAATTATGATAATCTGGTATGGTGCAAAATTCACCAAAGTAGATGAAAATGTTTTATAATACTTTCCAAAAAAAAAAATCCCTATCCTTAAGTTATGTAACACTTGATTACTTCTTCCCCTGTGGGTCAGTGACTCTTAAAAGAAAGGCTCTGCACACTAAAAAACCTCAATTCAGAGTTAATCCAAGGCTTACTAACCTTTAAATATTGTGCAGCAAGATTCTGACCTTGGCTCTATTGCTCTGCTAGAAGGAGAAAGTGAGGCTTATGACTGGAAACTGCCTCTTCTGAGCAACAAGGGGGAAGGGAAGAAAAGAAGTTATGTTGCGGATAGGGAGGGAACAAATTTGCTTTATATTCTACTACAAATTGACCTGCAAGAACTTTTTGGTAAGCATACTGTCAAATGCCAACCCTTACACTAAAATTCTTGGGAATAGATTGAAACAGTAATAGATCAGGAAAGAAAGAGATCATTATGGAGTGGAATAGTTGGGAAAGATTTTCTCTTAGACATCAAATTGGATGATTTTCCCATCACTGTCAAAGAAACCACCATCCTTCCAGTAACGCAGGCTCACAATGTTGATGTCATCGTTGACTCTTCAGGCTCTCCAACCTCTCCCCCAAATAAATCCAATCTGTTTTCAAGTCTTGTCATTTCTACTTTCACAACATCTCTAATATATGATGGCCTCTTCTCTCCACTCACGTAGCCAGCACCCTGGTATGTAACCTCAGCTCTTCATGCCAGGACTACTGCAACAGTCTTTTGGTTGGTCACACTGCTTCAAGTCATTTACTTTCTCAAATCCATCCTCCACTCAGCTGCCAAAGTGATTTTCCTTAAGTGTTAAGTCTGACTATGTCACCCATATGCTCCAACTTCAGTGGCTCCCTATTACCTCCAAGGAACAAATATAAAGATCTTCACAACCTGGCTCCTTCCTACCATTCTGATTGTCTTAATACCTTATACCCTGCAACATACGCTACAATCCAGCAACACTGTCCTACTTGCTGTTCCTTTCTCATGATACTCCATTTCCTGACCTTAAGATTTTCCACTGACTATCCCTTCCTCATCTTCATTTCTTGGGTTTCCAAGATTTAGTTAAAATCTCACTTTTAGCAAGAAGTCCTTCCTGGTTCCCACCCACTACTAGGTACTATCCCTTTGAGATTACCTTGCATTTACATTATGTATGTGTATATTTGTATGTATGTAGATATATCAATATCTATCTATCTATCCATCTATCCATCTTGTCTATTTGTAATTATGTGTATACTGAGACTTCCTTTAGAATGTGAGCTGCCCAAAGGCAGGGACTGTGGTTTTTTTTGCCTTACTTTGAATTCCTAGTACTTTTGCTCAGTGTCTGGCACACAGGGGGAACTTAAAAAATGGTTGCTGACTAACTTGTTGAGAAGATAAAAGTTTTGACTTGACCCTTGAAGAATGGATAGGATTCAGATAGGCATCTGGAGACTTGAGTCTGAGGTAGTGAGAGGCAGAAATTTTAAGTAAACAGCACAGTTCTCTCTAATGAACTAGTAACTAATAACTTTCTTATTTAGAATAATTTTGTTCAACTTATTTTATTCTCCTCCTAAATAAGTTTATTGAAAAACAGTAAATGGTAAATTAAATACTACAGTATATTTCTGAATATTAAGGCTAGATGAGAAGGAAAAGAAGCATAGGTCTCTGTGAGACCCCTTTTCATGTTCTATTCAATCACTGAAACCAAAAGGCAAGTTTCAAAGAAAAGAAAGTTCACTTTTAGAAGTTATTCCTTTTTTATGAGCAGGTCAAAGGAGTAACAATATTCAGAAAGCATTTTTAAAATCAAACATGCTATTTGGTTCCAGTAATGGCAGACATTTAAAAAACTATTTTAAAAAACAATTAAGACTTCTATCAAAGTTGAGGTGGAAGACTTTGTCTTTTAGGTGAAGGTTCCCCCACTACAAAAAGTCTGAAGACAACTGCATTCAACATTCAGGATTCTAGACATGCTTCAACTTCGTTTGATGTTTACTCTTTCCCTAACTAAAGAAGTAGCAGGAATACTCAGAAACCAATTTCCCTATATGTCAATTCTATATATAACATGTCTCAGACTGAGGAATAAGTCAATAAACATTTATTAAGTGCCTATTATGTGCCAAGCCCTGTGCTAAGAATAAAGGATTACAAAGAAAGGTAAAGAAGAAAAAAAGAGGACAAAGACAATTTTGGTCCCAAAATCCATTAACAGGCTGAATTACTGGGAAGGATCTTACTTTTGCTTCCCTGAAATGAATTAAGATGTCCACAGATTACAAATATATTTTAAATGTAAACCACAAAGGAAATTGTGTTAGGCAACACCCAAAACCATTCTGAAAAGTCACTATACTATACTTCCTAAGTTTTCAAAAGTTTAACAGTTTGGACATATGCTATTTGATAAAAAAAAAAAGTGTTTATATTACATTTAGACTGAAAACAAAAATAAGTTATTTAACTTTGGGTTAATCAATCTATTATTATCTAGCTCCAAATGCTCAATTCATTACATTCACTTTTATACATAACTGAAAAACTCAAGTTATTATAATATTTTGTATTATTCATATTCACTTTGCTTCATTCTCCTATTTAAAAGAGTCAATTACCAACTATATCTGGAATTAGCATCTTCATGTCTCTAAAGTTTGGGGCTTCTTCCCCAACAAAAATCCAGAAAGAAAAACGCCATTTGTTAACAAAATGTGTTATGGATATACTTCTTTCCTTAAAAAAAAAAAAAAAAAGGTAAAAAGATTTTCTATTAGTTATAAGACTTTTCTTTTAATATACTTGTAAAGATTTATGATAAAAACCTACATATGTTGCAAGCTGGCAATCTACTACAAACTGATTTTTTTGAAAATTCCCCCAAATGCTTCAGAAATACCACATCAGTAACAAGACTCATTTCCGCATACTGCGTCTATCTCTTATTTTCCATCACACATAGGAGTCCCTGTTATTAGCATGCATCAAAAACAATACATAAGTCTGCACTAAAGGTATGGGCTTTATGAGGAAAAGAGCTGTAAAACTACAATAGCCTTTAATAGCTTCCCCATCTGGCATAACAAATTTGGAATTAACACTTTTGACATATATATCACTACGAAAAAAAAGTATAAAACTAAACACCAAAACACTAAAATCTATCTTGACAGGAAAAACAGGTTTTCAGTATCTATGAAAATATTGACAAAAACAATTCAACATTTATTAAGTGCCCACTACATGCATGATATGTTTGGCATTAGTGATATAAAGATGAATTAAGCATTAACTCCCATCCCAAAGGACATAATTTATTATAAATTGCAACTTATTATAATATATAAAGCATATTCACAAATAGCTATAATCTGAATTATAAAATCTCAGAGTTGGAAAGGACATCAGAAGCCTTCTAGAACAACACACAATAATTTTCTCTATGACCTGCCCAACAAATACGGATCAGGTCTTTGCTTGTAGCAAAGGGAAGGAGTGTCCAAAACTCCAAAGTTAGCCCACAAATAAGCTTTTCCTTCCTAAATTAGCCTCTCAGTAACTTGTAAGTTTATTCTGGGGGGGAGGTCCAAACCAAGAGCCATAAGCAATACGGATTAAGAAAGATCCATCTTAGTTACTGGATCTGGAAAGGTTCACAGAGAGGTAGCTCTTGAGCTGGGTCTTGAAGGAAAGGTAAGATTTCAATAAGGCAGAGATAGCAAATGGGATAGGAGTTCAATCCATGTGCTGGAAGCAGTTTGAGCAAAAAAACCAGATGGGAGATAGGAGGATGAAGTTGCAGTACTGTGTACAATCTAGTGTGTCTGTAATGTGGAATGTGTGAAGGGAAATAGGGCACGGCAAAGCTAGAAATACAGGTTGGAGTAAAACCATGGAAGACCTTGAATTCTGGGCTACGGATAGGATGCTTTTTTTGAGGGATTACACAATGGGTAGCCACTTAAGTTTGTGGAACAGAGGAATGATGTATGACATGACATAACATAACATAATAATCATAACATGACATTATATATACATATACATACATACATACATACACACACACACCTATTCATAAGGAAAAATTTACACTATGGGTATGGAAAAGAAGCTTTGTGACAAGGTCTGAATTAGGGTGAGTAATGGTATTTGGATAGAAAAAAGACAGATCTGAGATATTATGTAGGAAACACCAAAAGGTCTTGGCATTATGGAAAGAGTTGACTACTGAAACAAGCCTGAGTGAAGAACGAAGTGAAGCCAGCTTATTCTTATAAGCTTAGGATGGTTTGGCGGAGTTAAGAAGGAGTTACAGACCCAGAAATCACAGCAACAAAGAGCATGTTTAGGAGAAGTGAGGGTATGGGGCAGGTGCAAAGCTGCAGATTACTGTCAAAGAGGGCAATTGCAGAATTCAGTATCTAGGAAGTTAAACAATTTCAAGCGGTGGTGAAGTCTAAGGTGTGATCATTTGGCAGTTGACTGACTGATACAGGTTTAACTGGAAGTCCTAAGAAACGAGAAGTTTAGAGAACTATTTAGTCAAAGCATTAGAAGGGTCACCAACAAGAATATTCAAGTCCTCCACAATTACTGAAGGAGATAGGAAAGAAAGAAGAGTAAGCTGCATCTTAATGAGAAGGTGGAAGTGTATCCTGTAGCAAGAAGGGTTGGCTGACAGTTATATAATCATATAGGGTAACTTATAAGGAATGCTGCTGAATGACAGTAGCAAAAGCTTTGAAGCAGAAGTATGGAGCAAGGAATAATAGAGATTGTTCTTCCTGACCTTATGAGTTTGAGGGAATAAAGAAAAAAGAGGTCATTACAAGTTTGGGTTACCAGAGATACCAAGTTCTGATTAATTAGAGGTTAAAGGCGTATAAAGAAAGAGATTAAGGATGAATTAAAATAAAACCAAGCATGTGTTCACTTATAAAGAAATAAAAGGGATGATTGTTAGCAATAAAGTTCCAAGGGGAACACTAGAAGGAACTAGTAAAGAGGCATCCAGGGGGATAATGCAGGCACCATCCTAGTTCTGGCCCTCATCATCTCTCACCTGGAAAATCACAACTACCTCCTAACTGGGTTTCCAGTCTCTGCTTTCTCCAATCCACTCTCCACAAAGCTGCCAAAATGACATTTCTAAAGCAGCTGCCTTCAAGGATCAGCACAATTGTGATCTCCTAGCCAGCCCTATCCCCTTTCTCTCAGGAGATACTTTGTATTTAATTTCTATGTACACATTATAGGGTTTTCCCCCAACAGAACTGAAGCTCTTGGAAGAATATTGGTTTCTGTCTTTTTATCTCCAATGCCTAGCACAGTGTCTGACACAGCAAGCACTTAATAAATGCTTTATATTAACTAAATAAAGATGTTAAATAAATTAAAATGTTTCCAATCACTCAATATTAATCTCCTTTGTGTATTCTATTGTAGCCAGAATGGCCTTTGTTTTCTTTGAATGACTCAGCTTACCTCATTGAGCCTCTGGACACTGTGGCTTGCTCTTCCGGGGCAGGAGGCCCAAGGAGCATTCCAGGGAAGCAGACAACTTCCTGTGTGAGGAGTCATGGGGCTGGCTGAGGGGAGGTGTTAACGGCTATGCTAGGGGGAGGGGCCAAGTCAAGAACCAATCGGCCCTGGTCGTTCAGGCGGTGCTTGATGATGTCAAAAAACTCTATAAGAGGGGAGAGGACAGCTTGAAGATCCTCTCTTTTCCTTTTCCGGTTGGAGCCAGAGGCAGTTACACAGGCAGTTACGACAGTTACGTCAGTTACAGCCACAGCCACAGACACAGCTGAAGCAGGAGCTGCCAGTAGCAGAGCTGACCTACGGGAGAAAGCTGAACAAAGACTTCAGGCCAGTGGGTAATCTTATTACCATAGAGGGGGAAACATGATTTTGCTTTACGCAATCATGCTTCTCTGTAGCCTCCTGGTTACTCTTTCAAGGCGTACTTATTGGGCCTGGAAGCTTTTGATCAATATATCAAAATGGGGTTGCTGGTTCATGGGTTGGTTACTGTGGAGCCTAAATAAATGTTTTGATTCTTCTGCCTTCTACTTTGAGAGTTTCTTATATCCGGCGGTTCCGAACGTTTCAGACATGTTTATGATCCTCTTTGAGATTATAAACTCTGCCCTCCTGATACATTTGGCGACCAGGATGGGATCGCTAGGTATAAGATCTCTATTTAGAAGCAGAACAATTCCAGAGGAAGAGATGAATATCCCAGGATGGGAGGATCCATTTTATTCCTCCCTAGCAAAAGAATTGGCTAAAAAAGCTGGACCCTGTGAAAACTGGGAACCAAGGCTACGGAGAGGAGATCCTAGGGATTTGGAAAAGTGTTTACGAGAAGTTGGGATTCAGTCAGGGGCATCACTATCTAGGCAAAGCTGGATAGTGTTATCAGCCTACCGGCTAGTATACGAAAGATTGAGATTAAGTGAAAGACATGGGGGCACTCCTACCCCACAGGAAGAAGGGGAATCTCAGATAGCAGGAGACCAAACTGACTCAAATGAGAACTTTTCTATTAATGTGGCTAAGAGCAACAGGAGACCAAAAAAGCCCAGAGTGCATTTCAACCCAGCCCAGAAAGAGCCTGACTGCCTGCTTCGTCCTAGCCATGGTGGCAGAGGAAGTGAGTGGGGAGAGAATGAGACAATGTTAGGGGCTGAGGCACAAAACACTACTGGGGTTCAGGATGTGCCTCACACAGAGCATAGGAGATGGTTAAATGATCAGACAAGGGCTCGACCCATACAAAGGAGGAAGACAGAAACCCGAGGTGAAGATTCAGTTACAAGGGAAATTCAGGAAGATTTCTCACCGCAAGAGGTCACAGATATTTTGAGTAGATTCAGCCAAAGAATAGGAGAACCATTGATATCTTGGATGGTAAGACTCAGTGATCAAGGGGCCAGTGGAATATCAGTAGATGGGACAGACTGCATGAGATTCATAGGTATCAGCCATGATCCTCTAGTTCAACAAGCTTTTAGGGAACATCATCAGCAAGGAGATGGTGATAGCAGGACTACTCTGTTGGCATTAGCCGCTGTGGGATGCAATAAGAGATATGCTACTGATTCTATGTGGCCCACTGAGCACAGACCCTGGTATTCACTTAGAGATTGTATCATGAGACTAAAGGAGGAGGTAATGAAGACTGCCATTATGATAGGAACTGCAGACAAATATTACAATGATCCAATGGGACTGCCTCATAGGAATTTAATAATTAGGACAGCTCCCCCTGCTTATAAACAACTAATTTTGAATTTATTACTTGGAGAAGTAGGGAGCCGTCTTACAACAGTGATAAATAAGATTTTACAGTTATATGACTTAGGTGACTGGGGAAGGGATAGATCTCCTCGAGAGAGAAGGGTGAATAACCAGCAAACTTGGCGCCAAAGGAGAGTAACAAGGAAAGAAATGTTTACTGCTTTATTGAGAGCAGGGGTAGGTTTTGAAATGATAGATGGAATTCCAACCAATGAATTATATAGAATGTACAGAGATAAAGGACTTGATAACAGGAGAAATAGGGAAATAAGAACTGCTCCTGCAAATACTACAGATGTTGAACCTTCAAACCCAAGTGAATCACATGAAAGGGAATACTAGGGAACAGGCCGAGCCCCAGTCCAAATTAAGGAAATACACAGGCTGGATTGCAGACCTCACATTAACTTGACCATATATTGGAAAAATGGGTCAAGTACGGTAACTGAGGCATTAATAGATACTGGGGCCGAGGCCACCCTTATTTATGGAAATCCAGACAAGTTCAGCCATGGAACTCCTATTACCATTACAGGACTAGGAGGGACTGAAATATCAGCCAGGCAAGTTAAATTAATGATGAAAATTGGACAGTTGCCCAAGAAAGAATATAGTGTGGTTATTGTGCCTATTCCCGAATACATCATTGGAATAGACATATTGAAGGGTATGACCTTAAATTTACCCGAAGGGAAATACCAATTTGCTGTGAGGAAAATGGGCATTAATGCAGTCTTAGTGGGGAAAATCAAGATGGATCCAATCACTTTGCCCGAACCTTCTAAATAATTACTTTGAGGCAATATCGTGTGCCAGGTGGGCAAGATGAAATTGCCAACACTATAAGAGAATGTGTTGAGGCAGGAGTGTTAGTCCCAACAACTACTCAATGGAACAACCCTGTCTGGCCAGTCCGAAAGTCAGATGGAACATGGAGGATGACAGTAGATTATAGACAGCTGAACAAAGTGACTCCTCCCTTGTATGCTGCTGTCCCAGACACGGTTACTTTAATAGAGAGAATACAAAAACATGAAGGGACTTGGTATGCAGTTATTGATTTGGCCAATGCCTTCTTTACAATCCCAATAGACCCCAAGCAATGGAATCAGTTTGCTTTTACTTGGCAAGGCCGACAGTATACATTTACACGCCTGCCGCAAGGATATATTCATAGCCCAACTATTTGCCACAGGATTGTAGCTGAACATTTGGATGAATTAAAGTTACCTGGTGTACAGCTTACACATTACATAGATGACATCATGATACAGGGAAAGAATATAAAGGAGGTGGAGGAGAGTTTAGCATTATTAATTGACCATATGAAAAGCAAAGGATGGGAAATCAACCCCGCAAAGGTTCAAGGGCCAGCTCAAACTGTAAAATTCTTGGGGATACAGTGGAATAGAGGACTGCGAGAAATTCTCCCACAAGCTCGACAAAAAATCCAGGATTTTCCCACCCCTACCAATAAGAAAGAGGCCCAAAAGTTCATAGGGCTGTTTGGTTATTGGAGACACCACATCCCACATTTGGGACAGATTTTAAAACCCTTGTATAAAGTCACCAGAAAGAAATATGAATTTGACTGGGGACTTGAACAAAGTAGAGCTTTTGAGGAAGCAAAGGCTGCTATTCAATTAGCTCTAGACTTATGGCCTATGCAAAATGGGCCAGTGGAGTTACAAGTGACTGTACAAGATGACTATGCAAATTGGAGTCTGTGGCAAAAACAACAAAGCCGAAGTGTACCTTTAGGCTTTTGGTCAAGGAAACTGCCCTCATCTGGAGTGCAATATACACCTTTTGAGAAGCAGCTGTTAGCTGCATATTGGGCTTTAGTAGAAACTGAGCAACTAACTCTGGGTCATGAAGTGGTATTAAGGCCTGGAATTCCAATTATGACTTGGGTAATGAGTACCCCAGCTTCTCACAGAATTGGACATGCACAAGAGGCAAGCATAATCAAATGGAAGTGGTATATTCAGAATAGGTCCAGAGCAGGCAAAAATGGAGTTTCTGCTCTACATGAATCTGTGGCAAACATTGATACTGAGAGCAATGAAAAGCCCCTTGAATCTAAGCAACAGATGGTACCATCCTTAGTGAAATGGAATAATGGATATGACGGACTAAATGAAGAACAGAAGAAACATGCTTGGTTTACTGATGGGACAGCAAAATATTTAGGACAGAAGAGACATTGGAAAGCAGTAGCCTATAACCCCTGTACAAGGAGAACTCTGGAAAGTTCTGGGATAGGTGGAAGTAGCCAATATGCTGAACTGATGGCAGTGCATCAGGCCATCAGAGCAGAGAAAGGAGGACAGTGTCATATATTTACTGACTCGTGGGCGGTAGCTAATGGATTAGCTACGTGGATGCCTATATGGAGGAATCAGAATTGGGAGATTCATGGCAAACAAGTTTGGGGTAAAGAGTTATGGGAAAATATATGGGACATGTCTTTGGTTACAGATCTGTCAGTTTTTCATGTTGATGCTCATGCAACCCTGACCACACCAGAACGTGAGTACAATGCACATGCGGATCGACTAGCAAAGATTGCTACTGAATGTATTGTCCCTACTCCGACTCCAACTGATGACCCAGCCTTAGCAAGATGGGTCCACCAGACTGCTGGCCATTTAGGGGTCCAGGCCACCCATCGATGGGCACAGGATCGAGGTATCAGTATTTCTCATGCGTTGTTAAAACAAATAACAGAGGAGTGTTGTATATGCCAATTAGAAAAAGAACGAACTCTTCCTAGGATAGTTACTGGAGAAATAGCAAGGGGAAAAGTTCCAGCCCAAATTTGGCAGATAGATTATATTGGCCCACTACCCCAGGATAAAGGATGTAAATATGTATGTACGTGTGTTGACACCTATTCAGGTGTACTAGTGGCTTGTCCTTATAAAGACGCAACTCAGAAAAACACCTGTAAAACTCTAGATATTGTAAGTTTATATTATGGAACCCCAATGCAGATTCAAAGTGACAATGGGTCACATTTCAAGGGCAAAGAAGTGAAAAGATATTGTGTGTTGAATAATATAGAATGGATATATCATATTCCATATTACCCACAAGCATCTGGGCTAATTGAAAGAATGAATGGATTGTTGAAAGAACAGCTGAGAAAATTAAGCTCAAATAATTCATATCGACATTGGAAGGATAATTTGTCTATTGCCTTACGTAATTTGAATAATAGGCCCTTAGGGGGAAGTACACCTCTAGCCAGAATGATGACCCCAAATCTGCAGATCAGAGAACAGCAAACATGTGAGATCCAAAACATTGAATTTTGGACTGTGAGGGAAGATGTCCCACTACCAAGTCCAGGAACACCTGGTTCAGCAAGATATGATTTACATTGTATAGAGAATTTTAGGTTAAATAGGAAAGAGATAAGAAAAACCCCTACTGGAGTATGTATGAGAATCCCCAAGAATCATCTTGGACGGATATTACCTAAACCAGGATTAGCGGCTCAAGGAATACATGTATTGGCTGGAGTGATAGATTCTAATTATCAAAAAGAAATTGTTGTGACACTCCAGAATATGGGCAAAAAACCTGTACAATTTTGTAGAAATGATAGGATGGTTCAAGTCATTATTATCCCCTGTGAAAAAATACCCTTTGTGAAAACTGACCCTCCTCCCAAAATAACTACTAGAGGGGCAAAAGGGTCTTGCTCCATTGATAGAATAAAGTCAGGAGCTAAGGTATGGGTAAAACGGAAGCCAGATGATATTCCAAAGGCTGCAGAAGTTATAGCCCATGGGAAGGACAACACTGTAACAGTTGTCTATTCAGGGGAAAATAATTACCAAATCGTACCCCTGAACCATATATTTTACCGTGAATAGGTTATAATAATAGATTCACAGACTCCACAGGTATGGCTGATGCTGGTAAATGCCATAAGCCACTCAGAGGAAAGGTAACTTTGTGTGATTAACGGATGAAAACTTGTACATCTGGGGAAAGGCTGAGAGGACAATCTTAGTCTATATCTAGGGTGGGATCCTCTTGGCTTCCTCATTATGTTCCTTTTGAAAAGAAACATTTCCCACCTGAGTTTGGCTCTGATGTTGGATCTTTGCATAACTGAAATCTCAACCAAACTTGAGATGATTTTATTTGAAGAATTATAGTCCATACTTGTCTATTCTTTTTGTCCTTTGTTTTGGCTAACCTTGTTGCTAGTTTTGTTTCCTTCAGGCTTAAGCACCCTGCACTTTCCGGTGACTGCCTAAGCATGTAGCATTCTTGCAATTCCTGCCAGCTCGTTAAAGAAATGACCTCTGGAATGGGACTTTTTGGGGGCAGGGCCATCTCTACATCCAATTTCAGCATGAAGAAGCTATGGAAAATGAGACCTTCACCCCTCACCCCAAGATTTTGAGCCCCAATCGTTCAAGGGGGGTGGAAATGATGATAGTGTTCTGTTTACTTATTTTGTGTTATCCTTGCTGTGTTGTTTTATTGTTATGATATTATTGATCCTATGTAATGGATACAAGGATTTAGGGGTGGACATTTGAATTATTAATAATTATTTTGGGGATGATTGATTGAAGAGATTATCTTGCTGGGACCTAGGGGTGGATCACATTTGAATCGTAAACCAATATTTAGGAATGTCACCAAATGATATGTTTTGCTTTATAATGAATGATATGTTTTAGTTTCCTTTGTAATTGGATCACAATGTATGTTCTAGGATACATGGCTGATTAGATTATGTATCCTATAACAAGGGGTGGAGTGTAGCCAGAATGGCCTTTGTTTTCTTTGAATGACTCAGCTTACCTCATTGAGCCTCTGGACACTGTGGCTTGCTCTTCCGGGGCAGGAGGCCCAAGGAGCATTCCAGGGAAGCAGACAACTTCCTGTGTGAGGAGTCATGGGGCTGGCTGAGGGGAGGTGTTAACGGCTATGCTAGGGGGAGGGGCCAAGTCAAGAACCAATCGGCCCTGGTCGTTCAGGCGGTGCTTGATGATGTCAAAAAACTCTATAAGAGGGGAGAGGACAGCTTGAAGATCCTCTCTTTTCCTTTTCCGGTTGGAGCCAGAGGCAGTTACACAGGCAGTTACGACAGTTACGTCAGTTACAGCCACAGCCACAGACACAGCTGAAGCAGGAGCTGCCAGTAGCAGAGCTGACCTACGGGAGAAAGCTGAACAAAGACTTCAGGCCAGTGGGTAATCTTATTACCATAGAGGGGGAAACATGATTTTGCTTTACGCAATCATGCTTCTCTGTAGCCTCCTGGTTACTCTTTCAAGGCGTACTTATTGGGCCTGGAAGCTTTTGATCAATATATCAAAATGGGGTTGCTGGTTCATGGGTTGGTTACTGTGGAGCCTAAATAAATGTTTTGATTCTTCTGCCTTCTACTTTGAGAGTTTCTTATATCCGGCGGTTCCGAACGTTTCAGACATGTTTATGATCCTCTTTGAGATTATAAACTCTGCCCTCCTGATACATCTATGTTCCAACCAAACTGGATTACAAGCTATATTCTCCAAACTTCTCCCACCTCTGGCGGTAATGTGGCAGTCTTGTGGGCTTTCTCTGTATGTTCAATTTTTCAGAATCGTTTTTTTTTCCCCAGGGCTCAATCCAAGTGCCACCAGGAAAGCTGTCCTTGATTCCTCAAATGAAAGGTTCTCTCCTTTCTCAAACACACCTGCAGTAATTTGGACTAGGTTCATCATCAGCCCTAAACACACTCTAACCCTAAATAGGTACAATTTTTGTTTTAAATTTGAGGATTGATATTTATGTACTTCAGACATTCTGTTTGTTTGCTAGTATCACACATGCCTCCCATTCGTAATGGTCTTATATATACATATCTTGCTGAATAAAAAAAAATGACTTGACCACAAATTTAAGTTAACAGAAGAAATTAGACAAAAGCTAAATAGTATTCCTCCCCCCAATAAGAAGTGGTAAAAACACACTGACACAAAGTAGACAAATAAAAGAATAAAAAGAATGTAGAAAATGGCTAAAAACTTAAAGAAAGTAAACTCAATAGCTCATATTTTAGAGCTAAGGTTAAAGTGTTCTGTTAGAAGCCTATTTTTCAGATTAACATTTGAGAACATAGAACGAACACTTACCTTACAACTATAAGTATGGCAATAAGGATTGAACAGATAGGATCTGCTATCATCAGACCAAAGTTTTGCATCATGATGGCAGATGCAATTACACCAACACTCCCCAGTGTGTCTGCTAGAATGTGTAAAAATACACCTACAATAAAGCATAATCAGAATCAAATTAATATTTTAAAAATAAAAAAGCATCAAAAATAATGGATTTTTTATTGAAATTAAATCTTCTAAAGAAAAGCTACAAAGTTCTCAAGTGGCTACATAATATCTATTTGTTTCCCTCAAGGTCTTTCAGAGTATTCTATAGGAGACTTTTGGTTGTTCTGGCTGAAAAATAAAGGCTAAACAAACATCACTTTAAAATATTTTAAAGAGGGGGGAGGAGCCAAGATGGCAGCTGGTAAGCTGGAACTAGTATGAGCTCCGTACTGAGTCCCTCCAAAAACCTATAAAAAATGGCTCTGAACCAATTCTAGAACGGCAGAACCCACAAAACAGTAGAGGGAAGCAGGGCTCCAGCCCAGGACAGCCTGGATGGTCTCTGGGTGAGGTCTATCCCACATGGAGCTGGGAGCTGGGAGCTAGGAACGGAGTGGAGCAGAGTCCAGCGCGGGCAGCGTGGACCATCCAGACCAGAAGCCGGGCGGAGGGGGCCCTAGCGCCCTGAATCAGTGAGCTGCGGCAGTTACCAGACTCCTTAACCCACAAACACCAAAGACTGCAGAGAAGGTTAGTGGAAAAAGCTTTAGGAGTAGAAAGAGTTCGCGGTTCAGCTTCCAGCCCCAGGGGCAGCCGAGGTGGGGCAGCTACAGCTGTTGTTACTTCCGGCTCCAGGCCCACATGGTGGGAGGAATTAAGTGGCGGATCAGAGCAGGAGTGCACGGCCTGCTGAAGATCTAAGTCCAGTCCGGGTTGGGGGTTGGGTAAGAAGCAGTGCTGGTGTGGCAGAGCTGGCACCTCCCCCCCAAACGTGGAACATAGAACTCTCTAGTCTACAAGCAGTCATACCCCGCTGAAAAACTCAAAGGTCAAGTTAGTTGGCTGGGAATATGGCCAGGCAGCGAAAACGCACCGAGATTCAGTCTCAGACTTTGCATTCTTTCTTTGCTGACAAAGAAGACCAAAACATACAGCCTAAAGAATCAATAAAGTGCAAGAGCCTACACCAACAGCCTCCAAGAAAAACATGAACTGGTCCCAGGCCATGGAAGAGCTCAAAAAGGATTTGGAAAAGCAAGTTAGAGAAGTAGAGGAAAAATTGGGAAGAGAAATGAGAAGGATGCGAGAAAACCATGAAAAACAAGTCAATGACTTGCTAAAGGAAACCCAAAAAATACCGAAAAATACACTGAAGAAAACAACACCTTAAAAAACAGACTAACTCAAATGGCAAAAGAGCTCCAAAAAGCCAATGAGGAGAACAATGCCTTGAAAGGCAGAATTAGACAAATGGAAAAGGAGGTCCAATAGACCACTGAAGAAAATACTACTTTAAAAATTAGATTGGAGCAAGTGGAAGCTAGTGACTTTATGAGAAATCAGGATATTATAAAACAGAACCAAAGGAATGAAAAAATGAAAGATAATGTGAAATATCTCATTGGAAAAACCACTGACCTGGAAAATAGATCCAGGAGAGATAATTTAAAAATTATTGGACTACCTGAAAGCCATGATCAAAAAAAGAGCCTAGATATCATCTTTCAAGAAATTATCAAGGAGCACTGCCCTGATATTCTAGAGCCACAGGGCAAAATAGAAATTGAAAGAATCCATCGATCGCCTCCTCAACTAGATCCCAAAAAGAAATCTCCCAGGAATATTGTTGCCAAATTCCAGAGCTCCGAGATCAAGGAGAAAATACCACAAGCAGCCAGAAAGAAACAATTTGAGTATTGTGGAAACCCAATCAGAATAACCCAAGATCTGGCAGCCTCTACATTAAGAGATTGAAGGGCTTGGAATACGATATTCCGGAGGTCAATGGAGCTAGGATTAAAACCCAGAATCACCTACCCAGCAAAAATGAGTATCATGCTCCAAGGCAAAATATGGACTTTCAATAAAATAGAGGACTTTCAAGCTTTCTCAGTGAAAAGACCAGAACTGAATAGAAAATCTGACTTTCAAATACAAGAATCAAGAGAAGCATGAAAAGGTAATCAAGAAAAAGAACAAGAAAAAGAAATTGCAAGGGACGTACTAAAGGTGAACTGTTTTGTTGACATTCCTACATGGAAAGATGATGTGTATGATTCATGAGACCTCAGTATTAGGGTAGCTGAAGGGAATATGCATACATATATGTTTATGTATATATATGGGTGAATGTGTATGTATGTATGTATATATCTATGTGTCTATGTGTGTGTGTATATATATATATATATATGGAGAGAGAGAGAGAGAGAGAGAGAGGGAGAGAGCAGACACAGGGTGAGTTGAAGATGAAGGGAAAATATCTAAAAGAAATAAAATCAAATTAAGGGATGAGAAAGGAACATACTGAGAGAGGGAGATAAGGAGAGATAGAATGGGATGGATTATCTCCCATAAAGGTGGCAAGAGGAAGCAGTTCTGTGGGAGGAGGGGAGAGGGCAGATGAGGGGGGAATGAGTGAACATTGCTCTAATCAGATTTGGCCTAAGGAGGGAATACCATATATACCCAATTGGGAATCTTACCCCACAGGAAAGAAGAGGGAAGAAGATAAAAAAAAATGGGGGGGATGATGGAGGGGAGGGCAGATGGGGGTGGAGGTAGTCAAAAACAAACACTTTCCAAAGGGGACAGGGTCAAGGGAGAAAATTCAATAAAGGGGGATGGGTTGGGAAGGAGCAAAATATAGTTAGTCTTTCACAACATGAGTATTGTGGAAGGGTTATACATAATGATACACATGTGGCCTATGTTGAATTGCTTGACTTCTTAGGGAGGGTGGGTGGGAAGGGAAGAGGGGAGAGAATTTGGAACTCAAAGTTTTAAAAAACAGATGTTCAAAAACAAACAAAAATGTTTTTGCACGCAACAAGAAAATAAGATACACAGGCAATGGGGCGTAAAAATTTATCTTGCCCTACAAGAAAGGAAGGGAAAAGGGGATGGGAGGGGAGTGGGGTAACAGAGGGGGGCGCTGACTGGGGAACAGGGCAACCAGAATATATGCCATCTTGGAGTGGGGGGGAGGGTAGAAATGGGGAGAAAATTTGTAATCCAAACTCTTGTGAAAATCAATGTTGAAAACTAAATATGTTAAATAAATTTAAAAAATAATATTTTAAAACTGCATATAAACTAATCATTACTAGAGAAATAAATTATTTAAAAAATGAAATAAGCCATTACTAAAGTTGTTTTTAATTGACCAAACCAGTAAAAAGTTGTCACCTATGAGTTAAAGTTATTCTGATAAGCCTGAATATTCTGACCTATTTCTTTTTTTTTTTACATTTTTAGTTCATTTTATTTTTTAAGGAGATATTTAATGCAGAAAATATGAAAAGTACATCAGATGTTAGTATTTTAAGTGAGAAAAGACAAAGCATGGCAAGGTTGGAAACTGATTTGGCAAGGTGCCACTGATGCTGATTTAAATTGGTACTTCATTGTGCGATTGTCCCAGGATAAGGCTAAACTTCCTTGGGAAGCTATAGATTTACAAACAGAAGTAAAAGGTAAAGACAAAACTAAACTCAAACTAAAAGTACCAATGGCATAAAATACATTTCTCCACTGTGGAAGAAGCAGTAAAAACCATTGATACTGAGCATAGGGAGCCAGTGGTTTTTGAGCCTAGGAGTGACAGAGCAGTATGTTAAAAAGAATAATCTAGTATACCAGAATAAAGTGCAAATGGATACATGATCTAGGTATAAAGGCTGATACTATAAACAAATTAGGGGAGCAAGGAATAGTTTATCTGTCAGATTTATGGGGAATGGAGGAATTTATTACCAAACCAGAGATAGAGAACATTATAAAATCCAAAATGGATAATTTTGACTACATTAAATTGAAAAGTTTTTGCACAAAGACAATGCAACCAAAATTAGGAGGGAAGCAGAAAACTGGGAAAGAATTTTTATAACTAGTGTCTCTGATAAAGGGCTCGTTTCTAAAATATATAAAGAATTGAGTCAAATTTATAAGAATATAAATCATTCCCCAATCGATAAATGGTCAAAGGATATGAACAGGCAGTTTTCAGAGGAAGAAATTAAAGCTATTTATAGTCATATGAAAAAAATGCTCTAAATCATTATTAATTAGAGAGGTGCAAATCAAAACAACTCTGAGGTACCACATTACACCTATCAGATTGGCTAACATGACAAAACAAGAAAAGGATAAATGTTGGAGAAGATGTAGGAAAGATGGAACACTAATTCATTGTTGGTGGAACTGTGAGCTGATCCAACCATTCTGGAGAACAATTTGGAACTACGCCCAAAGGGCTATAAAAATGTGCATATCCTTTGACCCAGCAATAGGGCTCCTAGGGCTGTATCTCAAAGAGATCATAAAAATGGGAAAAGGACCCACATGTACAAAAATATTTATAGCAGCTCTTTTTGTGGTGGCCAAGAACTGGAAATTGAAGGGATGCCCATCAATTGGGGAATGGCTGAACAAATTGTGGTATATGAATGTAATGGAATACTAGTATGCTATAATAAATGATAAACAGGCAGACTTCAGAAAAACCTAGAAAGACATATATGAACTGATGCTGAGTGAAGTGAGCAGAACTAGGAGAACATTGTACATAGTTATAGACTCAGTGTGCAATGACTGATTTCGATAGACTTAGCCCTTCTCAACAAGGAAAAGACCTAAAACAATTCCAAAGGACTCATGATGGAAAATCCCACCCACATCCAGAGAAAGAACTATGGAGTAGGAATGCAAAGCAAAGCAGACTATTTTCTTTTTTGTTTTGTTTTTCTTTCTCATGGTTTCTACCATTCGTTATAATTCTTCTATGCAACATGACTAATGTGAAAATGTGTTTAGTAGGAATGTATATATACAGCCCATATCAGATTGCATGCCATTTTGGGGAGTGAGGGTGGAGGGAGGGGGAGAAAATTTAAAACTTATGAAAGTGAATGTTGAAAACTAAAAATAAATTAATTAATAAAAAAAAAAAAGAAAGAGTGCCCAGAGACAACTCCCTACCCACCCACCCAATCCACTCAGTCATAACACATTATGTTTTCAAGTCCGACCTATTTCAATGAGTATTTCAATAAACTTACAAAAACATCTTCTCCAAATTCACTAATGGGTTTAAAATTTATGCAATACAATTCCTTTATTAAAAATTCAATATGCTTTAAGCCAAAAAAAAAGTCAAGTATATACTAATAGTGTAATACCAGGGAAAAAATAGGTACACAGAGCCCTCTGCTGGTGATTTTAACTTATAAATCTTGATGACAAATAAATACTTTTGCCATGTAATTTTCCTTTTCTTATAATGGGGGTCCAATATAAGTTATATTAGAGTTTCTTACAAACCATTAGGCTCAAACTACATAACATGGGTTTAAATTCTGTATTTACAAGATACAGCAAGATTCGAGTTATTTTAAGAAACTTAAAAATTTAAGCTTTCTATTTCCCATTGAATGAAATGACCACAAAACCTTTAGCAAATTCAAGAACTAAGTTTTAGATATAGTTCTACCATAGTTCCCTTATAATAATTTATTTTTAACTTAAATTTAAAATAATATAGCAATAAGATTTTCAAAAGGTTGAACATAAAATAGATTTTATTTCACTGTATAATATATGCATCAAAAGATAATCTAATATTTGTATGCAATATGTGTAAGCTCATCACATTTTGGTAAAAACATGGTAAATATTATGCTATCTACCACAAAACTAAATATAATGCCTACTAACACATACTTCATCTGGGCCCTATAGATGATTTATACAATTCAACAATTTTTCAAATCATCTCATCGGCTAACTTAGAAACCACTACAAAATAACAGTATCCATTTTACAAATACTTGTTCCTTTTTTTATTGTTCAACAGAAGAAACTTTAGAAGAATTACAACCAATTTTAATTACAGAAATAATGATTTAACTACCTGAGTAAAAAGACAGAAACATCACACAAACCTAAATATAGTGAATTCTATACAAATCTATACATTCTTCTGTTCAAGTAGAATTTATTCCAAACATATACATGATACAATCAGTAGGTCATCATTCAGGGCTTGGAAAACCTTGTTTTGGGTTTCCATAAAGATTTTTTTTATTAAAATTGGATTTCTATCTGACTTTTTCAAGTTATTTACTTACTCTAAAGAGAAAAACCTTACATAGTAAAGGCTATATGAAATCTCAGATTTATCCAAATAAAAATAGTTTAGAGTTTCTCTAACAAATCTACTTTAGATGGCAAAGAATTAAAGATGTCAAACAAATATGGCTAGAATCACTGTATCAGATTAAAATTATCTTTTGAATGACAGAAGAGAACCACAGAAAACATACCACAGTGGTTTAGGGACCCTGAACCACAAACTTTTAATTGATTTGTGTATTCTTAGACCATTATACATATTAATGGACATTTTTGAGAATTGAAACTAGTTGGTAGGCCCTGTTAGGAAAAAAAATAGAATCTTTAGATAGGGAAATTTCTGGATATACCATGTTAGTCACTGCCTTGAATGTTATTTTTGTTAACATGTCCGAATTATACAACCTTTGTAAATTTCTAAATTCCATTTAGGAAGGGGGAAAAACCAGGAAGAAAATCACATTCAATTTGTATACAAAATTTCAAACCTCACTTAATGAAATTTACCTTAAAAACTAGAAAGTCAACAAGTATATTGAAGATACTTTAAATATTTTTTAAATGCAATTAAGTTCTTATTACATATATATACACACATATATATATGTAAACTGTCACCCTTCTAGATTACCCAAATACCCTTGTAATCCAGAATACTGTTCTACACTTCTGGACCATCTCAGCCTACCCACCAATTAGTGTGTACCTAGAGAATACAAACCAATTGCCATGCTAGATTTAGAAAAACTATAATCTATTAGTTAAATTTGTTGAACCCCTGCCCCCCCAATCAAATAATGAATTATCAAGACAGAAATAAATTATTAGCAAATATAAAGTAATTTTGGTTGTATGTAACAAATATGCATTATTACAAAGTATTTCAGCAAAAGTTCTTCTACACTAATTCTATACACTTCTACAACAGCACACCAATGGATAAAAAACATGTTACAGTTCCTGAAGCCAAATCCAAGGGAATAGTTTAAGATGAGGGTCAAGTCAAGAATTTTAAGGATAGAGAGAACAGTGAGAGAATAAAGTACAATAAAGATGAGGTTTAGAGCTAGTGAAGGAGAAGGTTGATTTGGTGTCAGGAGAAGGAATTAGTAGAAAGATAAAGAGCTTGGAAGTAAGGGACCATGATTATGGATGAAGTCTGGTGGAGGAATAGATAATATATATTGGTACATGACCCCACAAGGGAAATTCTTTTAACCATAACTTTCTATGACTTATGAAACAGTTTTATAATGTGTTTTTGAAGGGGTCCGACCAAGGTGCACCTAACTTTTTACTCATTACTGAATGACAGGTAGTCTATGGACAAGACACAACTCTCAAGACTATAGTCTTTATTTTTATTTCATTTGTAAATTAGATACACACTATAATTGTCATTAAAAATTATTTCAACATTATTAGTGTATATATAGCACTTTGAAACTTGTGAAGTGCCTTATATATCTCATTTGATTGTCATAATAACTCTGGGAAGTAGGTGCTATTATTATTCCCATAATACAGCTAAGAAAACAGAGTGTGAGAAAGGCTAAGTGACTTGCCAGGGGTCACACAGCTAGGACAGGGGCAAAATTTGAATTCAGATCTTTCTGACTCAAAGTCCAATGCTCTATATAGTGACCTATCCAGCTGCCTCTAGATGTTACGTTATCCCTCAGCTAAGCTAGAATTTTCAGGACGTTATCATAAGTGTAGATATTAATCAAATCACTATGCTGTTTAGAATATCTGAAAAGAACAATGTTTTTTGAATATTGAACTGAAAAGACAGAGATGACTATTAAAAACATATTTGCTAAATTATCTACACAAAAAAGTAAATATCCCACCAACGTATAGAACCTTAAAACTAAAAGGGACCTCTGAGGTAGATGAGTCCAAACCTCTTCATTTTACAACTATTTCCAAGAAAGTTTAGAATTTTTTCAATACAAATAATTTTGTTAGTCTCCCATGAAATATTAACAACAGACTACTAATGACTACGTAAGAAATTTAAGAGAAAAACAAAAACTGCAAGTACAAATTTCTCCTACCTTGTAAGATCTGTCTGCTGGGTCCTGTTGTTCCTTTAATTGAGGGACCACCTGTAAAGAATTTTTGTCAAGTTAACATGGAATTTTTTTTTTCATTTAAACTGATCCCTAACTAGAACTAACTAGTTTTCATTCTAATGCACATGGAAAGCTATTCCAGAGGTTGCTTTTCCCCCTAAAACAACCTGACCTTTTTTAAAAAACCATAATCTATAAACTTTATGAGGAATATCAGTTTTTAATTCTATGGTATAAAAAAAAATCTAAGAAATTTGTTCTTTACTGAACAATTTTTTAATTTAATTTAAAAATCTAGATTAAAAAGGACAGTCATATAACACTTTCCTTTGAATTAGTAACAAACTTGAACCAGTGCTAAGAGCATTAACCTCTAAAATTCAATAGACAAGTTAATGACAACAGTACTAATGCTTTTCCTGCAGTCTCTGTCCAAATGTGAGTCTTTAGATCTTTTAACAATATTGGAGTTGCTTAGAATAATGCCTGATCAAAAAAACAATTACATGGGACTCCATACAATATTACCAAAAGACAAGGAAAAAAAAGCAAGAGTTACTGCAGACATAAGGGATTTGGGGGGGGGCAGGAAGCGAGGGGGAGGAGGGGGAGACTGTTTTTGAAAAACATGTATATGCAGCAGATATACAAAACTATTATAAAATTTCAAATATAGGGTACCTCAAAAGTCTTAGTGCAGTTTTAAGCTTAATTAGCTTAAATTCACTTTAATAGCTTAAAACTGCACTAAGACTTTTTGGAACACCTTGTGTAACAAAATCCAGGAGATTAAAATAACATCAGCTAAAAGTTCATTTTTAATATTAAGAGAAGAGGGGATTGCTAATTATAAAGTACACCACCAAAAAGCCACAACTGATTGGTAGACATAGAAACCACTCTCAAAGTAACTTTGTTCACTACAGTGGTTTAAAAAAAATCCCCTCACTTAACATTCTACTCCAGGAACTCATTGTGGCATGTAAGTGACCTTTAAATCTTAAAAGGCCATGTCAGCAGGCCACAAACTCATGCAACCAAGCTAGAGTGTTTTAAGGAAGTACAGTCTCAACAACAAAACTCTGTGACTTTTATCCAAAGACCAGCCTAGTTAAAATCAGAAAGGATCAATCACCAGATGGTTGGATACCACATCAATATTTTTGGCCAAAACTCATAAAATTACCTACTAAATCATGAAGGTGCTGCAAATTGCATTGTTGGAAAGAATAATGAACTGATTAAATTACTTATCCTTAGAAGTAATGAAATAATTTAAAAGATTTAAAATTCAAAACAAATTAAGTTGCCTTCCCATTATTACAATATACATTTTTACTGTATTAGTTTTTTAACCACCAGAAATGAAGATTTCTCTCCTCAAAAAAATCTGGAAACAGAAAAGTTTAAGTAGAAGCTACAAATCTGATAGTAACTCAAGCATTTTTCATGTACGTGTTTTTCAGCAGTAGCTAAATTATGATGGGGGAAGAGGTTGAAATCAGTTTGAAATGCATACATACAAGTTTCGAATCTCATTTATAACTCTCTCTTTAAAAAATGTTAAAGGATTTAGGATTCAAGCATCCCTCAGAACAAATGGAATCAGTAAACCTAGCTTGAAAATATATTTTATATAATGTACTAACAAAAAATGAAAATTTAATGGCAAACCAACAAATTTTTAATTAAATATTCTTAATACCATAAAGATATGTTTTCTAAAACACAATAAGTAAATTGTTTTCACCACACACACACACACACATGCACCCCTGTACCCCTACCTTGGAGGCCAATCCAAGCATATTATATCACCCAAATAACCTGCTTGCCAAACTAAATTGTTGCTTTAAGTTGTAGCTCATATAACTAAATGTACTGCAAAGTGTCTAAGTAAAGGTATATCAGCCAGTTAGGCCAAAGCCTAATAACACAAATAATATAAAAATGCTTCTAAGGATTTAAAATCACTGTTGCATTTTTAAAAGTCTGTGTCAAATATTGGCAATGGAAAAAAATACATCATATGATTTTGCTAAAAATATAACTACCATTAATTATCACACTTATTGAAATAGCACTATTTTACCACTACCTACAACTTGAAAAATCAGACCAAGTCCTGTGTTTTATGCTACATTTACTTCTTTATAGAGTCCAAATGAAAGAATCCTGAGGAACAAAACTGACAGCCCACATGGAAGGGACAAATGATCCTTGTCTTTTACATGTATTTAAGAGTCTCACTCTGAATGTCTTCATATGGTACTCACCATGACAGTCAAAGTGTCCATGTCCATGATCATGACTATGTGCATCACGTTTCAATTCATGACTATGGCCATGGTCTCCATGACCATGGCCGTGATCTCCATGTCCATGTCCATGATCAAGTGCACCATTAAAGAGAGAATGACTATGTCCATGCCCTACAAAAAATATATATATATAGTTTAGAGGAAAAAATGCATAAAAATGGATTAAAATATAAATTCCACATGTTAATACCTATGATGTATCCCAAAGACACATCCCTGCCAAAGATTTCATTGCCAGGAATAAAAATAATATAAGCGACATGTGGATGCATTTCAAATTATTAGATAATGGAGAGAGAATCATGATTTTTAAAATTAATAATAATATTCTAAAAAGATAAAGTAATAGCAAATGTTCCAGAAAAGATACAATTTACGTATATGGAAATCCTGGGGATCATAGATTTAGAGCTGTGAGGGATGTTAGAGGCTAACAGATCCACTTCCTCACTTTACAGATGAGGCAGAGAAAGAGAGTTGTTAAGTGACTTGGCCAGGGTCAGAGAGCTAGTGAGTGCCTGAGGCAATAAATGAATGAAGATCTTTCTGACTCCACGTCCAGCACTTTATTCACTATGGTCTAGGCAAAGGCTGGTTTAAAATTAGTATTTGTATAGCTGGCCTGTGTTAGGACAAGAAGGAATTTAATTCCTAGAAACCAGCAGTGATAAAGGACCCCAAGCTACTCAGCCACTAACAATCCTTGGAAAAAATGTTTTTAGCAACCTTTCCCCATGATAAAAATAAAGGTAGGTTTCTCAAACACCAAAATGCTCATGGTAGCAAATAAATGGAAACAAAAAGTAGGTGCCTCCAGACTGGGGAATGGCAAAACAAACTGTGGTACATATATGCAACGTAATATAATACACCATAAGAAATTATCAATATGAAGAATGAAGAGAAACATGGAAAGGTTCATATGAACTGAAACAAAGTGAAATAAGGAGTAACAATATACACAATGACTATAATAATGTAAATGGAAAGAACAATAAAACCAAAATGAACACTTCATAATTATAATGATCTAAAGCTCATTCTCAAAGAGTAGATGAGACAATGCATTTCCTTCCCTCATTTTCAAAAGCAGTAGACTATGGGTGTGGAATACTGCAGGTACCATCAGACTCATTTGATGAGATGCTTGACTTAGTTGAACCACCTTTCCCACCCCTCGTTTCTTATTCTTTGTTGTTAGGGTTGTTGTAGGAAAAGGGAGGATCTATTCAGAAATGAAAGTGATATAAAAACAAATCAGTAAAAATTTTAATGAAAACCATAATAAATGCTGGTTGAAGTAATAAATTGACTAAAATTCAACCACACTAAAACTAATCAGTTACATTCTGAATTCATACAGTAGGTTCATTTCCATAGCATATTAAAAATATATAAAGTTTATCCTTGGTAAAAACTTCATTTCAAGAGGTTTCATTAATTAAAACACTGCTTTATAAAATATATCTGGAAATATATACGAATTACAATAAGGTATAGAATATATTTGGTAATATTCATATTAGATTACAAAAAAAAAGCCTTAAACATAGAGCATATTAAAAACATATAAAGGTTACCCTGGGTAAAGGCTAAAGAAATTAAAATAAAACTAATTCAGCACCTCAAGACACAAGATTAAATATTATAATATCTTAACATATGTTATAATAATCTTAATATATAAGAGTAAATATTAGGCAGCACCTATGTATGTATGTATGTATGTATGTATGTACCTATGTGTATACATGTATATGTATATATTAATTCTCCCCACTGAAGTTGTTTATTCACAGGCGAGTCATTTTGCAAGGTACACTGCTTTACTACACCAAAGATCCTATTGCAACTCAGGAACACAACCTTGGGAACAGAAATAAAACATAGAAAAGCAAAGTCCAATTGTTCCTTAAAGACTACTACAAGGAAAACTGTTCAAACTCTAAAGAAAAAGAGCCATGATTCAGTTTCACTAAAGAGAGCTTAAAATAATCTAGGAAAAATATTTCCAATACATAGGATATCACTTGTTTCAATTTTGCTTCTGTTTATGCTATAGCAGTTACATCATATTCTTATTGGGTAACTTCTAGGCTTTTTCAAAAATAAAGTAAAATAAAAATTTTGGTCAAGAAGGTACCTTATAAATAAGCTGGTACAATCTCTTCATTTTACAGATAACAGAGTCAGATTACTTGCCCAAAATCACACAGTATGAAGTAATAAAGCTCAAATTGGAATCAAGTCTCCTTACTGTTTTTTCCATTTATATTTCTTACTGTTATCAGTCATAAATTTATGCTGAAAATGAAAAATATTGGGGGCGGGGGTCAAGGCTAAAATGATTTGTAAATTGGAAAGTACTTAATAGTACAAAATCTTCCTATATATAAGTAAACTGCAGTTTTAGTGTAAAGAAGGTTCATAAATGCAGTAATGACTTTTGGATAATATAGTGGATAATATATTTCTGAAAATGTTTAATTTACAACAAGTGAGTAACTAATTTACCATATTCTAATAATATGAGGATCTACAATCTTGTTAGTATAGGTACTCCCTCTGAATGCAGATCACCACTCCATTAAAAACTCATCATCTGAAATCCCATTATCATGAAGACTGAGTGGGCTTTGATGCTTATCATCCCCTTAGCCACTTCAGTGACTCTTCCCAACATCGCCCTTTATATAGGGCTCAGATTTTTCTAGCTAACTTCGGTTCTCATCAGTTGTTCTACTTGATTTCTACTCAAGATTATCATAAACCTATGTACCCAATGAGGTTTCCCCCCCACCCCTTCAGCTTCCTTCTGTATACTGTCTTCCCTCTTTAGAATGTAAGCTCCTTGATGTCAGGACTTGTCTTTTTTACTGCATGTATCCCCAGCGCTTAGCACGGTGCCTGGTACGTATTTACTATCTATTTATTGAATACTGAAAACTTAGACCTGTGATGAGTTTGACTGATTTCTAGCTAAAATCTAGAATAAATTACCGAAGGAATGGCAAGTGAACATTTAACTCTGGAAGCAGTTAGTACAAGGAGCAAGTACAACTTCTTAAGAACAGGGCATGCTGGACTAACTTTAGATCCTTCCTCGTCAGAGATACAAAATTGATAAATAAAGTAGACGCTATAGCTTACTTAGATGTCAGCAAAGCATTTGATAAAGGCTTTCAGGTTACTGGGGGGGAGTGGAAATATGTGGGTTATACACTAGTAAATTAAGTAAATTCAATACTAATTGAATAGCCAGACCAAAAGAGTAGGCAGCAGCGGCTTGACCTCGTCTTAGAAGGAAACCTCCAGCGGAGGGCCCGTGGGATTGGTGCTGTTAAAAGGTATAGATAATACACACTTCAAATGTGTAAGATGACACTAAACTTGGGAGCACAGAACCGCATGACAGAGTTAATATTCAAAAAGCTCTTGAAAGGCTAGAACACTGGACCAAACCTGAAATTCAATATGGATAATGTAAAATTTTATATTTGGTTTCAAAAAAGCCATTTCCAAAGTGGAAAATAGAAGAGATCTAGCTGAGGAGCAGTTTGCCTGAAAATGATCTAAGGGTTTTACTGAACTAAAAGGCTGATATGAGTCAAGAGTAGGATATATCCATTGAGAAATCAAATGTGACCTTAAGCTACCTAAGCTTTAAGTCAGAGAGACAGAGTATCCAGCAATCTGGAAGTTGACAGTCCAGCTTTACTATGCCTTGGTCAGGCTGCATAAAGAGTAAGGTAATCTGACTGACTAAACTGACGGCTCTCTTCAAGTACATGAAGAGAGGTCATGCCACTGGAGGCTTGTAAGCCAAGGCCAGATGATTACTTGTTAGGTATGTCATAGAGGGAATGGCCTCCTTTGTAGTTCTAGAGTTCGTATAAAACTCAAAATTCTTTACTCTAAGACTAGTCTGGCAATGAGCCTCTTTGAACCTAGCTAGACACCAGGCCTGGACTCAAAGCCTTTCTCCATTTCCACTGCGCCCAGAGTACCTCCACACTATGAGGCATCAGAGCCAACCTTTAGAGGAAGAAACTGAGTAAGACTGAATAGTGCTTTACTAAACTGAAGAGAAACCAGGTTTTTTTTCTCCTGACATATAAAGACCTCTTAGTTACCATAAACAGCTTACCATACTACTTTCTCTAGTTACAACTGAAGCAAAGAAGAAAAACCAAAACCAGCTTCCCCACCAGCGTGCATACATGAAGAAAAGAGCCTAGGCTGGAAGGCACTATTGCTGTTGCTACAAAATAAGGGAGGCAGAACATTCCTGTTTGCATACTATATACAACTGCCTTGGTCTCAATTCTCTAAGAGACAGTAAGCTCACTTGTCAAACCCACCCTTCCTTCCCATAAATCCCCAAAGAGTAAGGGGCTTAGTGTGAGAGGAAACATGGTGGATGAAGGGTTGGACTTGGAGTCAGTAAGACCTGAATTAAAATTCTGCCTCTGAAATTTAGTGACTATGTAGCCTTAGGCAAGTCAGTCTCTGAGCCTCAGTGTCTTCATCTGTAAAATGGGGATAATAATACCTTTATTATGTTGCTCATAGGAGTTTGGGGAGGCGGATCCCTCTCACTAACCATCCTAGTGATTAATAACTTCCAGTTACACAGTGCTTTAAAGTTTACAGGTATGTTATTTGAGCCTCACAGCAACCCCACGAGTGGATACTATGGGTATTATTACCCCAATTTTAGCAATGAGGAAACTGAGGCTCAAAGTTTAAGTGACTTGAATAAATAACCTAACTCTGGGAAAAACCTAAATTAATGGGATAGGAGCATAGGATTTAGAGCTGGGAACTTACAAATGAACTAATCTACCCTCCTCATTTTGTAGAAGGGGAAACTGAGGTAAAGGGTTTAGTATCAGGTTGTAAATTTGAGAAAATTTCTCAAAACTATCCAGCAATATTAACATTGGTTAATCTAATGTCCTTTTTTTAGTGCCAAATTGAAATAACTTTGTTAAAAATACCTTTCAGACAGATCTTAATCCTATTTCCTGGTTTTGTTTTAGTTATTCCACTGTACTATCACAGTTGGATCCTGAAATAATATTCCATTCAACCATAAATTTCAGCTAATCCTTTCTATAATAAAACTACTCAAAACTCTTCTAACAAAACAGTAAGATAAATGTAGCTTTCACTAAAATTAAAAAGCCACAAACCTAACTATGGCCATAAATATGCAACATCTTAGCTGAACAAATTAAACTACAATAGAAGTAAGGAAAACCTTCCTAACAAGTAATAATCCAACTTCGGAATAGGTTGTCTTCTAAGGCAGCTGAGTTCCCTATTATTGGAGGAAAAAATGAGGGAATGTGTAGCAAGGATTCTTATTAAGATATGGGTTGGACTAGCTGACCTCTGAGGTCCTATGATTCTATGTCCAATATTTGGTCTTTACATTTAGCTTTGTATAAAAACCATCACATAAATTGTCAAAATTATTCATTTTCACAAGCAGCCTAGAAATGAAGAAAAAAGAAAAAAAGGCTCTAACCATCATACCAGAGCCATGTGAATGTCCATGACCTCCATGTTGGAAAGCAAATATTCCTATTAGGTTTACAACAAACCCAAGCACAGAAACAAGTAGTAGTCTCTCGTGGTGAACATCTGGAGGTGCTAATGCTCTCTAGAAAACACATAACACATAAGAGACAACATTAAAATCAAAACCTGATTAGATAAAAAAAATTAAAAGACAAAGCAAAAAAATCATTAAGGTTAAAATAACAGCATTCAGTGGCTCTTATTTTCAAAAGAAAAAGCCAAATTCAAATAACATAACTGTCTCACACATAGCAGGCACTTAAATGTGCTTGGTGAATAGGATTAGGTTGTAAGCCATCACAGGACATAAGGTAGTAAATCAGAGAATCATACATTGAAAGTCAGATGGGACCTTGGAGGTGATCTAGTCCAACCTCTTCATTTTACAGATAAGGAAACTGAGGCCCTGAGTTTAAGTGACTTGCTCAAGGTAAGACACAGATAGTTAAGTGACACAGGAAGTAAAGTAGAGGCTGGATTTCAGCCTTACTCCTCTGATTCCAAATTCTGTGTTCTTTCCATTGCACCATGAAGTGTTAAGATCATAAACCATAAAATACAGTAATTATGCTACTTAAATAATACAAGGACCTGTGACTTTATTTGGGTAGCACTCTCCTAGACCCTTATATAAGCATGAGATGGTCTTCAAGAGTTTCTTGAAGAGGGTCTTTACCAGAGGCAATCTGGTGGTGAACTTCAACTAATAATGGTGATGATGGTGGTGATAATAATAATAATAACAATAATATATCTCCATAAGATGTCTATTTGCATGAATCCTACAACTGGCTTAACATTTGCCCTTTTTCTGGGATTCCTGATACATTATTTTTCTCCATGTCTATTATGTCATTTGCAAACTAAGTTAGGATTAATCTTTGTATAGTAAGTATTTCCTGATTAACCCCACACTAACTGGATCATTAACTCTGTATTTTCTCAACATTTTGTACATAGTTCATATTGTATTAGTATGCATTTTTTTGTTTGTTTTCAAGGTGTTTCAAATAATGGCCTATCTTGTTAGAAAAGGTAGATTACAAATTCCTCAAATGCAGAGGTAGTATCTTTCTTCTCCTGCTAACAGATCTTCTATTGTATTTAACATATCAGTATCAGTGAGAATCCTTCAATAAATGCTTGCCGCATTGCTGAAAGAATGAAAAATAGCTCTAATACAATATATCTAGAAATGAAAAGTCACACTTCAGAAAAAAAAAAAAGATTTACTGATTCTATTATACTGTACCTCAACACCTTCAGAGAAAATAAAAAAGGCAGTGAAGATCAAAAATAGGCCATTTACAAAACCAGCCAGAACTTCCGCTCTAACATACCTGGGGAATGACCAAACAATTGAATTATTAACTGCAAAGGCATATAATAAATTCACATTTTTTCAAAGGTTTAAATCTATACTGCATAGTTGCATACTTCCAAAAATGTTCCAGGAATCTATAAGTACAAGTGGTGCGAATGAAGGAATGGTAGGAAGCAGGGCATGGGAGTGATGTTAATTCTGATTAAAGAAGAGCTATAATTAACAGTTAAATACCATACCAAACATAGAGTACTAGGGAACAATTGGAAAGTACTTATTAGAGAAAATCAACTTGGAAAACCCTTAGACAGACATGCAAATCTAAAAGTGCCTCACAATCACTAAATTAGAGAGAGAAATTCAGAGCCAGACAATGGGTCAGATGGACAAAAGCAAGGGTGGGAAAAAAAGAACAGGGGTGAAAGCTTTCAGTAAATTATATCTTTTCATTTTTTTAAAGAAATGCTTACAATTTCTGCCATCCTATGCTTAAATTACAGAAACTGTAACTTTGAACTAAAGAAAAAGAATTGATTCAACTTCAAGGATTATTACAGAAGCAACCTGACATTTATATTTCCATTACTACTGCCAGCAAGCCTAGCAAAGATTTTTTTAAAATCTCCATTTTTTTAAGCCTTTCAATTGGAACTTTATTTGCTAAATACTAGTGATTTCTCCTTAGATTTCTGAAACTTTTAAATTCCTATCAGAGTAAAGTATTAGAGGGAGGGGAAAGCCTTTATTTATCTTTTTATGTTTATTTTGCTTGGCTAAAGTCATTAGACACAATTTTAATTTAACTTTTATACATTTTCAAAGGGTGCTGACACTTAAGTTAATCAGTCTAGTTATCAAACCATACAAGGAGACATAAAAATTGCCGGCTTATAGAACTTTTTGGTTACTAAAGTAAAAGGCAAAACGTTACAACTAGAGCATAATATTTTAATTTTAGATCACTTAGTTATACTTGGTCTTGTCCTAAAGTGAAGTGTGTTCCAACATGTCCTTTAGGTCTGCATTTAAAGGAGATAAAATGACAACACAAAACAAAGGAGCCTAAGAGAAAATTCATTCTGATTGCTCTGTTAAAGAACCCACTGGATTTCAAGGGAAGAAAGCCTAGTGACTACATGAATACACTTTTCTGTTCCCATAGCTAATTGCTAGTTGAATTAGATTTGTTTTGATTAGCCTTGCTGGCTAGTATATAAGGGTATATTTGCATACACCTGGCTCCCTGGTATGTATGAATCACAAAATTTATGAAAAATAAGATGTGTTTGTATTTACTAAAACTCTTACTTATACGACATCAAAAAGTACAATTCATGTATTTACTAATGGTTTTTCTTTCAGAAGATCTTTATTGGTTTTCAAGCTTTCCAATAACAATACAAAAAACACATTTATGCGTACAAGGGAAGGTATAGATACACCACAATTATACTCTGAATGACTGATCTCTTGGTTTGTAGATCATTCAATTCGGGAAGGGATAGCTAATGTGTTAGACAACAGATTCAAGATCCAAAAAGATCTTGATAAACTAATGCTGAGTCAATCTAAAAAGATTATATTTATTAGGAATAAATTTAAAGTCTTAAAACTTGGGTAAAAAAAAAAATCAACTTCCTAAGGATGCAATAGGGGAGTCTGAATGGCAAGACAGCAGTAAGAGTTGGGGACTTCAGTGGATTGAAAGTAAACAGGTGTTAATACTGTGAAATAGTTGCCCAAAACAAGCCACCATGCTCTTTGGTTCCATTAAGAAAGGCAGAAATAAGATGTGAGCATATATCCTGCCCTGGTCAACCCACCCTGGGAGTACTGGGTTCAGTTCTAAGTACCATCTTTTGGGAAAGGCATTGATCAGATACTCCAGAGAGTATAGAGAAAAAGATAATAGGGATGGTGAAGGGCCTCAAGTACATGCCTTATGAGACACGGTTGAAAGAACTGAGTGTGTTAAAAGCCCTATTAGGAGAGATATGGTAGCTCTCTTCAAGTACTTTGCTATCATGCAAAAGAAGGATTAGATTTGTCCTGTTTGTCCCCAGAGCATATAACCAAAAACAAAAAGTATTACGGAATCTGCAAAGAGGCAAATTTAAGCATGATATAAAGAAAAACTTAGAAGTGGTCAGTGCTGAAATGGGCTGCCTCCTTACCCCTCAGCAAAGGCCTTTAAGGAAAGGCTGCAAGACTACTTGCCAGGAATATTGTAGAGTAAATTCTTATTTAGGTTTAGGTGACTTCTGAGGTACCCTCCAACTCTTAAGAGTCTATGATTCTGCTGCTTATCACATACACATTTTATCCAGTCTTATAAGTTAAAAGATAATGGCGCAAAAAGGATGACTATTAAATAAGCAAATATTGAATTTGCTCACTGCTTCTCTCCTTCCTTTACTGTAGCTTTAGCCGGCTATTCTATCCAGTCTCCCTATCCCCAAGCATTTTGGGGTTTATCCAAAGGCTTATCAGGCTTCCAGCTCATTTGTCACAAGTGCCAAAATCTAAAAATGTTCCTGTGGCCAATAACAGCTACAATGGCTACTGTGATTAACACTTCAATGTTGTACCAGAAGTATCTCCCTCTTATTCCCTTTCCTGAGAGAGAAAGAAATAAAGATGGGGATGGCAAAAGAATCACCCTCTCCAGCGACAAACCATCAGGTGATGTTTACCTGTTTACCACTGATTCAACTCAACCCATTATCTGTCCCAGTTTTTATGGTCATTCTCTTTACACCAAATTTATTTCACCCCCCAAATACAACTGTAATCAGTACATTAAGACAACCCCCGCATAAGTGAACACAGTATATAAACCCACTGCAAATATAAAATGTCGGCTAACATCAACAATTATAACTTGCTCTACTGACTAATACTGCCCAAAACTACCAGTGAAAATATCATACAGAAAAAAGTTATTATATGTACCAAGACAAACACTTGATGAACTCACGATTTAATTTACAAATAAAAATGTTGAAAAACTTTATAGTTGTTTTCCAAAACGTTATAATTAAAACTATTGTAAACTCCTCATGCAGAACTGGAGAATCAAATCACCAAACCTGCAATACACAGATTGCTGATTATCAAATAAGAAAAATGTATAGCATTGAAACTATATTGAACAAAAGTCAATCATTATTGATAATTCAGAAGGCATTTTATGACCTTTCAGTATCTGAGGCTCAAAATTATTATAAATATCAATTATACTATGGTAGTACATAAAATATTCTGACTATTTAAATTTTATAGTTCTTCAGATTCTGAGCAAAGCAGGTTTTACCATATGAGCTAGTCCCAATAATATGAACAATTTGTTTTTATTTCCTGTTTTATGTTTGCAAAACTGAATATTAGGAGAGACCCAAACCATAGCAATGACATATGCCAAAACACTGATAAAAATGCACAGTAATGCTACCATCCACGATAATGTAAAAGAATACGTTTGTAGAATAAATGAATGAATTACAAAGAACAAATCATGGAAAAGTTAAATACTATTTTGTAAACTCTAATATATTACATAAATGTGAGTCACTGTTTGTCTCAAAGAATACAATTCGGATGGAGACCAGATTGCTTAGCATAGTGCCTTGGACAAAGCAAAACAATCAAGTTCATCTTTTAAAAAAATTTATAATAGTCTGCATATAATCATGGCCACAAAATGTATAAGAATATATAAATGAGGAATGTAAGTCTCCATCTGCTCTATAATACAATGACTCTAAATACAGTATCATCATGCTGTTGTTTTTGGTGAGCTGTTTCAGTTGTGACCCCTTTGGGGATTTTCTTGGCAGAGACACTGGATTGGTTTGCCATTTCCTTCTCCAGTTCATTCTACAGACGAGGAAACTGAGGCAATCAGGGTTAATTGACTTGCCGAGGGTCACACAGCTAGTAAGTGTCTAAGGCCACTTTTGAATTCAGGTCCTCCTAACTCTCAGGCTGGCACTCTATCCATTGTACCACCTAGCTGCCCCTCATCATGCTACAAACAAGAAAACAAAAACTCACTTTTCTTCATGTGATTTTAATTTTGCAAAATGGCTCTACTGACAATCCTCCTGTGAGGTAGGTTGTACAAGTATTTTGATCCACATTTTACTAAATATGATGGAGAAGCAGAGGCTTGAGAAAGTAAATGAGGTCACACAGCACATTAATGTCCGAGGTAAAGATTCAAATCCTGACTACAAGTCCAAGGCTCTATCTACTTCACCATTGTCATAAAAAACTTCTTTACATTAAAAAAAAGAAGTGTTTTTTTTAAAACCAGTATAAATGCAAGGTTAATGTTCTCCACATGTTTATATTTTCACCTAATACACTACTAAGATTTTGTGAAATGAATGCCTCTTACCCATAGGAAAAAGCATCATTATCTCTCCATTTTGAAATTACAGAAGCTGCCAGTCCAGCCAAGATAGCAGTGCTGTCGAAGAACATATGAAAAGAATCGGAAATCAAACCTAAACTGGGAGAAAAAAAACACATACATTAAGTCATAATTATAACCAAATATTAAGCAAGCACCCTAACTATACTGAAACATGTCAATCTAGTAACAATCCATGAGGAACGTCCATTCCTAAAAAGCCAACAAAGAAACATAAAGGACACAATTTCACATATAAAAAAGAGAATATTAAAGATAACTATATAATACTTTCAAGCATAGGTTATCAAGGCATATCTAAACTAATTAACAGTTTAATGTTACTTGGACATCAACCTCTTGCAATCTGGCATCAGACACTAAAACTCTCTCTTTCCAAGGTTACCAATGATCTCCTAAATGCTAAATCCAAAGATCTTTTCTCAGTCTTCATCTTTCTAAATCTCTCTATACCTTGTGATTTGATCGTTCCCTTTTCCTGGATACTATACATAAGTGGTATCAAACTCAAACAGAAACACCACACCATATGCAGGGATTCCTACGGCCACAAAATGACTTAGTTTTAAAATACAGTATCATTTATGTTTAAATTAATTTTTATTTTGTTAAATATCTTCAGACTATATTTTAATCTAGTTGGACCCACTTGCAAATATTGTGGGCCACATGCCATGTGTCTGACACCTCTGCTCTACACTCTCTGGATTTTGCTGACATTAAGTGTTCCTGGTTCTTCATCTAACTCATCTAACCTCATTCCTTTCGTTTCCTTTGCTGAGTTTGTCATCTCTTATGTGGGAATGTAACTCAGAGGTTTGTCTTGGGCCTTCTTTCTGTATTCCTTGATGATCTTAAATTTTCATGAGTTCAGTTCTACGTAGATGACTCTCATATCTCCAGATTAGATCATCTTTCTTCTGAGCTCCAGTTTTACCTCATGCTCCTACTAGGTATTTGAAGCTCTATGTGACTAAAACAGTACTCATGCCCCCCCACCTCCACCCCCACGGCTCCCTGTTTGTATCAAAGGCACTACTACCCTTCTAGACATCCAGATTCAAAACCTCTAAGTCATGCTCCACTCCTTCTTCTCTTCATACCTTTCATATGCAATCAGTTATGAAGTCCTGTAGATTGTACCTCCCCATCTTTCTACTAGTTCAATTTATGTAGCAACTACCCTATGCCAGGGCCCTCATCACCTCACCTGAACCACATATCTCTCTGCCTCTAGTTTCACATCCCTTCGATCCACCCTCCACTCATCTGCCAGATTATCTTTCATCATTACAAAAGCACACTGACTGCCACTCCCCTGCTCGAGATGCTTCCTGTTGTTAGCAGGATAAAATATAAACTCCTCTGCCTGGCATTTAAAGCAGTTCACAATCTGGCTCTAACCTCTTTCCAGACTGACCTGATAAACTCTGTTATTCCTCATAAACTGTTTCACTCAAACTGCCCTACTTGCTGTTCCTATACATGACATTCTATCTACCACCTTCATTCCTTTGTATAGGCTTTCCCTTATTCCTGGAATGCTCTCCCTCCTAACCTTTGCCTCAAAAAACCCCACAATTCTTTCAAAATACATTTCAGCTACCACTTCCAACAAGAAGCTTTTTGTGATTTCCTCAAGCGTTAGCGTTCTCTCTTCTCTAAAACAAATCCTTTTTATTGACTCTATGTATTTCGTATATACTTAACTATAAACATGTTTTCCCCCCAAGTTGAATGAATCCAACTACTTGGCTCCTCAAGTGTCAGAGCATATAACAGGTACATAATAAATACATGTTGAATCAAGGAGTTCAACATATGGCTCATATTGATGATCTCTCAAACTCTCTCACCTCTTGACTCCTCAGTCTCCTTAAACCCTATGACCTATTCCTGTACTCTACCTCAGCTACACACTGCATCTCAGTGTCATCTACAAGTGTTCAACTTCCTAACATTCCTCTACAGGGCCAAATAACTCCAGCTCTAATTGATTGGCCAACAACAGGTCCCAGGCCAAGCTCTATTTGGTCACTGTTTGGGCCCTGATGGACTCAAAGTGAAAGTATATAGCAATTATTTGTTTTGGTCAGAAATATGAGGGTCTTCCCCTGCCAGATTTATTTTTTTTAAAACAGGTAATAGAGGCCATTCTCTGCCTCATTTCTTACCTAGCCTTAATCACTGAATGGGCAGTGCCTCAGTCAAACTGAGACCTGTTAAAGAACTTAGCCTTAAAAAGGCCACGGTCTCCCTCTACATCCTGGGCCATCTCCACTTGTCCTGATCTATAGGTGGCCACTGGACCCAGATGCCTCTGGAGGAGAAAGTGAGGCTGGTGACTTTGTCCAGCCCTTCTTCACTCAAATCCAACTCACTTGCATGTCATGGCATCACCTCTCTGATGTCATGGTCCTCTTCAAGAATGAAGGACAGACAACAACCTCTTTCACAATGCTGCTAAAATGATTTCCCTAAGTATAGATATGACCATGTTAATTTCCTATTATCTCTACAATAGACTATAAATCTCTCTGTTTAGTAAAGCTCTTCATAACTTGGCCCCAACCTATATGTCCAACCTCATTGTGCATTACTTCCTTTCCCACACTGTGTGATCCCATCAAATTGGCCTTCTCTGTGTTCTTCACACTCAACATTCATCTTCCCTTCTCTGTCCTCAGTATTTGCACTGTACCCACTCCTCACATCCACCTCAAAAAGTCCCTCTCTTCCTACAAGACACAGTTCACATGCCACTTTCCAAATGAAGTCTTTCCTGATGCCCCCAACTGCTAGTGCCCTTTCTTCTAAAATACCCTGTAGTTAAAATACTACGTATTTCTTCCTATTTATTTTCTTTGTATCTATCCTGTGTATGTGTGTGTGTGTACACACACACACACACACACGGGTGTCCCATGAGCTTTACTATAATTTTAAGCTTTAAACTTAAATAACTAATAGCTTAAAATTATTAAACTAGTTGTTGCGTCTTCCATTGCAATGTAAGCTCCTTAAGAGGCAAGATCAGGTTTTTTCCCCCATTATATTTTTGTCCCTAGCACCTAGCCCTGGCATAGGACAGATGCTTAATAAATGCTTGCTGATTAAACTGAATTGAGATTATTTTCATTTTTATACAGCAATGTTTATATTACACTAAGGTTACCATCCTGATCACATATGTATTTTTTTTAGCAGAAATAAAAATAGCATAAAAACATGGAATAGGCAACTTTTGGGGTCCTCTGTTTCATAATCAGGGACCCACTCCTTTCCCAATCCACTGGTATTTCAACTCACTCATAAGTATGCCTGATCACTCAGTCTACAACCTTGACCTTTCTGCAGCATCTGATACTGCTGACTAGTCCCTCTCTTCCTAGAGATTTTCTCTTGGTTTTTCCTCAATCTGATTTGCTGCATCATCATGCCTATCACTGATATGGTGGGAGGGAAGGAAGAAATGAATATTTATATAGCACCTACTTTGTGCCAGGCATTGTGCTAAGTGCTGTTTACAAATATTATCTCATTTGATCCTTGCAATAACGCTATGTGGTAGGTGCTGTTATCCACATTTTACAGTTAAGGAAACTGAGGCAAACATGTTAAGTAACTTGTTCAGGGTCATACAGCTAGTAAATGTCTAAGGCTGCATTTGAACTCAAGTCTTCCTGACTCCAGGCCCAGCACTCTATCCCCTGCGCCACCTAGCTGTGCCATATCCTGATGACTTACTCACCAGATGCATTTCCAGATAGAGAAGAGAGTGGCTACACTCAGAGAAGTTAAGTGCCACTATGTCCTTGTTGAATATTATTGCTGGGTTAGGCAAAGTAAACCTCCTACATTAAATGTTCTGTGACTTGCGAATGCCTCATTTCATCCTAATACTGAACGTGAACTAAGAGGATGCTGTCATTAAAACCATTCTTACAACATTCATTTCTCCTAACTATAGGTGTATCCCAAAGCTCTGTAATGAGTTCTCCTCTCTAAATATTCTCTCTGGGTTACCTCCTTAGCTTCTATGGGCTTAATTACTATCTCTATGCATATGACTCATAGATCTCTCTATTCAGTCCCAGTTTCTCTGAAGCTCCAAACCCATACCATCAACTGCCTATAGTAGATATATTAAACTGGGTCTCCCAGAATCCATCTCAAACTCAGATATGTTTAATATAAAACTCATTTTCTCTTCCTCCCCCAATCCGTCCTTCTACCAAAATTTCCTAATTTCTTTCAAGAGACTACCATTCTTCTGGTCTACAAGGTTTATAACTGAGGCACTATCCTCAAGCTCTCACTCTTTCTTACCCCACATATCTAATCAGTTGTCAAGTGATGCCATTTCTACCTTTACAACATCTCTTTCATCTAACCCCTTCTTTCTACTCAAACAGCCACCACCTTAGATCAGACCCTCGGCACCTCTCCCCTAGACTTATTTTAACACTCTCTTAATTGGTCTCGCTGACTCAAGTCTCTCCCCACTCCAACAGGGAAAAGGGGGACTGGAATAAGCATTTATATAGCTCATGTTACATGCCAAGCACCATGCTTGAAACCTTAATGACTCATTCTCTCTCATTTCCAATATTCAGTCAGCGGTTAATCCTATCAGTTCTTATTTTGCAACATCTCTCCTATACACTTCTTTCTCTCTTCTGACACTACTACCACCCTGATATAGGCCATTATCACCTCATGTCTGGACTACTGCAAAAGTCTACTGGTTAGTCTCCTTGCCTCAAGTCTCTATCCACTCCAGACCATCCTCCATTCAGCTCATAATGAATTTCCTAAAGTTAAGGTCTGACCATGTCATATCTCCCCATACTCCCACCCCACCCCCATTCAATAAACTCCAATGGTTCATTATTTATTACTTCCAGAATCAAAAATAAAATCCTCCATTTGGCTTTTAAATTTCTTCATAATCTGCCCCCTTCCTAGTCTTCTTATACCTTATTCCCATCTCTTTTTTATCTCTTCCATACTCAGTTAACCCAGTGCCACTGGCCTCCTTGCTGATGATACTCCATCTCCTGACTGGGGGCATTTTCACTGGCTGTCCCCCATGCCTAGAACTCTCTTCTTCCTCATCTCTGCTTTCTGGCTTCCCTGGCCTTTTTCAAGTCTCAGCTAAAGAAGCCTCCCTCATCTTAGTGCCTTTCCTCTGAGACTGCCTCCAATTTACCCTGTATATCATGTTTGTACATAGTTGTTTGAATGTTGTCTCTCCCACTGAGATGGTGAGTTCTGTTAGAGCAAGGCTTGTTTTTTGCATTTCTTTGTATTCCCTGTACTCAGCACAGCGACTAGAACATTAAAGGTACTTAATAAATGCTTGTTGATTAACCTCAAGCCATAATAATCTCTCACTTCTCTAAATGCCTAGAACCACCTATTACGAATCTAAATTTATTAAGAACCAGCTAAATACAAGGTTACTAAATGCTAGGAGAAATGATGAATGACATAGTCCTTATTGTTAAGGAGCTTAAAAAAGTACTAGGAAGATGTAAGATGCAAATTAATAACTATAAGACTCATTTTAATGAAGTGCACAAGAGACGAACAAAGGTCATGAGTCCTCAGGAAGGAGCATTAACTTCTAGAGGCTTCATGGTTGAAGTGGCACCTGAGCTGGCCTTCCAAGTATAACAGAGACAGAGGATAAGTGAATTCCAAGTGTAAAGGATCACATGAGGAAATGTAAAGGCAGTAAGGACTAGCCAAAATTGAGGGAACATTAGTAATATAATCTCACTGAAATACAGAGCTTATGAAGAGAAGAAACACAAAGGTGGAAAGGTGGGTGAGAAATAAGACTTTAAACGTAGAAAACATAGTTTTCCACTACCAACTAAAATCTTAACACTTTAGCATGACATTGAAAACACTACATAACCATCCTCCAATACACCCTTTCCCACCTTATCTCATACTACTCTCCTTTAAATATTACATAACAACTAAACTGACAATTTGTTTCCTCAAACTTGCCTTGCCTACTTCCCTCTTTGGGCCTTTGCTACCACTATCTTATGTCTAAAATGTATTTTCCCTACTGAATAAACCTTTTGAAATTCTTCCCATCCTTTACATTTTACTTATAAAATTCCCTTACATATAAAAGAAAATTTCTTCACAATTAAGGATAAGCAAAAATGGAGTGGCTGCCTCAGAAAGTAATCAGCTGTCCCTCCAAGCAGGTCTTTAAGTACAGCCTAGATCTTGACTCACTGAAGATGTCACAGAAGGGAATCAGATATGGCTTAGCCTTCCAAATCTTAGATTAAGCAACTATCCTTAATAATAGCCATTTCTTGAGAGGCTATTTCCATATCCCAACTACAAAAACTTTTTGGCTTGGATAAAATTATATTCTTCAGGATAATTACTAGTAACTTCAAAATAATATGCAACAAAGGAGAGATGGGACGTGGGCAGGAGAGCTCTGAACTATTCTGATTTACATAAATCAATATATGGAACCCAGTAGATGGCACCTGAGCTGATTTTCATTAATACTCAAATCAGAAGTCACCAAAACACCACTTCATCAAATGCCAGCTGAGACAAGGGAATTCACTCTTTCCCCTCATACTTTACGCAACTTAAGAGTCTGTCATCAGTTTTACACAAGTCCTCCTCATCCTGACATCAGAAGGAAAGGGCTGTGGAGCTCTGGGTGAATCACTTTTAAAAGACTCTAAAAATCCTTGAAATAAAGTGACCAAACATCCTGGTGTGCCCAGGACAGGCCAAATTTTTGGTAACTTGTGCCTCAGGGATATGTATCTAGGAAATCCCAAAACCAAAAGTCTCCACGTTCCCTGTTGCAAAGAGCTAGCTAGGATCGCTACAACCTGGAAGGTACCTCTTCCTAAATCAGTTAAGAGACTGGAATGGTTTGTCATTTCCTTCTACAACTCATGTTACATACGAGGAAATTGAGATAAACAGGGTAAAGTGATTTGCCCAGGGTCCCAGAGCTAGTAAGTATCTGAGACCACTGAGATCTGAACTCACGAAGATGAGTCTTCCTGACTTCAGGCCCAGTACTCCATCCACTGCACCACCTAACCAGCCCTGGGCAATACATTACACATAGGATTTTGAAAAATGTCTCAAATATCATAAAGAATCTTTTCTACTACATCCACGTGCAGTTATACCAAAAAATAAGCACGACCGTATTTACCCTTTTATCCAGGGCAGCTTTAAGCATTCCTTTTGTACCACACTCCCTTTCACTTCAATTTGTTACAACTTATAAACATAGTATCCAAAAAATGTTTTGTGTAAAGATATAAAAACAATTAAAATAACTTCCCCTATGTTGTAGCAATATGAACATATTTAAACAAAGTCTGGATTCAACATGATACTGATGTTCTTTGAAGTGTGATTCTGCCTGAAACTCTAATCATTTATTATACTGTCAGATATCATCTCTGCCATCAAGCATATTTTACTTCATTGTTTCTCTTTGTCAGACTGGGATGTATAAATGTAAGAATTAGGGAAGGCGAGAGGGAAGGAAGAAGAGAAAGAAGAAAAGGAGAAGGGAAGGAAGGAAAAAAGAAGGAAGGAAAGCAGGGAAGACAGAAGGGAGGAAGAAAGGAAGGAAGCTCCAATCATTCAACCAAAACAAAACAGCATTGCATTCTTCCTACTTTGTGATACACGAGTTTCTCATATCAGTGTGTCATCCTGGTTTGGGGATTATTCAAACATGGCTGAGCAAACCTGAAAATCACCCTCTGCTGGTTTCCTACTTAAAACCACACGTAAAACCCCTTCTCTTAAAGAACATTGACTTGATGGCTTACCTGCTCTAAAGGTACATACCATTGATACTGTATCAACTATATATATGTAGTATAGTATACTATACCAACTATATGTAGTATAGTTATAGTGTGAATATTATATAACTTCCCTTCTGAAACAATGTTACATCCCTCATCACCATTACTATTCAATATTGTGCTAGAAATGCTAGCTATAGAAATAACACAAGAAAAAGAAATTGAAGGAATGAGTATAAGCTAAGAGCAAACAAAATGATCACTTTTTGCAGATAAAGTTCCTTACTTAGAAAATCCTATAGATCCAATTAAAAAACTAAATTAAACAATTAACTTCTGCAAAGTTGCAGGATTTAAAGTAAACTCACACAAATTAGCATTTCTGTATATCACTAACAAAATCCAGCATGAAGAGAAAAGAGAAATTCCATTTAAAATAACTATAGACAATATAAAATACTTGGGGTCTACCTGCCAAGATACACACAGGAACTATATGAACACAATTACAAAATACTCTTCACACAAAAAGGCATCTAAATAACAGGCAAAATGTGAATTGCTCATGGGCAGACTGAGCCAATATAAGAAATATGACAATAGTACCTAAATTAATTTACTTACTCAGTGCCATACCAATTAAACTACCAAAGGATTATTTTATAAAGCTAAAAAAAAATACCAAAATTCATTTGGAAGAACAAGAGGTGAACAATATCAAGGGAAATAATAACAAATAAAGTGGGAAGGGAGACTACCAACATCAAATATCAAACTATACTACAAAGCTGTAAACCACCACACAATTTGGTACTAGGTCAGGCATAGGGGGGATGATCATTGTTAACAGATTAGTTATACAAAACAGAATCAAATAAGCATAGTAGCTCAGTATTTGATAAACCTAAAGATGCCACTTATGAGGGCAAAAACTCTCTATTCAACAAAAACCGTTGAAAAAATTAGAAAGTAGTCTGGCAGAAACCAGATACAGAATATCTCATAATGTATATTAAGACAAGCTCCGGGGCAGCTAAGCGGCTCAGGGAGTAGAGCACCAGCCCTGGAGTCAGGAGGAACTGAGTTCAAATTTGACCTCAGACATTTGACACACTTACTGGCTGTATGACCTTGGGCAAGTCACTTAACCCCAATTTCCCTGTGTTGTCCCCCCCCCCAAATATTTAAGAACTAAAAAACAAACAAACAAAAAAGATAAGCTCCAGAGGGGCACATGATTTAGACATAGAGGGTAAAATAAGAAAAGCAGAGGAGCAAGGAAGAAATTATCTGCCAGATATATGGATAGGGGAAGAATTCATAACCAAACAAGAGACAGAGGCTCAAAGGAGATAAAATGGACAAATCTGATTACATAAAATTAAAATGTTTTTGCACAAAACAAATGTGGCTAAAATTAGAAGAGAAGCAGGGAATTCAGGGAAACCTTTGTAGCAAGTTTCTCTGATAATGGTTTCCATTCTAACATACATAGGGAACTGAGTCAAATTTATAAGAACCATTTCCCAATTGATGAATGGTCAAAGGATATGCATGGGCAGTTTCAGAGGAAGAAATCCAAGGATCAATAGCCATATAAATGCTCTAGATCACTATCAGAAAAATGCACATTAAAACATCACACCTATAAGACTGGCAAAGTTAACAAAAAAAGGAAAATGACAAATGATGGAAAGGATGTGGGAAAACAGAAACATTAATATATGGTTGGTGGAACTATGAACTGGTCCAGTCATTCTGGAAAGCAATTTGGAAATATGCCTCCCAAAAATGGTTAAATTGTACATATCTTTTGACCCAGAAATACTGCTACTAGATCTATATGCCAGAAAGTTCCAAGAAAGAGGAAAAGAACCGATGGGTTGGGTTTTTTTTTTCCTAAAACCTTATATCAATTATTTTTGTGGTGACAAAGAGCTGGAAACGGAAGGATTACCCATCAACTGGGGTACGGCTGAACAAGTCAGAGCATGTGAATTTGATAAAATATATTTTGCTATAAGAAATGATAAAGGGGGTGGTTTCAGAAAAATCTCAGATGATTTGTACGAACCGATACAAAATGAAGTAAGCAAAACAGCTTAGGATAAGTGACAATATGCCTAAGTAAATTTTCATTTGAAAATTTTTGGCTAACACTTATGAAACTTAAGAAAATGTAGAGCAGTTAAAGGATGTAACTCACACATTAATGTAAGTCAACCATTAGGTATCTGCCGCATGTCTGAAACACCAGAATGTGGTTTTAATTTATAAGTAAAGGATAAATGAAATGGAACTATTTGGGAAACACGAGAAAATCAATAATAGTCAAATGCTATTCTATGGTTAGTAAAACTGTGCTTTTTGAGGTACAAACTCTTGGGACTATAACTTACTGTTGTCTTCAGTTTTGATTACAGGAATGGTTGTCTGAATTGTTGTGAAGCCAAAAGTAGAAAAAGGCATGTATTGCAGTATGATTGCTGCTACAGGTGGATTTCGGTCCCTAGGAAAAGTTGAAGTGACTTCCTTGGCATGGCCTGAGGCCAGAGCCTCTTGACTCACTTTCCTCATTGTGCTGTTTCCTTTCTGAAGAGGAAATGTCCACACCTGGTTAATACTGATCCTGCCTTTGATAACCTGTGACTACATGACTGGCTATCAGATATGACTTGTGCCTGAAATCAAACAGAGCTAAGGGAATTTTTCCCCTATTATAATATATGTCAGGTCAACCTGTGCCCTTCAGGGGACAAGTCTTGACGCTGTTGTAACTGTGTCCCTTCTTTTCCTTTCAAAGCAAATTTCAATAATCAGGGCAGCTGAGCAGTAGAAGTTCTGTAGTACAATACTGGAACATCTCTGAGTTACTATAATAATATGCAAGTATGAAATAGAAGTTCTGTAGTACAATACTGGAACATCTCTGAGTTACTATAATAATATGCAAGTATGAAAAATTTTACAATTTTAATCTGTATTTGTGTTCAGATTGTAATATAGGGATGACAGCCTCCGAAAGGAGGAATTAGTCAAAGTAATAAGACAAAGATATAATGTAAAAGTTTTCTAATTAAACGGAATAGTAAAATTTGAGAAAGGAATAGCCTTAGACTATTAATGCTATATAAAAACTGAAATTCTCTGAAGTCTCAGGTGAATTATGGGTTCCCAATTTGATGTTCTTATAACTCTGCTGTTAATAGGATTAGCTCCATAAGGCTTGGGCTGGTTTTTACCATATGAACTGGTTATTGGAAAACCAAATTTAAGAAACTGCACTAAATTGCATTAAGCCATGTTAGTAGCAGATTTTAGCAGAATTACCTAGGAACCTCTAGAAGTGATTTAGAACCAGAGAAGCCAAGCCCCCTTCAGAGCTGCCCTAAGGATGAGGTCTATTTCAGCATGTCCAAGAGAAGATATTTCATGGGACATCTAAGACTCAAGACAAAAAGTGATGATTAGGACATTGGGAGTGAGTTACTAAGACACAAGGAGACTTAAAGTTATTTACTATTGATGATCATCATTGTATTCTTTTGGTCTTTTGTTTCATGGTGTTTATGTTTGCTGAGTTTTCTTGGCTCCTTTGGTAATATGTAAGCCCTCTATGTACTTTGATCTGTAACCTGACTTATACAATTCTGACTATGATTATATGAAAATCCTTATAAAGTTGGCTTATAGGTAAGTGATCCATGGGGGGAGTGGGCGGGTCCCTCTCTCATGAATCAAAAGGGAGAACTGAGGAAATTGTGGGAATTGGGTGAACCATACTGATGCTATCTTGTGATTCAGTTCTGGAGCTAGCTCAGTTGCCTTTCTATTCAATTACAGGCCTGGTCCAATTTCTGTCTTGTGAGAAAACTTTATTCAATTACGAGAATAGTGAGAAAACTTTATTGTATTGTTTGAACCTAGGCCTATACGGCTGGGAAGCTGGATCACCTTTACCTGCTGCTTAAAGATCCTTAACTAAGGACCTAGGTTATGCTGACCAGAAAACCAGTCAGATCCGAAGATTGATATAAGGAATTCTCTCATAATTACAAATCTTATCTGAAAACTGGCCCCCTACTGGTCCAATCAGTTATTCTTTGTGTCCACATTCTTTTGACTGAGTACACAGAGGCTTGTAAGATCTTACAATTCTTCTTTCTAATTCCAGGGAACTATACCTGTTTGCTCTCCTCCTGCCAACTTGGAAAGTCCCCAAACTTTCCTTCAATTAGAAATCAGATTACCTCATTTTGTACCTGTTCTCTTTTAATTAATTTGTCTTATTTGATTGATTTCAATACATAAAAATCTGTCTCACTTTATATTCAGGGTCTTTGGACTGAGCAGAGTCCGCTGACCCATTTATTATGCCTATTTTGCTAACAAACAGTATAGCTCAGATTGTTTCCTCAGTTACTATTAATTATCCTCCACATATACATATCTGTAACAGGTTTTGTTTTTCTTGACTTCTCAATGGGTGAGGAAGGGGAAAATGGGAGGGAGAAAATTAAGAACTGAAAACAAAATAAAACTGAATTTAAAATATTTTTTAAAAAGAAACAATGTTACAAATGGTAATGCAAAATAAGGAATAATGTTGTCTACTTTCCAATCCAAATCATATTTCAATAAATCATGACAATGAAATAGAACACTTATTTTAAACATTATAAACTAGAAATAGCTTTATTGTTTAATGATTTTGTCTTTTAAAACTGCACTTTTATAAAGTGCATTAAAATATCTGTAAAGGAAATATAATCCACAAACATTTAATTATGGAATACTCCAGGAAGGAAACCAGAAATTTGGACAGACAGGATTTTCAAAATTTGAACTCAGCATATAGAAAACTACATAAAAAGTCTACTGGGGTATTTAAAATGTATAGGTAGTTAATTGAATAGAATATTATTTGTTGTTAAGTTAATTACCCAAGGGTATAATCTAAGAGTCATCCTTAACTCCTCCCTCTCCCTCAGCTCCCTATATTTAGTCAGCTGCCAATTCTTGTCTAATATACTTCCATGACATCTCCCCTATTGGTTCCCTTCTCTCCATTCACATAAGCCATCATGCTAATTCAGGTTCTCATCACCTCTGACCCAGACTACTGTAATAACCTCCTAGCTGATCCTTCTACTTGTAATCATTTCCCCTGGCTAAACTATACTCCATAGAGCTACGAAATAATCTTCCTTGTATAGATGTGTCACCCCCTTATTCAAAAACCTTCAATTGTTCTGTCTTTGCAGCTTACACAGGAAAAAATTCAAACCTCTTGGCCTAGGATTTAAGGCCATACACAACTAGCTTCCACTTACCTCTGCAAATATTTATAAAGTCAAACAGTTAACCTTAAGGGAATTATATTAGGTCCACAATGTCCAAGGGAGTCATGCCCTTTGGTCAAACATTTAACATACATTTATTAAAGTGCTCACTATGTGCCAGGTACTGTGCTAAGTACTGGGGGTACAAAGAAAGATAAAAACAATCTTCTGCCACCAGAAATTAACTTTGTAGTAGGAGAGCCAAGATGAAAATAACTAGATATATACAAAACATATAGAGAATACTTGGGCAGGAATATCAGAGGAAAAGGTACTAGCAGCTAACGAGCCCAGGACAGTCTCCAGAAGAAGCTGGATTTTGAAATGAATCTTTAAGAAAGCCAGGTAAATGAGGTGGAGGTAAAGAAAAAGCACATTCTAAGCATGAGAGAAACCAGTGATAAGATATGGTGATGAGAGATGGAGTGTCTGTTTTAAGGAACAGTCATTAGACCAGTATAACTAACGAGTGAATGGAGGAGAGTTGTGTGTAATAAAATAAGAAAAGCAGGAAGAGCCAAGCTTTAAATGCCAAAGAAAGGACTTTATATTTGATCCTGGAAATAACAGAGCACCACTGGAATTTAGTGAGTGTGGAAGATGGCAATGGTCAAAACTACACTTTAGGGAAATCACCTGGACAGCTGAGTGGTAGATGCAGTAGAACAGGGAGAAATCTGAGGAAGAGAGACTAATTAAAGGCCATTACAATAGCCCAGTCAAGAAGTGATGAGGGCTTGAACTAGGATTACGGCTGAATCTTAAATGTACTTAAATTTAAATAAATTTCGCATCATTGAAAGTATTATTCATTATTTTCTACCAATGAATATGTAAATATTACATAGCAATGAAACTAAACCAATACCCAGATTTCCTTACTTAATTAGAAAGTCAAAAAAAAAAATCCTTTGAGCCTAAAATGGAAAAGGAGAAAGTGATCATATACATATTAACTTCACCCTTTCTCTACGTGTGTGTCTCTGTGTGTGTAGAAGTAGTTTAGAAGTTAGGTGTGCTTTTCTAACAGTAGCTGGAATGTTTGAGGGGAAGGAAGGTAAAAAGTTATCAGTGTTTGATCATACTACAAAAGACAAATTGTAAAAAGTTCAGCCACAGGTCTTCTCTTATCTCTTTTCTCCTTATCTATTCCAAAATATCACGCAATTAAGTTGTCTTTGCCCCCCTTACAGCCTGACTATGGACAAAAATCAAAGGAAGATGTTAACATATGTTGCCAACAGAGCAATCAGGCCCTGTTTCTATGGGCAATTCATTACGACAATAAAATATTAAGTTTATGTAGTTACAAAGCTTTGTAGCCATCTTCGCGCCACACCTTCTCCCCTCTGACCAGATTCTGGAGCTCCTCTCCTGAGTGAGGAGAGCTGTCGAGAACAAATCAGTCCAGAGCTACCATGCTGCTGCTCTCTGGACATCTTCATACCATGTCATTCCCAATCACCTCCGCATTTTCCACCATTAGCCCTAGGAATAGAAATCAAAGCAACACTGCCATTCCAGAAAAGGATGTATCATTCAAACGTTCTGTGGCTTCATCTACAACCATGCGAATTCCAAGGCTAAAACATCCCTCCCTGATCATCCTTATCTCATATGTTGTCTTCCCCATTAGAATATGAGCTCCTCAAGGGCTGAGGCTTTCTTTTTTCTATTTTCATCCCCAGTGCTTATCACAGCGTCTGGCAAATTTCAAGTATTTAATAAATGCTCTTCTTTTGTTTCATTCATTATTTCAATGAAATGCTCAAAACAACCTTATAAACTATATGGGGCAAGGATTAAAAATCCCACTTTATAGACAAGGAAAGTAAGGCTCAGGTTAAATGACTTGTCCAAAGTAATGTAATCAATGTCAGAACTGAAATTAAAATAACAGAATTTCAGAGTTGACTACAATAACATCGGCCTCCACACTCCTCCACAAACAAGACACTCCTCTCTCAGCTCCTGCCATTGTCTCTGGGTCTCCCCCATGCTTCCGATGCTCTCCTTCCTCATCTCTGCCTACTGACCTCACCGGCATCCTTAAGTCCCAATTAAAAATCCCATCTTCTAAAGGAAGCCTTTCCCAACCCTTCTCAGTTCTAGAGGCTTCCCTCTCTGAATCTTTTCCTATTTATCCAGTATGAGCTAATTTGCATTACTTGTTGGCTCTTCCTCATTAGATTGTGAGCTCCTTGAGGATAAGGTCTGTCATATGCCTCATTTTACATCCCCAGTGCTTAGTATAGTGGCTGGCTCATAACAGAAAGCCTGATCAATGTTTACCGATTGGTTCACTGCTTGTTTAACTCGTATCTTAAAAACACATTCCTTCAACACAGCCAATAAATTATCACCATGCCTCTGCTGGAAGACCTCAATGGGGGTGAGAGAGGGAAGAAGGGGGGACACATCACTTCCTGAGGCATCTCATTACGTGGCTGTAATTGTTACTAAATTGTTATTTGCATCAAACCTAAATTGGCCTCTTTGAACCTTCCACTCTTGATTCTGTTCTCTGAAGTCAAATTGAGCAAAATTGAATCCCTCTAATAGGTGACAGCTCCTCAAAAACTCTAAGCAGCAATCATTTTCCCCTTGACCATTCTATTCCCTAGGCTAAACATTTCCAGTTTCTTCAACAAATCCTTATAGCATGAACTTCTGGCCCTTTAATAGCCAAGTCCTGTTTTTGCTCAAAATCCAATATTCTTTCCATTACACAAAGATGTTGCAATGTCGAGTTTTGTATTTCTCTAACAGTACTAACAGTGTACATCTATACAGTACTCCAAAGTTTGAAAATTCTTTCCACACTACACCTCAGTGAGGTAGCTAGTCCAAGTAGCTTTTTGGATTTGTTTGTTCTACTGAGCTATAACTTTATTGGCATAAGCAGCTACCAGTAAGGAAAATGTCTTTGTTCTACCCTGAAGCAGATTGGCAGGTGCTGGGCAACTAGACTCTGGGAGAACTGCCTGGGGACAACGAGCCTTTAAAAGACTTGCCACAGCATCACACAGCCAAGCAAGAATCACAGGTGGAACTTAAAAGTCTTCTGGCCTCTGAAATCAGCTCTTATCCATACTACAACAGCTACAGCACAAATATTATTATCCCTAATTTTCAGATTAGGAAACTGAGGATCAGAAAGGTTAAGTGACTTGTCTGAGGTCACACAATAAGTATCAGTGGCAGGGATTCAAACCCAGGTCTCCAGATTCCAATTCCATTCTATCCACCATACTAGAATTTGATAAAGGCAAGAGTACAAAGCCAGAATGCATGCTGTAAGAAAACTGTGCCCTAACAATGAGGTCTTCAAGCTGCATTACCATAACTTATCGGACTTTCTGGGAAACCCTAACTATACTATAATAGAATTTAAAAGTGGAAGGGCCTGTAGAGATCTAGTGCAATCTCATTTACAATTGAAGGAACTGAGGCCCAGAGAAGCCAAGTGACTTGCCCAGGATCACTCAGGTAATAGTAGTGAAGGCATGATTCAAACTCAAGAACTTAGCAAATCCGGTGCTTTTTCCATTGTATCATACTGCAGCAGTAAATAATTAAGCAATACAGTATAACCAAGAAAAACATCATAGGTACTATAAGAATCTCCTGCAATTCAACAAGCCTATGTTGTAAGCCTACTATGTACAAGAGATACAAAGACAACAAAACGATCTCACCCTCAAAGAGCTTGGGGGGAGGGGGGAGAAGAGGGGACAGAAGGGAGAAGGCAAAGGATATGTAAGCATGTACAGAAAGTAAGTATAAGGTCTATACAAAATAATACTAAGTAATTTCAACAGAGTGAGAGAGTGCTAGAAACTGAGAAAATCAGAAAAGCCTTCAGTAGAACTGCCACTTGAGTTGTGCTTTGAAAGAACTAAAGATGTAGACAGAGTACATTCCAGCCAAGAGGAACCAAGCAAAGTGCTGGGATGGGAGATGGGCGGTCAGTCCAGGAACGTAAAGCAGACCAGTTTGACTGGAATAGTATGAACTGAGAGTGGAAAGATAGATGGGTGCCAGATTGCGGAGGACTTTAAATGTCAAGCTGAGGATTTTGTATTTTATCCTTATGACAATATGGAGCTATTGCAAATGTATGTTTTGGTAATGTTGATGTTTTAGTAATACTGATATGTATGTTTTAGTAATACTGATAAAGTTAAATGGGGGCTGGATTAGAGAAGGGAGAGACTAGAAGCAGGGAGCCCAATCAGGAGAGCACTGCAATAGTCCATGCGAATGGAGGATATGATTTAGCATAGAGATTGTGGGGGAGAAAAGAATGGATGTGAGAAGTGAGGAAGCAGGATCAACTAGACTTGCCAGCCAACTGGATATGGATGTTGAGAGATAAAGAAAAGTCAAGGATGACTCCCAGCTTTTGAACATGGGTGACCGGAAAACCACAGCAGTGTGGCCACCAGCAGAAACAGAAATTCTAAGCAGCTACATGGCAAAACGCTTAGAGTACTGTGCCTAGAGTCAGGAAGAATCACCTTCCTGAGTTCAAATCCAGCCTCAGCCACTTACTAGCGATGTGACCCTGGGCAAGTCACTTCACCCTGTTTGCCTCAGTACCTCATCTGTAAAATGAGCTAGAGAAGGAAATGGCAAGCCACTCCAGTATCTTTTGCCAAGAAAACCCAGAATGGGGTCATGAAGAGTAGGACACAACTGAACAAGTTCAAAACAGGTATTCCCTTAAGGAAGTCATTTCAATTCAAATCTATTCACTGATGTAATTATGAAAGTTACATTGAAAAGCTTCTGCAATACAGCCAACATGTATATACAAGATTGTGAAAATCGTCTGACACAGCGTATGTTGGTATGATTTTTAAAAAGAAAAAAACCTAATGCACTTGTATTGAATGATTACTACAGCATGATGATTTTTGATACAAGTCATGACAAATGTCAAGTACAAGCAGAAAGGTGTTTTTAGAAAATAAAGCATGTTAAAAATTTTGACCTTTCAAGATTTAAGAAATAAAAGTTAAAAAATTTCAATTACTGAAAGAGATCCATATCCCCGTCTAATTTTTTCCTGAAGTACTACTGTGCATTTCATAAAAGCTGGCACCAATAATTTCTCAATCTCGAGAGACTAATGACAGCTTCAATAACAGCCGTCAAGATGTATTTAATACAGGCGAAATGAAGCACAAAGATCAATTGCCAAAAGGATACCTAGCCTGCTTTGGCTCTTGACAACCCAACAGGACCTGATCATTCAACCTCTTTTCTGAAGGAGAAAGACCCTGTGTATTGGCATCCTCCTCCTCCATTGAAGACACAACTTCTTACAAGGGTGCAAAACTTCCCCCACAGAAGCACAACCTCAGCTGAGTTAGACTGCTAAAAATGCTAGCCAGATCCAGCAGAGTTTGAAGGAAAAAAGTCACAACTAATCCCTCATCACCTGGCAGAGAAAACAGGTCACAATAAACCGTTCCCGGCTAGGCTAAACAAAACACGGGCAAAAAGGAAGAGAAAGACCAGACACACACTTCTCACAGACCATCTTTAAGCGCCCTTCCCACATCCATTTCTAAAGGCGGACAGAGGAGGTAACCTCGATAGCATCCCTCGCTAAGCTCTGAACTCGGGGGGGTCAAGTCTAAGGACGAGTCATTCCTCTTCCTTCCCACCCACCCACGCACGGCCGCAGCCACCCTAGGGAAAGTGGCAAAGGCCCCCTCCAATCCCAGGAAGGAGCGTGGGCAGAGCTATGGGCGGAAAGGACGACACTGGGCACCGCCCGGGAGAGGAGGGGGTCGCCGCGGCTCGATGACGGGGGTCCCTCCCCACACTCGCAGCAGCCTGCACCGGGGGGGAGATGGCCGTGGGGATGGGGAGGCGGGCAGGGGCAGGAGCCGCGGCCGCAGCCGCCGGAATGAAGAGCGACGTGGCACAGTGGGCGCTCGCCCCGCCCCTCTCGCCAAGCCCGGCCCAGCCCAACCCCGCCGAGGCCGGTTACCAGTTGCTCCAGATGCCGTAGAGCAGCTCCACGAAGGCGAAGGAGAGGTTCAGGCACAGGAACAGGAACAGGTTCCGGGAGGTCTTGTCGGAGAGGATGGACCTGGAGGAGACAGAGACACACAGAGCCGAGACCGGCTCAGAGGAGCTGGCACCGGAGGCGGGGGCTCGAGGAGGGCCCCCGTGCAGCCCCGGGAGATCCCGGGGACCGTGGAGAGCCAGACCCCCTCCCTCCTCCCGCGGCGGTCCCCGCTCCCCCCTCACCTGAACCAGCCTGAGATCTTGCGGACCAGGTTGAACTTGGGGGGTTTGTATTCATCGTCCTTGATGGAGAGGGGCAGCATCTTCGCCCCGGACGGCGGGCCCGCTCCCCTCCTCCCCTGCTGAGGCGGCGGCGGAAGCTGCGGCAACCTCTCAGCCCAGACCAGCCAGGACCCCTCCGCGAACCCTCTCACACAGGCACACACACCGGGACACGGCGACTTCCGGCCCGGACAGTCGCGCGTCTGCGCCCTGGGACTCAAAGGAAAAGTGGGGTGGGGAGGGGAAAACCGGAGCTGCCCGGGCCCTGCGCTGTAGGGGGCGGGGCCTGTGCCGGGAGGAGGGGCGGGGCTTTCGGCTGGCGTAGGGGCGGGGCCTGGCTTGTCGAGCTAGACCCTGGCTACCTCTCAGTCGTGGGAGGGCTGAAGGTCTAGTTCAAAGCGGGGAGATTAGAGTAGGGATGTGTGAAGGGAAGGGTCGCAGCTCTGGTAATGAGAGACCCGGGTGGAGATACACTCTGATGCATTCTAAGCGGATCCGGGAAGAAGATGATAGCTAACATTCATGTAGCGCTTTTAGGTTTTACAAAGCGCTTTGCAAACATTATTATATCATTTTATCCTCCCCAAAACCTTGGGAGGTATATACTATCATTTTTCCATTTTTCAGACGAGGAAACAGAGGCTGGCAAAGGCTAAGTGATTTGCCCAGGGCTGCACAGCTAGTGTCAGAGGCTGTATTGGAACTCAGGACTTCCCGACTCTATGCCTAGCACGCTATCCCCTGTCACCTAGAGCCCCAATGTAGGTAATGCAGTTGCAGCCTGCCTTGGGGTAGAGGTGGTAGAGGGTGCGTTACTAGCTGGTTAAGATTGGCTTCGTGAAATGAAATGTGAGTTGCCTCTCCCCCCATATATAGAGTTCACTGGAGTGGCAGGATTTCGAATTGGAGATGATGATGCTGATAGCTAGCATTTAGATAGCACTCTAAGGTTTACAAAACTTCATACATATATAGTTTCGTTTGACCTTTGGGAGACCATCTAGTCCAACTCTTGCGTTTTGCAGATGAGGAAATAATAATAGCTAATATTTATCTAGTCGCTTTTAAAACACTTTACACGTCATTTTATTTGAAATGGAGATCCAGAGTGCATCACCCACAAGATTTGGAACTGGAAATCTAAGATTTAGAGGCAATCAACTCAAACATCAATCAACAAGCAAAAGGGAAATGATCCCAACCTTTAAGGTGCTTACATTCTAACGGAGGAAACGGGCTGCACATAGATTTTACAGTGGGGAAACTAGGGCCAAGAGAGGTTAAGTGACATGTCCAAAGATCCCACAGGTAACAATATTAATTGCATTTTATAGCGCTTCAAAGTTTACAAACTGTCAGGCATGGGTCTTGTTAACTCCAGTCCTTTGTATTCAAATGCAGAACTCTTCTTTAACTCCACTAGACCATGCTTACCCTCCTCCCTCCCTCCCTCCTAGGAATGTTTATTAAAGCCCTTATCCCTGGTCCCCTTCAAGTCATCTTCCATGGGTGATATCCCATGTGTCCTCGACAAATGACTTGCCCTTCACCCAATTGTTCATCATTGCCCTTTTGCCAGGCTGAGATTTGCTCCTCAGAGATAATAACAGCCATAGGAAGACCAGCTCTCTTACTGGGTGACCTTTATCATTAGACTGGTGAATTTCGGGATACTCGTACCTCTCATTTCCTTGCTCCATTCTCCTCTCTTTCTCCTTTATCTATTCAAATATTCCAGACTGTCTTGCACTGGCTCTCTCACGTTGCAAAATACTCACAAAATTAATGCTATTGGGCGACACGTATTTCTTTTTAAAAATCCTCATTTCACTGTCCACCACTCACCCACCAGGTAACTGCACTGAGGTAATTTAATACTCTTGGTTCAGTTCACTGAATGGATTATTTTAACGTTTAGAATTTGGTCAACAGCAAATTGCCCTTCCTTCTCTCCCGACCTCCCCCTCTTCCCCCCACCTCCATCTTCATCCCGGTAGAAATTAGGGGCCGATGTCTACTCTGAGAAGAGAAAGACTTCCGCGTTTCTTCATCTTCACGCATTCTATGCACTCTGTTCCACCAAACTCACCTACTTGTTTCCCAAACAGCACCCATACCTTTCTGTACAGGCTGTTCCTCTTTCCTGGAATGCATCCTTTCAAGGCTAAGATCAATTGCCGTCTTCAAAGGGAAAGCTTTCCTGATCCTCCATAATTACTAGTGCTCTCTCCTCAAATTTCTCATACTTAGTTGAACAAGAAATCAGTGTTCCCCCACAGAAAGTATGATCCTTTAGGGCGGGAGAACTTGAGGGTTTCTGTGTCTTTTTTCTGTTTTTGTCTTTGTGTCTCCTCAACACCTGCTAGGGTGCCTTGTAAACAGTGGACGCTTAATAAACGCTTGCTAAATGAATGAATCAAACGCATATCCATATATGTGCATACATACATGCTTCTAGATCATCTGTTTGTATTTGTCGATTGAAGCTCTTAAAGACGATAGCACCCTTGACAAATAACAATCAACATCTGCACAAATCTGCCATCAGCGCTGCATTAAGGAGAATTTTTTGTTTGAGGGAAGTATCTTACGGATTTATGCATTTGGGGGACATCATAATTGTCTGTAAAATCAGATGTGAATGTGGATTACAAAAGCAAAGTAAATCGCCCGGATATCATTACAGTAGCCCAAATCTGTATGCACCATTGTCGCCTTCAGTTAATTGAAACATTCTAGACGGTATTTAATGCTGGTTAGAAACAGTCATTGGGGCCTCATCACAGAAAAAAATGCATAGCTAGGTCATGGGGTAAACCCTGTGAATGCTTAAAAGTTGTCTCCTTGGGTGAGAATCAACTTGACACAAGCGTAATGGAAGGGTAAGCTTTCGGGGTGGGCTGAAAACTACAAAGCAGAGCTTCTTGGGTACGTCTGGCTCCCCCAACAGGAAGTGGTACTCCGAGGAAAGGGAAGCGATTGCCACTGTTTCCTTTAGGACCAGCTCACGTTGCGGGGCGGTGCTTCACCCCGATACTCCCCCCCCCATCGCCCCCGCTTCCTCGCTTCACATATCAATCCAGTCTAGAAGACATTATTTCTGCGCGCTGTTTAATCTTGCCAAAATGAACAGATTCGAGAAAGGCAGAAGCAGGAGCCTCATTCCCTTTTCTGATACCCGCGTTTCATCAAGAAAATAAAGCGGCAAGCCCTCACCGCAATCCTCTGCACTCTCTGTAGGTAAGAAGGCAACACAATACCCTCCCGTCGAAATATTCTGTAATGAGCATGAGCATGTATATTTATCTCTTGTTTATGGAATGCATGAGGGGAGGGGATGAAGAAGAGTAGCATGTTCTTGATTTAAAGGAACAAAATAATTGCTCGTAGTTGGTGTTAAGAAATTCAAATGCTTCTGTTAAAGGTAACTGCATTGAAGAGAAAATGAGGTTCCCGGAACGAAGTATTGAAAATAGTACTTTCCTCCACCTTCTTATACTTTCGTTTTTTTTTTTATTTAAAAGGGTAAAAAGTGTTTTAAAATCAGAATTCGGATTGTTGAGGAAGCCTAGTAAAATGACAGGAGACCGTATTCTATTCTGCTGCAGTGCTCCAGAAAATAGTCCTAGGTGGAAACTACACTGTACAAGTGATAGACGGATATTTTAAATAAGCTCGTCTTCTCTGAACCTGTTTCATGTCAATATGTCGTGAGCTCATGTTACAAAATGTGTAGAAATTAAAAAATTTAAGCAACTAATTTTTCTGTTTTGTTTTTTTTTTTTCATGATCTTACCAAGGTCAGGTGCATTTCATTTCCCTGTTTGTCCAATCAGACTTTAAGGATAAAATTCTCCGTATTTTAGCCATATTTCCCAGAACTAACTAAGGGTAGGCTTAAGGAGAAACCATTCCAAATTTGAAACAAACTAAAGGAAGTAAAGCTTAATTTCTGCCATATCCTTTTCATGAGTCTTCTTGGATCCCAAAGCAATGCTAAGTTTGCATCTTTCTGTTTGGGATCTTATGCAGAGAAAGACTTATGTGATGGGAAAATGCTTCTTTTTCCATCCTTACTTTCCAGTTTAAGTAACAGTTATTATATGTGTGCTTGCATATTTATTTAAAGGACAAAAAAGCAGTCTCTAGTCAAAATGATATTTTGTTTACAAGTCATATTTTCAGCCTAGCTACCAAAAGAAGTACCAACCAAATTTTTCTGGAGGCCCCCTGGGCCTATTTCCCCTTCAGTGAGCTTATCTTGGAGTATGTATGTGTATATACACACACACACACACACACACACACATATATATATATATGTGTGTGTGTGTGTGTGTGTGTGTATTTTACAGTCAAAAAGACTTATTAGCTTTATTGCTGTTGACATCACAGATCCAGAATCTGAGTCTTCAAGCATATGGATTCGAATTCTTGACTGCTTATGTAGGTCAGAATACTTAACTGCTTTTATACTCTCAACTTCTTAGGAAATATGTCTAATAAATTACAGAAAAAAATATTTATTTCTTTATTTTAACAAGTAACATTCAGGTTAACAAGCATTCAGATTATTGTTATTCATATCAACAAGCATTTATTTACCACCTACTATGTGCCATTCATTATGTTAAGAGCTAGATTTCTACATATAGATTTCTGTCAGGAAATTTTAAGGCATAAATTAACCGAGTCTGGTTAATTTTTTGATTAATTGCACTAGACTAAGCATGCAGAGTGGGACTGTGGAGGGGAAGGGAGGATGGGGAGAGAATGGCTTCACAGACACACTTGGGCAAGGCTAAGAGCCTTGTAGCTCTTAGGACTTTAGCGAGGCAGCTACAGTATCATCTCCTTGAAAATAAAATTCTGCTTGCCAGCAGGAAACATGAACATTGTTGCCTGCCATCAGACGCTACTCAGTGTTAACATTTGTCTGCAAGCCTGCTTAAGATGCGGCTGTTTTAACATCCTGCTGTTTTTATGTCTGCTTCATTTTGGTAGATTAATAATCCTTTGATGGATAACAAGATGCAGATTAAGCTGCTAGACATAGCTGTTAGGTAAAACAGTACACATGCACGCAACATTCATTAAGCTAACATTTATTGAATTGCTTGCTGTGTGTTACATGTACTATGCTAGGCTTCATCGAAGAATTAACCCAAAGCACAGTAATTTTCAGCTTAATTAAGGCATAGCTTTATTAATTGTGGCTATAAGGGAGAGAATTTTTCAGTACAGGAAAGAATACTGTGGGAACAGCTTCACACCCAACTATGTGGCCTTAACAATTCTATAAGCTTTGAAGGAAAAAAAAATCAAAGGTCTTAGTGGAAGTGTATAAAGTTCAGAGATTAATGGAGGTATGCACAGTAGATAAGCTAGGATACCTATACAAAGTGGAATCACCAGATCTTAACAGCTGCTGAGAGAAGGGTGGGGAACAGATTGCTGGGATGTTTTCAGAAAGAGCTAAAATGTTTACAGATGATTAATAATGGCAAGTAGTAGAAACATTTCTATTGTTCTGAATAAAACGTGGTTTTCCTTGGTAAAGAAATTTCTCCTACACATGACTTTGTTCAGGTTAACAATATCTGGTCTACCCACAGTCCTTTGCAATAATGTTAAGCTCTCTAGAAACACAACAACAAAACAGTAGGTGTGGGATCCTTTCCATCTACAGCCCTGATTCCTTAGGTCTAAGGGAGAAAAACAGATTAGACAAGTTCCCCTTGAAGTGTTAGATATTTAAATGCATATGTTGATAACAAAATGCTAAGTTCCAGAGGGTTTTCTGAATGGCTGGCATGCTTTGGCTTCATGTCACACCCAGAGAGCATGCAGTTTGAAAAGACCTTAGAGATAATCTAGTTAAATCCCCTCATTTTACCGATGACAAAACTGAGGCCCAGAGAAGTTAATTGACTGGCCCAAAGTCAGACATCTAGTAAGTGAAAGAGCTAAGATTTAAACCCCAGTTCTTCTGACTCCAAATCTAGCCTCATGTGTCAATATTTCAAAGGGTTATACTCATGAAATAAATTCTTTCCTCTTCCGTATTTCCCAAAAGGTTTTTTTTTTATCTTTTCAGCAAGAGTGGTGATAATAAAAATAGCCAACATTTATAAAGAACTTTAAAGTGTGAAAAGCCATTTATTTATGTTATTTCCTTTGATCCTCACAACCACCTTTGGGTGGTAGATGCTAGTAGTATTCCCATTTTATAATTGAGGAAATGGACTGAGAGAGGTGAAGTGACTTGCCCAAGGTAACAGTCTGCATATGTCAGAAGCAGGATTTGAATTCAGGTCTTCCTGATGCAGAGTCTACCTAGCTGAGGTTTCCTGTGAAAAACTTCTTATGAATGTTACTAGTTATTTGACTCTGGAGAAGTTAATACCTCTGAGCCTCTATCCACATCTATATCTGAAAACTAGGGATCATAGTATTGGTACTGCTTATCTTGTAGAGGCAAGCTCCTCTATAAATGTAAGTTATTACTTTTATCATTATGAGTTTGCTTCATTGCTGTGTAAATTTAAGCCTTGGAAACCAAACGGAAAATTCTAATGCACAACCAATTCCTAAAAATAAGTACTTAGCCTCTGGGGAAAGGTCTAAGCAACATTGTTTTTTCGTTTTTCTTGCTGACTGAACTAAAGATCAACAAAATATTTTCATTTCCTTTAAGAGTGCCAGGACAAACTGTTAACTCTCCATCATAGAAGACCAGAGGGAGAAGTCAAAAATACTTGTCATGATGAGGTAAGTCTCAGGACTTTTATTTGGAAAGTTACTTCTGTTGAGTTCTTCTAGACAAAAGTATTTTTTATTTCTTGAAAATAAAATGTCTATTCAGAGTCAAGGCGATGGACTGAATACTTCTTAAAGGCCCTTTCCAGGTCTGATTCCATGAAACATAATCATTCTTATAAAACAAGACAAGAGGTATATATAAAGTATAAAATCATTTCTCAAATAACCAATTTAAAACAAATCATTAAGGTTGTGAGAAAGCTACAGCCAATAGTAGTAGCCCAGACATAAGCTCAGGAGTCATGAATTGTAACTCTGACTTTTCACTGCTTGTGTGACTCTGGGGAAATCACTTATTCACACTGGGCCTCAGCTCCTCCATCTGTGAATCAGGATTAGGCTCTCATTACCTCTCTTGTGAACCAGAATCTCTTAATTAGTCCTTCAGCCTCAAATAGTCTGACTCCTCAACCTACCCCAAACTTTTCCAGTGAATTGTACACACTGCCGAAAGAGTAATCTTCCTAGAACACCTCTGAACCTTGTATCCCTGAACATCTAAAACATTGCCTTGCCTAATAAATATTGCAAACTGCTCAGGAAATATTCATTAAATAAATGAATGAATATCATTCCTCTGCCCAGATATCTTCAGCACCACTCTGCTGTCTCTCCCATTGTCTATACAAAAAGTCTCCTCTTAGACTGGCACGTAAAGACCTCGCATGCTCTGGCCCTAACCTTCCATTCCAGCTTTGTTTCACACTTTTCTCCTTCACACACCATACTATCCATGTAGGGCTGTAACTATCAATTTTGGTGCTCCCGTCAAACAGGACCAAATGTTTCCTCAGATTAATCAAGGGTAAGGAGCAGGTTGAGAGGTGGGAGAGAGACCATTACTAAATCTACAGAGGAGTGAACCAGAGACCCCATGATACTGACCCCCATGGAGTCAGATCCCAGTATACCATAGAGCCATTAATATAACTGGTATTTATACCAGTTTATTTGATCTAAGTATCCATTGGATCATAGATCTAGAGAAGCTGGGAGAAACCTCAGAAGTAATCTACTTCATCCCCTCTCCTTTTGCAGAGAGGAAACGGAAGGCCGGAGAAGTTAAGTGACTTGCTTTAGGGCTGATAGGCAGCATACCCATGTTGGAATTCACGCCGAGGTCCTTTGACTCTATATCCAGTGTTTATTCCATGAAGTCAGGTTTTTTTTTTTCATGCCCTAGAGCAGTGGTCACTAAAGTTTTTCTTTTTGTTATCCTATATTTCTTTCAATAAAAAGTTTCTTTGCATGTTCCTCAATATGAGTATGTTATTTGTAAATTTTTATAATGGACTGATATGTTAATTATTGTGTGCTTCATTAAACTTATAAAAAGAATAGACATTTAAAAAAGATGAATTAAGATGAAATAGTTTTTCAACCTAGAATCAGTAGTGAGCCATTAGGCTTTGTTGAGTAGGGGAATGCCATCATCAGACATGCAGTTTAGCAAAATCACTTGGACAGATTGTGTGATTGTTACTTCTGTTCCTAGGGATCTTGAACTCAGGGTCCAGAACTGTCTCCATTGGCATCTGAGGGAGGTGGTGGTGGTGGTTGTAGTGCTTTGGCCCATTGGAGAGAGATATTGCTCAGGGAATCAGGGACAGGTTCATGGAAGAATGAGTAAGTGACATGCACCAGACAGGTCAAAGCAGTGCTCTCCCTGCCTGCCTGTCTGTCTGTCACTCTGTCTCTCTACATATATATTTGCACCTCAGTAGAATGATTGGAAACACTATAGTTATGTTATACCCATTTTACTGAGGAAGAAACCGATTAGAGAAGTTTAGCAATTCCAATCATGCCCAATTCTTTTTGACCCCATTTGGGGTTTTCTTAGCAATGATCCTAGAGTGGTTTGCCATTTTCTTCTCCAGATCATTTTACAGATGAGGAAACTGAGGCAAACAGGGTTGCTTCACCGTTGCCTAAGGTCACACAGCTAGTGAGTATCCGAGGCCAGAGGTGAGCTTACAAAGATGACTCTTCGTAATTCCAGGCCCAGCACTCCATGCACTACACTACCTAGCTACATAAATGTAATTGTTACAGTTATTAGTGTTGCTTTCCCATGTGGGAAGCTCAAGACCGACCATTTCATTCCCCTACTAAATACTCTCCAGTGATTCCCTGTTTCCTTGAACCCAATGTAAACTCCCCTGTTTGGCATTTAAAGCCCCTCACAATCTTACTCCAATTCCCACACACTACAGGCTAAGCAAACTTGTCTTCCTTGGTTTCCTTATGAGCAGCACTCACTCTCCTGTCTTTGTGCCTTTGCGCTGATTGTCCCCCATCCCTGAAGTGTGCTCCCTCCTCAACTCTGACCCAGAATCCCTTGAAGTTTCCTTCAAGGCTCAGCTCAAGCCCTGCCCTCTGCCTGAAGCCTTTCCTGATCCCTCCATCTGTTAGAACCTTCCTCCCAAAATGGTCTTGTATTTATTTTGTGTATACCTGTATAAGCACATGTTATCTCCCCTGGGCTCTGTTGTAAGCTCAAGTACTTCTGTCTTTATATCACTAACACATGGCATATAGTAGAAATGGAATAAAAAGCTTGTTAATTGATTGATATAGGGTCAGAGCTGATTTTCATAACCACCCTGTGAAATAGATAAGTGTTGTCTCCACTTTACAGTGGATTATTTTTTAAATTATTTTTATTTATTTTATTAAATATTTCCCAATTACATATAAAAATATTTTAACAATCATTTTTTAAAATTTTGAGTTCCAAATTCTCTCCCTCCTGCCCATCTTTCCCCCTCCTTGAGAATGCAAGCGATTTGATATCTATATGTATGAAGTCATGCAAAACATTTCTATATTTGCCATGTTGCAAAAGAAAACAAACAAAATAAAACAATAAAAGAGAGCAAAAGAAAGTATGCTTCAATGCATTCAGAGTTCATCAATTCTCTCTCTGGAGGTGGATAAAATTTTTCGTCATGGGCCCTTTGGAATTGTCTTGGGTCACTGTCTTGATCAGAGTAGCTAAATCTTTCACAGTTGATCTAAATCATTTATCCATTTTGACATTATTGTGGTGTATGAGATGCTTATCAATGCTTAGTTTCCGCCAAACTGCTTTCCAATTTTCCTAGCCATTTTTGTCAAATGGTAAGTTCATATCCCAAAAGCTTGGATCTTTGGGTTTAACAAACACCAAATTACTATGGCCATTTTCTATTGTGTATTATGTACTTAATCTATTCCCCTGGTCCACCCTTCTGTTTCTTAGCCAGTACCAGGTTGTTTTGATGTTTGATGACTTGAAATATAGTTTAAAATCTAGAAATGCTAGGCCACCTTCCTTCACATTTTTTTTCATTGATTCCTTTGATATTCTTGACCTTCAGTTCTTGCAGATGAATTTCATTATTTTTTTCTAGCTCTATAAAATAATTCTTTGGTAGTTTGATTGATATGGCACTGAATAAGTAAATTAACTTGAGTAGAATTGTCATTTTTATTAATATTGGCTTGGCCTATGCACAAACAATTAATATTTCTCCAATTGTTTAGATGTCTTGGTGTAAAAAGTGTTTTGTAATCATATAATCCCTGGACTTGTCTTGGCAGGTAGACTACTCTTTTAAATTGTCTGTCTTTATTTAGGGGGAATTCCTCTTTCTATCTTGTCCTACTGTTTTGTTAGTTGTATGCAGAAATGTTGATGATTTATATGAGTTTATATTATATCCTGCAACTTTCCTCAAGTTATTGATTGTTTAAACTAGTTTTCTGGTTGATTCTTTATTTTTAAAGCCTTTTTTTCTTTAAGGCTTTGCTTGTAGCTGTTTTGACCTCATTGTCTTCTGAGTTTGTATCTTGATCTTGCCTGTCACCAGACTAGATTTTTACGGTCAGGTTCTTTTTTGTTGTTGTATTGCTCATTTTCTCTCCCTGTTTCTTGATTTGGAATTTTAAATTAATGTTGGGCTCTATTCTTGGTGTTAGGCTGGGGGGCAGGGGAAGGACACTTTCTCAAGATCCAGGCAATTCCATAAGCAAAAGTTATACTGAGCAAAAAATGAAGGCTTACATATTTAATTGGAAGGTACATTAAAGGCAATCTAGTTCAGTGCTCTCCTTTTTGAGATTAGGTCACATACAGGGGCTATATGACTTGCCCAAGGGGATGTAGGTTGTAAGTAATGGATGTGGGATTCCAGCCCTAGTTCTCTGACACCAAATCTATTCTTCTCACTGTACCATGCTGAGTTGCTCAGCCTCCCTGCATTTTTAGCAATTAGTTATTCTCTTCCCAGAAGCAGAGGTGAAAGAAGACTGTGTCATGCCCTTGGAACCAGCACAGCTTGGTAAAGGTGCCAGGAGTTCCCAAGCAGTCATTGTCACTGTCACAAAGGCTATACTTTCATAATTCCTAACTACTCTGTCTCAGGTAGACCAGTCACTTCAGCCATCTCAACAACTGAGCCACATCGGTGAAGGAACAATCGCAGACAGCTAAGGTCCTGAGGTCAGCTGTGCCATGGACAAATGGCTGAAAGCCCCCATCATCCTGGATTTTCTTGTTTGCTTGTTTTAGGTCTGCTATTTCCCTGTCTCTGCCTCTCCTGCTGTGTTATTTATTTATTATTAACAATATCTATAGAAAACATAAGAGCCAGCATGTCCTGGTGGCTAAAGGGCCAGTCTTGAAGTCAGAAATACTATGTTTGCATCCTGCCTCTGATGCATACTGGCTGTGTGTCTCTGGGCAAGTCAGTAAACCCCTGTGTACTCCAGGCAGATGCCATCTGCAGAGGTAGAGGGCATTTCTTTGCTGGTAATTCCCTATACCAATGAAATCACAGATTAGATTTTTTTAAAGGGACCTGGTTTTGAATAATTCAGATGCATGCTCATGACTCAGATTGTTAAAGAGAGGTAAGCGCCTACCACAAAAGTTTGGGGTAAATTATATTTTGATCGATGATTATGAGAAAGCAAGGAAACTAGATGAATTCTTGGCCTCTATGGGCAGGCTGTGGCTCTAGGTGGGATCCTGCTGTCTAGAGGACTACTCTCCAGGTATTTAATGATTCATTACATAGGGCAGCTAGCTGGTGCAGTTGATGGGGTGCTGAGCCTGGAGTCAAGGAGGCTCACCTTCCTGGGTTCAAAGCAGGCCTCAGATGCCAATTGTGCGATCCTAGGCAAATCACTGAAATCTCTTTGCCTCAGTTTCCTCATCTGTAAAACAAGCTGGAGGAGAAAATGTCAAACCAGTCCAATATTTTTGCCAAGAAAACCCCAAATGTGGGGTCACAAAGAGTTGAACATGATAGAAACAACTGAACAACATCTATAAAAAAAGTATAATTGTTTTTCCATTTGAGTTCATGTTCCCCCTGAAATCTTTCCTTGGGGAACCCCTTCTCTAATGGGACAATGAACTAACTTTTTTCTCTAGAGAAAACCCTTTGGGTGCTCTCTGGTCTCAAGTTGAGCATTGGTTTGCATTAAAGTTGGTTTTAAGTTTATTCTGGTCTTCTCTTGGCATCCTGGTTTTTGGAGGATTTGTTACATTCTGATCAAAGAATCCTTTATTCCAGAGCATCCTCTATTCCCATTGCAAAGGAAATATGATCACTACTTCTAGATGCAGAGTTTCAGCATCCACAGATGACTCCACTCACAACAAGCCTGGGATATAGGCAGTGCATGCTTTATTATTGTTCCCCGGCATTTCTCAGATGAGAAAACTGGGGTGCAGAGAAGTTAAATTAACTTGCCCAACACTGCTCTTAAGTGGCAGAATCAGAACTCAAACCCAGATAACCTTTCTGCAGATCCAGTGTTCTTGGAATTAAAAATGCATTTGCTTTTTGCAACTGTGGGCTATTTTACAAAGTTATGGAACGGACAGATTGCGTACTACAGATGTAGTAAAACCAGATTGCAGTGAAGCCAAATTTCTCATGCTGCTCTTACGGAAAAAGATAGAGAGATGTGGGTTAGATGATAATGAAATGAAATGACTTCAGAAATGGCCAGATCCAAAGAGGAGTCATATGGGTTCTGTTTGGGAGGAAAGTTACAGTGGAGCCTCCGGGGATCTGTACTGCTGAACTTTTTCATCTGTGATTTGGATAACAGCATTATCTGATGGCACACTTAGCAAGTCTGCAAATGACAGTGCTGAGGTGGGAGGGAAATAGCTAATGCTCTGAAATTCTGTTACGAGAAAATGTTCTCCAGTTACACCAGCGTTCTGGCTCTCCTCTAATTCTCCCTTTGCGGTGCTCATATTTCAGCCTCCTAGCAAGAAAGCTCAGATTCTAAAGCCAAATTTCTATATTCTACATTGGAATAAGTGGGCTTCATGCTAGTTGGACTCTTAAGAATCACGCCTTGCGACGGTGCCAGTTCTGTCCTGCCTACCCAAAAGGGTCATCCTGAGGACAGTGATTTAGCAAACCCAAAAGTGTTATCAGTGGATTTGTATGCATCCGTTGGAGAAGACAGAGGAGACAACCGTATCTGGACAATATGATACAGATCCTTCGGTGAAAAAGCAGAAGAGTGGTCATTCTGTCACCCTCTATAGTAATGTAGATATCAGCATTAAAATGATTGCTTTTCTTTATTTGACATTGAGTTCCCTTTTCCTTTTCTATCTCATCTGAACACACTGTGTTCTGGTTTATTTGCTATCTATTGAAACTCATTTCTGTCTTTCCTAGCCACATCTAAAATACTAGGCAGTTAGGTAGCTTTGGGGATGAAGTTCTGAACTTGGAGACAAAAAGGCCTGACTCACTTACTAGCTGTGTGACCCTGCGCCAATCCCTTAACTTCTGCCTCAGTTTCCTCATTTGTAAAATGGAGATGATGAGATCACCTGCTTTCTAGGGTTGTGATGATCAGATGAGATAATTTTGTAAAGTGCTTTCTAAACCTTAAAGCATTATGTCAGTGCTATCGTTATCATCATTATCATTAACAGCATTGTTATTCCTGTGGCATGTATTAGTCGTCTTGTAAAGCTTACGTTGGTAATGTAGTTAGACTGAATGTTAGCTCTTTGGAGATACAAAGTTGTATGTGTCCTATTAGAAAGCCTGTAAGTTGAGGGGATTTGCAAAAGTGGAAACGTACATGCTATTTCCAATCTTCCTTCCTCCTATCCCCATTTCAGGGAGTGCTAAATGATCCCTAATACCAGGCCTCCATACATTGCTTCAATCCACAGCTACTCACAAAACTCTGACATGCTCTTTTCACTGCTTAGGTACGTCAGTGTCATTGCCAGTTAATAGTTTTCTTTTTATCATACCTGCAAAACCTATCTAAGCCACACATTGAGGAATAGTGAATTATTAAAGAAGAGAATATGAAGTACAGTTTTGCAGTCATGGTTAATATTTTCATTGCTTTACTGCAGCTGTGTATTCCAGAAGTTACCCAAATACCATGAATCATCATAATTATCAAATAAGACTTATTAAGCATTAGAATGAACAAGGTACTGGGTAAGCAGTATACAAAAATAAACTCAAAAGGATACATGTGCTTCTTTCCCCTAGGATCATATATTCTAATGCAAGGACAACATAAATCAAAAATAAATCATGAAGCATTGTCTTTGTTTTTCAAGTGATGGGCCTCACAGAAATACAAAATTGAAAGTTGGAAGATGTCTCAGCAGCCACCTTATCCTGGGCTTCCTAAACTTGGACCACTCTGGAATTCTTGGGAAGCTTCTAGACTCTTTCTCACAATAATGTTTTTAAAGTGCAAAAAATAAAATATAGGGACAGCTGGGTGGCACAGTGAGTAAAGCACCAGCCCCGGAGTCAGGAAGACCTGAGTTCAAATCCGGCCTCAGACACTTGACACATGTTCTAGCTGTGTGACCTTCGGCAAGTCACTTAACCCCAATTGCCCTGCCAAAAAAAACAAAAAAAATATATCAGATTTCAAAGGAAAACAGTTATGTTGTAATACAGTTATCAAAATATATATGCACATACTTATATATAATACATATTTTAATTCACATTTATTTAATGTGAATTAAACAGGTTACTAACCCATGATCTAATCTAACATCTGGAAAGAAATTCCCACTGTGTCAACAAATATGTACATTCCCCTATTTCAAGGAGAGAGAGTACATTTTCCACCATGTGCTACTTATTTTACTGTTCTTTTTATCATTATGTTCAATATATTAAATGACTTGTGGGTGGGAGAAAATGACGGTAAGGAAAGGATAAATGAGAAGATAGACCGTGAGTGAAAATTAAGAAGATAGAGATTGATGGATGAGGAGGAAGGCACTGCCTAACAAGAAATTGCTGCATTTCTGGACCATGTTTTGGTTCTTTTTCAATCTGTACTGTCCAGATAAGAGGCCAGTCATATCAGGCATGTTCATTCTTACGCCTTCAGATCAAAGCTTAAAGCCACAGAGTGAGTGACAGGATTTTTCTTTCTCCAAAGATCAGAAGGCTAGCATGATACATTGGGAAATGTAGACAACTCTCAGGTTGTGCTTAATAGTCATAGAGTCACTTGTAAGCTGTGTTGTCCCTGTGTCTAATGGATGTACAGTTTCTCAACTGAAAATGCTTTCTTCAAGGTCACGTACAATCTCTCTGTTATCACATCTTTTTTTTTTTTTTGCTCTTTATGTCTGACTTCTCTACAGTATATAATGCTATTGACCATCCGCTCCTCCTGGATAGTCTTTCCTCTCTAGATATTTGTGTTGCTGCTCTCCTAGTTCTACCTGCTTCCTGTCTGACTGTTCTTTGTTAGTCTCTTTTGCTGGCTTAGCATCCTTGTCCCATGTCCTATGATTGGATATTCTCTGGGGGTCTGTCCTAGGCCGTCTTCTCTATTTACACGTTCCCAAATGGACTTCTCCAACCATACACCTGCTAGCCATCTCAGACCTGACACATTCAAAACAGACCTCATGATCTTTCTCCCATCGCCCTTTCCTCTTCCTAATTTCCCTATTTACGTTAAGAGAGCACTGCCAGCCTCCCAGTCACCCAGGTCCACAACTTGAGGCCTCATCAGTTCCTTTTTCTCTCATGCCCCTCATATCCAACCAGCTACCAGGTCCCATAGATTTTTCCTTTACTGTATATTTTGTATCCATCCTTTTTTTCTCTACTCACATAGCCATCCCCCTGTTTTAGACCCTCATCACATCTTGTCTGGATCGTGGCAATTGCTTCCTGAATGGTCTTCTATCTCTCCCCTCTCCAATCTAATCTATCCTCCCCATAGCTGCCAAATCAATATTCTTCAAGCACAGGTTTGGCTACTTTGCTCTCCTATTGAAGAAATTCCAGTGGTTCTCTCTTCCCTCTAGAATAAAATACAGTCTCCTCTGTTCGCCTTTGAAAGACTTTCATAATCTGGCTCCAGCCTACCTTTTCAGCGGTGTTATAGATGACTCACTTTCATGCACATTCCAGCCTCGCTGGCTTGCTTGCTTTCTTTGTAAGCAGTACTCCATCTCTCATTTCCATGACTTTGCACTGGCTGGAATGTACTTCTTCCTCACCCCGGGCCCATATAATCTCCATCTTCCTTCCCTTCTCAGCTTCCACCACCTATAGGAAACCTGCCCTGATCCTTTCCATTTGCTAGTGCCAATATTGTATAGCATTGTATTTTATGCATAGGCTTCACCAGACTGCCAAAGAGCTCCATGGCAAATAAAAAGTTAAGAATCTATGATTTAAAAGCAGCAAAGTGAGTTTGAGTCCTGCCCCAGACATGTACTAGCTGTGTGACCCTGGGCAAACTTCTTAATCTTTATCAGCCTCAGTTTCTTCATCTCTAAAGTGGAGATAGCAATAATACGTAACTCACAGGGTTGAGGTGCTGATGTGAAGAGCTCTGCAAATCTTAAAGGGCTATATCAGTTCTAGTGGTGTAGTAAAGAACTGACCATAGAGGCAGGGAGAGTTAGGTTCATATTCTGACTGACTCACATTAACTGTGTGACCTTGGACAAGCCATTTAACCCCATAATGCTCTGGACAACTCTCTAAAACTTTAAGTTGTACAGAAGGTTCCAGCCTGTATTGGTAGAGTATATTTCTTCATGTGGAAATTCTCTAAATCAATGAAGTCACAGGTCCAGTTCCTATTAGATATGGATAATTTATATTTAGAAAAACACAGAGTAAAAAAATGAATATGAGAAGTACAGTCATTTCTACTCATACAGATAGGGAAATTAAATGCAATGCCCAAATTATTATGCATCCCTTAGGATTATTTCATTTGTGTGTGTATATTTGTCTGTACAGACACACATATAAACATATGCACGTGTATCTCATAGGCACTGCAGATGGACGATCATTTGGATTATATAGGAGGAGAATATAAGGCTGAAATGCATTTTGGAAAGTATACCAAGTTTTCCATAATCCCAGACTGCTCACTCCTGCCAAAGCCCATTGAGTCTCCCAGTGATGCTGTATAGCCGTGAATCATGGGAAAGCACCATCTCAGAATCCAATGGAGATATGTGTAGTTCTTATAAATGGGCTACAAAATTTGACCAATGGGCCTAAAAGATATCAGAGATAAGAAAGAGAGGTAGACCAGTCCTGAAGCACTAGTGAGGGAGAAGAGCTGGATAGCCTGAGGGTTGAACTGGTATTCACAAAATAATAAAATTACCCTGAGGCTGTCTCTAGCACCATGAGTGGATTCTTTGCGGAAAAAAATGGATAATAATCCCATAGACTGAAGTATGGAGGGGATGTGAGCTACACTGATGGAAGGAATGCCCACCCTGCAGCGATTATGGTTCCACCGAAATATTCATTCAATAATATGATGTGAGCAAAAATTAGAAAACTTTTTAGTCTGCAGATCCAGCTGCTAATTATAGAAAAGCCATACAAAGCAAGGACTTTATTGAGCACAGTGCTACTGGGAAAACTTGGTGAGAAGCTGTGTTGTGAAATTCTATTCCATTCAACTTGCATTTGTTAAATGTTCATTATGTAACAGTTACTGTGCTGGACTAAGGTACAAAAACCGAAATAAGTCCTTGCCCTCAAGGAATTTACATTCTTTTGGGAGGAAACCACATGTACAGAGAAAATAAAATACAAAATAAATTAAGCAATTTCCATGGAGATGGCACTAGGAATATGCAACAGGATTATAAAGGAAATCAATTATATTTAAATAAAGTTATCAAAACATTTTTAAAAAGTTCAAGAATCCCAGGTGAAGAGCCCCTGTCTTAAATATACCCCTTTCTGATACATGTTGAATAGGGAATTTAAAGTTCTCCAGATCTGGGCATTTCTGTGAGGGGGTAGAAAAGCTTGTTCCTGAGAAGAGTGAAGCAGACACTGCTAGAAGGTATTAAGGTCCATGGGAGAGGTTTGGGGTTTTTTTTAATGTGTGTAATAGACATTGAAATATTAAAATAGCAATATCAAGTGGCTTTTATTGTTTTTCTTGACCAGAGTTGCCAATGGGTAATTTATCCATTTCTGCCTCAAAAAAGGATAGTTTCTCCATACAAGCTGTACAATACATTATTTCCTCCTTTGCTGCCAAGGACAGACATAAAGATCCTAATCAGGATGTTTTGTGGAGGAACTGTCAGAAATAATTCTCTGCTGGGAAAGCCTAGACCTAGACTTTTTTTTTTCAGAGCTAAAATATATGCTATAGGGGACTTGCTTTTGATTCTACATTACAAGGAATTTTTCAGGGCCCTCCATCCTGGCAGCAGTTTCTCTCTTGATTGAGAACATTAACAACATATATTGTTTTCATAAAAAACACAAGTTGAAGGGCTGAGGCAGAAGAAGGTGTGTAAAAGGTGAGTGTTTTATTCCAAAGCCTCAGCTGAGCTGCCCTTGAAAACTAATCATCATTCAGCTAAGGTTACTCCATGAAGCATTTAATTGGTATATTATTTGTGGCCCCAAATGAGAAGACTAGAATTGAAAAAAAAAAAGTCATTTGATTCAAGTGAAAAAAAGCTTAGAAGGTCAGAAAAGGTAACCTTTAACTAGGAAGATTAATTTGCAGGCATATCGCTTGTATAATACTTGACTTTGGAAAAAAGAAAGCAGCATCTCTACTGATGCTAATTCTTTCTATGGGAATTGTGACTGAGGGGAAAGCAGAAGTTTTTCTTTGCTTCACTTAACTAAATTGCACTCCTCTTTCCCCAACAATCTCTTTTTTTGCCATATAAGAATTGATTGAAGGAAATGGGGATATTGAAGTTAGAGAAGAGAAGACTGTGAGAAGCTGGGATAGAATAAACAGTGATAACTGCCTTCAGCTATTTGAAGGGGTGTCATGTGAAGGAGGAAATCAATTTGTTCTGTTTTTCTCTCACAGGGTAGACCTAGAAACAGTGGGGAGAAGTTGCAAGGAAGCCGATTTAAGTGTGGTGTAAGGAACAGCTTTTTAACAAGTAGAGCTGTCCAAGGATAGAATGGCCTGCCTGTGGGAAGGAGTGTTTCTTCAAGCATACATAGGCTGGATGGCCCATAGTTGGGTATATTCCTAGGATCATAGGGATATATATCAAGAAAAATGAGGGAGCTCACAGGCCACCTATCCCAACCCCTACCCCTCCATTTCACAGATGAGGAAACTGAGGCCCAGGGAGACAGTGAGGCTTGCCCAAGGTCTCACAGGAAGTAGATATCAGAGGTAGGATTTAAACCCTTTCAGTGCCAGCACTCTTCCTACTGTATCATGATTCTTTTTCAAGCATGGGTTTGACCAGCTGGTCAGTGACGTCCCTCCCTACTCTGAAATTTTGAGATTCTTTGGTTCACAAAGACCCCTCTTTTATCTTGAATTAAAATATTAGGACTAGAGGTTCTTAACCTTTTGTTTATGTAGGGATGAATTATATCTGGTGAAACCTATGGACCCCTTTTCAGAATTATGTTTATTAATGCATAAAATAAATACATGGGATTACAAAGGAAATCAATTATGTTGAAATACTGTTATCAAATTATTTTTAAGAGTTCACAGACCCCAAGTTGAGAGGCTGTGTTATACACAGAAGATTGTTGTTTCAGTCAATAATATGTGCCTAAACAGGCAGGGGGTGGTGGTTTTTCCATATGCCAAAAATAATATGAATTAAGTTTAGGGAGACTCAGTTGTAATCAGACCTGTAACTAGCAATTCTGGCATCTGGGTCAAACACCATGAAATGCGCCCAATGCAGTGAGCATAAACAATGTCTTCTAGTCAACTCTTAAAAACCAATTTGGGCATGAAGGGGCTTGTTGGGAAGAGAAGGAAATCTTAGATGATAGGACACTACCCTCCATATCCCTGGGATATAGACAGAGGACCTGGGAGACCACAAGAGGTGACCCTTGCTGGAGAATCTGCCACTGGGGAAAGGAGCAGGACAGATCAAGGGAGACGCTCACCTTGAGGTCTTAACCACAGTGGAGAGGAAGTACTTCTCTACATCGGGTCTAGAGCTGTATCACTCCCATACTCAGTGCACTCGAATGGCACCCTCTGGCCTCTACAAACTACTTGTCTGTTTGGTGTTTAAAGGCTTTTACATCCTAGCATCAACCTTCTTTTCTAACTTCATTATACTCCCTTCACGTGGACATACATTGTAAATAGACAGGGAATTGGACCTGTAGTTGAAGAGGAAAAATGGCAGGATGGATCACGTTTAAGAAATTATATAATGCTTTCAACAGTCAAGCTGCTCCATCATACAAAAACACAATTTTAACATCGTTATTTTTGTATTGATGCTGTTGGGCTGTGAAACATAGAGCATTACAAACCCCACAGAATAAAAATTGCAAGTGATTCCCAAAAAACAGTGGAGAGAGAGAGAGAGAAAAAGAGAAAGATGGGCACAGTGGAGTAGCATATTTCTACAGTGACTTGAGCACCAGAAGTTTTGTTAAAGATATTAGAGAAATGTAGGATTGGAAAAGGGAAGTCTTCTTGGAAAAGATGTATGATTGGAAAAGAGTTGGTAGACTAAAAAGGAGGAATAACAGATGGACAGCCTAAGCATTGCACCAGTATCTATATAATGTCCAGATACAAAGAAGAACAACTCTAGCACATTAGATGGACCAGTTATGGAGGGTCAATGGGAAGTTGTGGATTAAAATCACAGAGGATTAGAAAGCATTGTGATGATGTATACCAGGGCCTCCAGCCGAGTCCTGCAGTGCGATTTATGCTTATTCGGCTGCCTACAAGCACAAAATTTACATAAATGCTTTAGTAAATGAAGCTGAGCTACTGCAGAGCTCTCACTAAAATGGCAAATCAAAATATATTGTCTGTTGTTTCAATAAAAGCCTAAGGTTGGACAGCCTTGATCTGTACTATATAGTTTTTCCCTTAAAGTACTGAAATTGTGTCTATCAAGTATATCCCAATGTATACTTTTCTAATTGTAAGTGTTTTATAGTATTTCATTTGGTAATCAATTACACATAAGATGGAGGAGCGACTGGATAACTTGGAGCAGCTGGTAGAAATTGAATTTTAAAAATATTGACAAAGTGCCCACTATATAGCAAGGCCCTGTACCAAGACAAAAATGAAATAGTCTTTGCCTTCTAGGAACTAACATTCTAGGGGGCAGGGAAGATTCAACATGTACACAGACAAGTCAATACAAAGTAACAGAAGTAATATAAAGAAGCTGTGACAAAGATAATTACAAAACTGTGACATTAAAGAAACTCCAGTCTAGCACTATGGTATAAAATGGGACAGGGATAGAAAAGTTTTGATTTTAACAAAAATTTAGAGGAAATCATTATCTAGTAGGGAGTGAGCAGATAAAGAGACTTAAAAATAAAATGACTTCAACCGAAATGAGGTGAACAGAATCATCCATGGTAAATGAGATTGTATCACACGTATGGAGTGCTGAGAATTTTTAGCAACAAATTGAGGCAAACTAATAGTGACAACAGCAAAAGAATGCCTCATTTTTCCTTTCTGCTGTGCCCAAGATCATCTTCCTGCAATAAATTGCAAGTTTATCTTTCTTAGACTAATTCAATTCCAGCCCCAGTGAAGGGAAGAATTAATAACCGCTTGGAGTGTTTGAGCTGAGCAAGCAACCAATCTGAATGCTTCAAGAGGAAAAAAAAAATCCAATCACGAACTTTTTCTGCAATTTCAAGGAGTTGTTTTTGTTTTTAGCCAGAATCATCTGAATAGACCTCCCTCTTGGCTACAAAAAAATAAAATGAAGTCTAGCAATTACTAAGATGGATTCCTTTCCTTCTTTTCATTTCAATTTCCATTACAGGTGTTACCACATCTGCAAACTTCCTGGGAGGGTGATGGGAATCCGATTACTCCGGTTCTCTTCCATCATCATCCTTGTGTTACTCCTGGTGGCAGGTGCTTTGACTACCTTGCTTCCTAACATAAAAGATGATAAAATGCCCACTTCCCGCAGAGAAGCAAAACCCCAGAGCCAGTCAGCCCTGGATTCCTTTACTCTCATCATGCAGACATACAACAGAACGGATCTGTTGCTGAGGCTGTTAAATCATTACCAGGCGGTGCCTCATCTGCACAAAGTGATTGTCGTCTGGAACAACGTTGGGGAGAAGGTGCCAGAGGACTTGTGGAATGCCCTCGGGCCTCATCCTGTCCCTGTGATTTTCAAAATACAGACTCTGAACAGAATGAGAAATAGACTCCAGACCTTCCCGGAACTAGAAACCAAAGGTAAGGAGCATCTGTGCTCTCAGTGCTGCTAATAGAGCAATGCCTGGGTTTTCAGCCTTCTCACCTGTTTGAGTTGTCATTAAGGGGTGGTGAATTGACTCATTGGGGAGTGCTTTGTAAAGAATAAGGACTCATTTCCCTGATGGCTAGAAACTTTTCAGGGTTAGGGAAAGAACCACATAATACTATCATAGAGACTGATAGTATGGAGTTTTTACCGTACAAGTATATTATTATTTTCCACAAATACTTAAATCCTGTTTTGCTATGTTTGATGTTTTTTGCCGCTACTGTCAACCCCTCCAGATAGCACTTTGTGTTTTTAGGGACATTTTGTGAGATAAAAGTTCTCTTAAAATTATTTGTGTTACATGTCATTTCCTTAGCTTACTAAATGATCATTTTTGTTCTTGGGCTGTTACAAAAAATCAATTATGGCTCAATTAGCAACTTTTTTCCCTACTGGCAACTCTCCTGAGGAATACAGGTACTAATTGGGCCCCGCCACTGTCGCCAATCTTTTCAGTTAAATGATTGCTCTGGAAGAGAGCATCATGCCTCTTGCCTTTGCCTGCTTGCTAATTTTTGAGTTTCGTTTCCAAGCTGTTGGATTCATACGGTTTCATGTCTTTTCAGCGGTTCTGATGGTGGATGATGACATGCTGATTAGTGCTCATGACCTCGTTTTCGCCTTCTCCGTTTGGCAGGTAATGTTGGTTCTTCAGAAAGATATCTTATGAAGTCTCATTTAATAAAAAGTAGATTATGGTTGGATCACTCAAAACATGAAAAAAACTTGTTTGATAAATAGAACCACTCATCTGAAGTCAAATGGTATTGAACGCTAGTAGGAGCAAACCGGATCAAACTGGATCTCAGACCTATTTTGTTATAAAACGGTATTCATGTGTGCTGTGGAGGAAGAGCTGAAAAATACTGGAGAGGGTTGTGAAGAGGTGGTCGGGTCTAGTGACTTAAAGTCGTAGCATCATAGATTTAAAGTCAGGAAAGTCCTTTAAGGCCATCTAGCCCAGTCCTCTCATTTTACAAGTGAGGACACTGATGTTCAGAGAGGATAAGTGACGTGGCCAAGGTCACAGGAAGAAGATTTGAACCCAAGTCCTCTGACCCCAGATCCAGCACTCTAGTTACATACTATAACTAGCTGCCTTCTGGGGATAGGGTTTCGAAGGAAAGGAGAAGGAAAACATGTGAATAGAGAGCAGTAAAAGCTATTTCCCCCCTCCCTAGACTTTTTTTCTTTCCCTTTAGCAAAAAGGAAAAATCAAGGACTGAAGGAGGTTATTTTTTCTTTAATTTTTGACAACTTCTCTCACACTTGATTTCCTCATTTATTAAAATAATAATGATTGGATTGTCTCAGGTGGTCAATCAGTAAGGATATTATCGTGAGGAAATCACTTTGTAAACTTTTAAAATTCTATAGAAATAGAAAGGATTTTACAAATGCTGTCTCTGTTCTTCCTTTTTCTATACATTTTGGGCAGATCCCATTGCAATAAACGCAGAGACTGGCCAGAGCTTTTAGCCATCATGGAACCTTGTCATATCCAAAATAAATGGGTCCTAGTCTGGGACTATGGAATTTTATTGTTCTCATGCAGTGATTTTGGTAATAGTGCTGTTTGTTGTAGTGAGATTCGACCTCTGTCATAAAGTAAAGAGAATCTGTTGGCATTAAATCAATCAGCCTACAACATTTTTAGCACAGTGGGTGAGACCAAAGTATCAGACCAAGGGCCTACTTTTCCAGTAACTTAGCCTCTTGTTGAGGAGACAAAACTTACATTTTTGAAGTGAGGTAATGAGATGGTATATGCAAGGGGTCAGTAACCCCCAGCATACTTATTTATAGATGAGGAAATTAAGACCTACTATGTACTGAGAGGCTAGATGGTACAGTGGATAATAGAGCACCAACCCTGGAGTCAGGAAGCCCTGAGTTCAAATTTGTTCTCAGATACTAGCTGTATAACCCTGCGCAAATCACTTAACCCCAATTGGCTCCCCCCTCCCCCCAAAAAAGGTATGTAAGAGTCCAGGGGAAGACAGGTTAGGGAATCCCTCCATTTAAATCAGTGGCATCAAACACACTGTCAGGTATGCAACGTCGAATCAGAGCCAACGAGATGTCACAATGGATAAACTCTCAGCCTGGAGTCACAAAGACGGAAGTTCAAATCTAACCCCAAACACTAGTTTTGTTTTCTTCCTTCTTATATATCCGCATCTGTTCGATGAGGGTGGATATCGGAGGATTATGAAGAACTTTCCCAGAGGTAGTAATTGTCACCACTGCCAAAGAACTTTAGCTGAATTTTAAGGGGGATCTCCTAAAATCCCCTTTCCTAAATGGGAACCCCAACAAAAAGTTTTGCTCTATCTTTCACTTTTTATTTCCCTATTGAATAAAAAATAGTCAAATACTTACTGTGATGGAGTCGTACAAGAAAAAGGAGACAAGCAATATGGGCCCTGGCCCCGTGCAGCTTATGCTCCAGTAGAGAAGGGATTGGCAAGTCTGCTGTGCACACCAGGAAGTGTGGCTTAGTGGATAGACAAGTGTGCTAGGCTTGAAATCAGGAGGACCAGGGTCCGAGGCTCTCTTGTGTTTATTTACTGTCTGTGTGACTCCAGGTCAGTCACCTAAGTTTCTGAACCTCATTTTACTCATGTATAAAATGGGGCTAATCATAGTACCCGTAAGTACCTCCCTCACAGAGTTGCTTTGACACTCACATGAGATAATATCGCAAACTTCAAAGCATTATGTATGTCCCAGCTGTTATTACGATAATTGTTATATTTCACAGTATGGTGTTGGCTTCTTTTTTCCTAATTCCCATTTATAACAACTTGGATGTGTGTGTGTGTGTGTGTGTGTGTGTGTGTGTGTACGTACTTGTATGCATACACACACACACACGTTATGTAGAAGGATTGTTGTCCTATCCAATCTCTCATTGAATATGCATTCATAATAGCTGACTTCTACCACTTCCATTACTGTCTTTCTAGTATTTACCCATTCATCTGAAATCAAAACTGACACTGAACCCACAGGCCCTCAGAAGCAGCACAGGGTGTTTAAACACTGGGATTCCTAGTGAAGAGACACCACAGCTTTGACTATAGTAACTCTTCTCATTTTGCTGCTTAAAACATTTTCACCTCATCAAATATTCATTCGTGATAGGTGGCTGCAGTTCTCTGCAGCGATCAGCACTTTTTCACAGCTTCAATTTTTACATCACATCTAATGCAAGGGACTGAAAGCTTACCTCCGATCCACAGCTAGGTCTTGGTGCCGCATCAGCAGTATTTCAGGGCTTGTTTTTACAGAGCACACAAAAGCAAAAGTTCCAAGAAGAGACTGCTCTTTGAAACAGAGGGCACCGTTCCAGTGATCCTGGTGAGCGCCGGAGAGCACCACGTAATACAAGCACTGCGGTTCTAATAGCGCGTACACACTAGGGAATGTCAGGCAATCAAACAGTATCTTAATCTTTATTTATAAATCTACCGAGGCCAGGTTTTGAGTTCATTGGATGAGAGTTTCAGGTTGCCCCCAGATCCCCAGGAAAAGATGCCACCATCCTCATCCTTTCCCCTCAACTTTTCTCTTTCAGTTTCCACTGGGACTGTAGAATCTAGTCTTCAGTGGACTGCTGTAGCCCTGAAGCATTTGTTTTTTTCTTTTCTGACCTTCATACAGTTTCCTCTCTTCATTACTTCACATTTTATTTTTATAGTAGTAAATAGATCTATCACGGTAAGGTTCAAAAATACTTTCCTATAACAAACCTATGAAGTAGTGAATGCAAATATTGTTATCCCCATTTTCCAAATGAGAAAACTGAGACTCAAGGAGGTTATATTACTTACCCACAGCCTCTCAGTAACTGTCATCATTAGGATTCTAACCCATGCCTCTCCTCATGCTAAGTCCTGGAGTCTTTCTTGTTAACCACACTACTTCTTCATGGCAACCGTCATATTTATCTTCGTGTTCTAGAATGCTTTACCAACCTGTCTACTTTCCATAAAGGTTTTTATATTTCCCCATATCCAGAAAAAAGAAACACATAAACCAAGAGGAGTCCAAAAGGAAACATTTAAAAATGTTCCTTGTTTCTTTCATTCAATAAACATTTAACCATGTGCTATGTGCCAGGCAAAGAGCTAAGCACCAGGGATTCAAAAGGAGGCAAATAACGGTCCTTGGCTTCAAGGAGCTTACAGTCTAATGGGAGAGACAACATGCAACATATGTGTGTATGTGTATATATGTATATGTGTGTGTATGTATGTGTGTAGGTGTATGTGTGTATATACATATATATATATACACACACAAAGTAAGCTATTATACAGGATAAATATGAAATAATTAAGAGAGAGAAAGCACTGAAATTAAGAGGGATTAGGAAAAGCTTCTTATAGAAGTTAGGATTTTGGTTGGGACTGAAAGGAATCTGGGGAGGTCAGTAGTCAGAGAGGAGGAGGGAAAGCATTTCAGGAATGAAGGACAGCCAGAGAAAATGCCCAGAGCTAAGAGATAAGAGTCTTCATGGAGCATCCAGGAGGCCAGTGTCACTGAATCAGATTGTTTGTAGGGAGTGAGGTGTAAGAGACTGGAAAAGCAGGAAAGGGCTAGGTTATGAAGGGTTTAAAATGCCAGAGGGTTTTGTGTTTGTTCCTAGAGGCAATAGGGAGCCACTGGAGTTTATTGAGAAGCACAGTTGACATGATCAGACCTGCAGTTTAGGAAAATCACTTCGGTGGCTGAAAGGAGGATGGATTGGAGTGGGGAAAGACTTGAGGCAGGCAGAGCCTTGCTACTGCAGTAGTCCAGGTGGTGGGTGATGAGAAGCTGCACCAGAGCAGTCTCAAGGTCAGAGGAGAGAAGGGGGCAGCATGTTGAGAGATGTTACAAAAGTGAAATCAAGGCCTTGGCCTTCACAACCTGGTCCCCATCTCCATGTCCACCTTTTCTCTTCACACACTCTATAGTCCAGTCTTGTTACTGTTCTTCGTCCATGGCACTCCCTTTTCCATATCCTCCACCCTTTGCATTTGACCTCTCTCATGCCTGAAATACAGTCCCTCCTCACTTCTTAGAATACCTAGTATCTTCGAGTCTCAGTTCAAATGCTGCCTTCTACACAAGGCCTTTGTTTTGGGGCAGTTTGTTTGTTTTGAGGGGAGAAGGGAAGGCAGTTGGGGTTAAGTGACTTGCCCAAGGTCACACAGCTAGTAAGTGTGTCACATGTCTAAGTCCTGATTTGAACTTGGGTCCTCCTGACTCCAGGGCCTGTGCTCTACTCACTGTGCCACCTAGCTACCCCTCACTGCACCACCTAGCCGCCTCAACACGAGACCCTTGTTGATTATCCCCCACTCCAACTGCTACTGCCATACCCACAAAATCACTTTATATCTATTTAGTGCTCATTTCACATATACCTCTATATGTCCAAGTTGTCACCTCCAATAGAATATAGATACCCTGAGGGCAGGAATTATTTCATTTTTGTCTCCGTATCCCCCAGAGCCTAGCATAGTTTCTGGTACATAGTAGACCCTTAATAAATGCTTTTTGATTGATTGATTTCTAAATGTCAAGAATATAGATACCAAAACTGAGACAAAGTCATAAAACCATGCCAAAATTTTGATAATTTTATATTTCTTTCTTACAATCGCAAAGCATTTTTGAAGTTACCGCATCAAGCTTCATTATGTCCTTCCACTATATATCACGTCCATTATACCCATCCATTGTATCCTTCTTAGTAGATGGTAAGCCTCGTTTTATAGATACAGGGTCAGTTTCTTTTTTAGCAAACTCCAAGGGAATGTCTACAGTCTTCTATTGAACCAGACTTTTGTGGTATCACATGGATAATGCTTGCTTTAAGTGGGCCATCTGCAGAGGCTTCCTTATATACAAGAGATTGGTGTTGCAATAGAATCTGACCTGCAGAGTGATCCTAGCAGACAGAAATAAAGCTACTTGTCCAGAGTCAGACAAAAAGTGAGAACAAATGATGTCAGGAATAGAACTAAGGGGACGCGCCAGCTTAATTCCCTCTGGCAAATCACTCTGACTTCAGCATGTCTGTTCTAAATTGTTCCTGCACTAACTGTGTTACTTTCCCCTCCTCCTTCCAGCAATTTCCTGATCAGATTGTAGGATTTGTCCCTAGAAAGCATGTCCCCACTGCTTCAGGTGTTTATAGTTACGGTGGGTTTGAGCTACAGATACCAGGATTTGGAAATGGGGACCAGTACTCCATGGTGCTGATTGGAGCATCATTCTTCAACCGCAAATACCTCGAGCAGTTCCAGAAACAACCAGCGACTGTCCACGCTCTGATAGATGAGACCCAAAATTGTGATGACATCGCCATGAATTTTATGGTCGCCAAACACATCGGGAAGACTTCAGGGGTATTTGTCAAACCTGTGGAAATGGGCAATTTAGAAAAAGAGACGAGCAGTGGTTATTCTGGAATGTGGCACCGGGCAGATCACTTCCTGCAGAGATCTTATTGTATAAATAAGCTTGTGAAGATCTATGACAGCATGCCCTTAAAATATTCCAACATTATGATTTCCCAGTTTGGTTTTCCATACTATGCCAACCACAAAAGCAAAATGTAAAATAAATGAATAAATAATAATCCTCGAACTGCTTGGATATTTGGGTAGCTTCTCAGTATTAAGTTTTTATAGCAACACTATGGACTGTTATCCCCTCTGAAGTCCAAGGTGGGCACTACTCTGGTACAGGATGTGTGGTGCCACTAGTTTGGGAAATCCCTCCTTACTTCAGAAATAAAGATGTTGCTGGTGTTGTTGCCAGGGTAGGCCTCTTGTTAAGGGATTTTTATCCAGGTGCATAACTTCCTTGGTTTGTGACATAACTGTTTACATTTGAGACTGTTTTCCTTCTTTTCTGACTCCTGGCATTTGCCTTAAGGACTATAGCAAGCTGTCTCCAGTGTCTGAAACCCATGAGACATTTCTCTCAGCTTTCTCATTTAAGGCTGCTTGCCTTCATCTCAAGCCTCAAATGCCAGTCGGGTTTATGAAAAAGAAATCCTGTATTGTGGCTGGGAAAGCCACAGAGGAAAACATATTGACCTCAGATTTCATAAAAAGGGAGGAAATCTAAAGGCAGCTGCTGAGTCCTCTGCTGGCCAACCCAACCTCTCTGTCTAGACTTATTCTGCAGGCCAGGATGTGGCTGCAATTACCCCTGCTTTTGTTATCACTGCTGGGTCTCTCATGACCTGGTGGTTGTTTGTAGCTAAAGAATGTCTGGTTGCTAACTTCATTTTTCCAAACATCTACTGCATGGATCACAGAAAATGCAGCCCGTGTTAACTTATATGCAGCTGAAAGTTTCAAGATGTATCAAGATTCAGGTTGTGCATTTTGTCGCTAAATCAGACCTCAAGAATGTATATTCATTCGCTTGTATACTTTGCATCAGGTTTGCATCGTCATTAAAGAAATGCATACAAACCAGTTCTGTTTTAGAAGAATGTTAAAACAGGGATTTAATGAGACAATATATGTAAAGCGCTTTGTAAACTTGGAAGTGCTCTGTAAATGTGAAGTGTTATTATTATTAGGGCCTGGCAGAGGTGCCCTTGTAGAATTCTAATAAACAAGTTCAAACAAACCCTATCTCATTGCACATCAGTTATCTCACGGGTTCTCACCTTAATGCGTCTGTTGCCCTAAGTCCATTGGACTTGAATTCTGAGCGTGTTTAGTGTATCCCTAGTCTCTTGTCTTCTCTCTGTAGGGCAGCGAAAGTCTTCCTTCTGAAGAAAAGTCCAGTTAACATAGTCACAGAAGAAAGAGAACTGAATCATAAATCCAGAGGATATGTATACAGCAAGTTTGCAGCAACTCACTATTGTGTTGTCAAGATTGGTCCCTTTTGGTTCATTCGATGTATTATGGTATTTGTCTTCCACGCTGGTGTCTCGTACTTCACCCTTGTTCATTAGCAGTGGCAAAGGATATGTCAGTGCTGCGAAGCTAACCCTTGTCTGAGACTTTGTTTTAGCTTTGTTTTGCTGGAGTAACATAAATGGATTTTTCTGATTGCCTCCTTGTGAAAAATAATATTAAAATACTCATGGCTGTTGGCCCAACCACACGGATCTCTGCAGCGAAATGTGTGCTCGGTTTTCTTTTTATTGCTGCTCATTGGTGATTTCCAATAGGGCTCTGAACCTTATTTTTTAAGTGTGAAATTAGTTATTTAGTTTGCCAAAACAGACTGTGATTTAGCTTCTTTTTAAAAATATTTTTTTGGCAGGTGGTGGGGGCTAAGAATGAAGGTGGGAAGGATGGAATTCTATTGGCAGATAAATAAATAAAGCTTTTACCATCCCCGTGCAGTGTGCTGAAGTCATGATTTTTAAAATGATGCTTTAACACACTAAGCAAAACCTGAAAACTCAAAAATTGCATCTGTACTTTTTCCCTCTAGATCACCTAATTTATGCCTCAGGATCCTTTCCTTATACCTGGGTACTAGTAAAATATCTCCCCTTCTCTTCTCCCTTCTTTTCTTCTCTCTCTCTCTCTCTCTCTCTCTCTCTCTCTCTCTCTCTCTCTCTCTCTCTCTCTCCCCCCCCCCCTCCCTCTCCCTCTCCCTCTTTCCCCCTTCTCCCTCTCCCCCACCTCTCCCTACCTTCCTTCCTTTTTTCCTTTCTTTTCTTAAGGTTGGGCCTCCCTGTTTTGCTCAGGCTTATAGTAGCAGGGCTACTCACAGGCCCATTACCATTGGGATTAACAGAGCAGCCTTGATGTGCCCTCTTTTCTCACTTGGACCAATTTGCCTGTCCTTAGGCAACCTGGTGGCTCCCTGCTCCTGAGGGGTCACCGTGTTGATGCTCGATTTAGTTTGGACACCTAATCAGCTTTAGCCTTGAAGCCTCAGCCTCCCCAGAAGCAGGTGGTATGTGCTACCCCACCCAGCCTGCTGGTACATTTTCCAAAGACTGTATTTCCTCCCTTACTCAACATCCTTTCAAACACTGTTTTAGCTTCAAATAAGCAGTGACTTCGTATCATCCTTAAAGTGTTAAAATGCAAAATCTGTTTATAAGTTAATAAGTTTAGCCCAACTTGTGCAATTGGGCTAAAATCTCAGTGAAAGTGGTTTTCCTGGGTTCTTGCCATCTCCTTTAAAAACAACAATGAGGAAGGTAGACTGGCTTCAGACTTTATAATAGGTCCCAGTGTCTGATGGCGAAGCCACATCTTTTGCCAAAACTTCTCTCCCACCAGTATAACTTGTGCATGTCATGCGGATGTGAACCCTTCCCACAGTGTAATGCATCATGTGGGACATCCGCATACTTTTTTGGGGCTAGTTCACTCAAACCTGACCTACTATTGGCAGGTTGGTATACCCAAGAAAGAATCACCACTGCAATTACCACTCAGATTCTCTCAGGGTACTGGGGGTAAGCCTGTTCTGATAGGAATATGTTCTTCCTACTTACTACTGTGACTTCTAACTATAGAAAATCAGTCAGTAATAGTGATGACATCATTAACTCCTCAACATAAAACATTTATTTAGTGATAGGGAAAAAACAAAAATAATCATCACAGTTAACCCATAAAGCGAGGTCAATCTCTCCCACCAATGCTCATATCTGTGAGGACAGAGTGGGCACAGATTTACAGAAATCTATCACTGAGGCATATGAGAAAGGACTGTATGTGCTCTCATCCTCGCTTCTGTACTGAGAAAACATTACCCTCTTCTCTCAGATGGACAAAGCAGTGACAGGCTCTTTAACTCCCAATCACCCTTAAAAATGTGCTTAAGAAGTATTAGGCTGTAGTCACTATAAGCAATTCCCTTACCTCAGAGCCCTTCTGTTTGGCTCTTTAGCCAGTGTAGACAAGCTCAGGGAGGTCTTCATTCAACTGGATCCTGGTTTGTCCAACCTGTTTGTGCCAGTAAAGCAAATGGAAATCTTTTCTTCTACCTTCTGTTTCTCTAGCAAACAGAAGAGGACAGCAGAGAGCAACCAGCACTTCTGGAAGGTGATGCTGTGACTTGCAAATGAATTGGATTTAGATGAAGAAGGCTGTGCAAAATAGACTGCACTCGAGGGCTAGAAACAGAATTCAGTTCCTTTCCTGTGAGCTTCAGCCTTTCTCCTGCTAGATAGCGTCTCCTAATAGGACAGCTGAAGCTTTTCTGTCAGCTGACTCTCCTGCTATATCCCTAAGTCCCTCTTGCGGTATTTTTTTTTTTTTTTTGGAGAGGGAAGGCAAGGCAGTTGGGGTTAAGTGACTAGTCCAAGGTCACAGAGCTAGAAAGTGTCAAGTGTTTGCGGCCGGATTTGAACTCAGGTCCTCCTGACTCCAGGGCTGGTGCTGTATTCACTGTACCACCTAGCTGCCCCTTCTTTACTCGGTTTCCTCTAGCTGGTTCTTCCATTCTTCTCCCTCTGGCTTCTTCAACACTGTCAATGATTCCAATCAAAGCTTGCTGGAGCCCGGTGACTTATCTTTCCCTCGTGAGGCAAAACTCATAAAATCCACCTTCCTCTTATGAAATCAAGAGTCCTTATTTAGGCAAGTAGGTAATGTAAGTAGATAAGAGTGCTGGATTTTGAGTCAGGACTGAGTTCAAATCCTGCCTCGGACAGTCACTAGCTGTGTGACCCTGGGCAAGTCTCTCAACTTCTTAGTTGCAGTTTCTTCGTCTGTTAAAAGACTGTAAAATAACTTGAAAAGTTATTGTGAGGAACAAATGAAATGGCATGTAAAGTACTTCACAAATTCTAAGGCACTATATAATAACTTAGCATTTCTATATCACTTGCTTTACTTTATAAATATCTCATTTTATCTTCACAACAAGCCTGAGAGATAGGTGCTATTATTATTATTAAACATCCCATTGTCCCCAGTTATTTGATTTACCATATTGTGAATTTTAAATTCTCAGCCTCTAAATACAGTAACAGGCAAATGAGCTGAGCGACCACAATGCCCTGCAGCCTCAAGTCATTTCTCTACCCTTTTATAGGTCCTATCAGTTCTCTGGCCGTTTATCACAACTGTCTTCATGTCTCCTGCTGCCTTTGTTCCCCGAGAGAAGACGGCGTGGACCCGGTGCAGTGTTACCTCCATCATCCCCTGAACAGGAGCCCGCCTGATCTCTAGCCTCAGCTTTGGATGAGAAGAGGAGTGACTTTCCATCTGATCTGTTGCCTTCTATCTCCTCCTTTTCCTGTCCCCGAGGGGAGGAAAAGACAGGGAGCAGACTTGCATTTCCTGCTGCCTGTCTCCTGCCTAATCTATAGCCTTGGTGGGAGGAGGAGAAATGAAACAAGGCTTCCTATCCGACCATGTACCTTCTATCTTGGGCTGTGCACATCTCCAGCCTTCTCTGGAGAAAGGAGTAGTGCCTTCTACTCACCGATTAACGTACTCAGACCTGTTCATAACTTACACACACCAGTGATTCTGGACTCTTCCGTGTCATAATCCAAAACCCATTCCTCATCCCTCAGCACCCATTTCCTTATTTCCTAACCCCTCATCCCTCCCACTCCAGAGTCCCAACTAAACACTATTTATCCCTTCCACAGTGCTCTCTGGAATGCCTGTTCCATAGGAAACAAATTTGCCTTGATATGAAATCTTTTCCTCTCCCACTCCTTCCATCTCCAAAGACCTGGATTCCCCTGATGACACAGCCTGCCTGTCCACCGTTTCCAATGCTGGCTGCGTTCTCCTCAACTCATAGCCTGAGGTGGGGGAGTTGGAATACCCCTTGATTTCCATTGCCCCTTCCAGTTTCTCCCCCAACATCCATGATACGCTAAACTCTTCTTTAAAGTCCATACAATCCCCATCTTACATCCAATCAAAATCCTGGCAGCTGTTGTCTACACACCTCCAGATTACTCTCCTTCCTTCCTCAATAAGTTCAGTACCTGGTTCACAATTTTTCTCTGCTTCCCTACTCTTTTTTGGGGGGAGGGGTTAAATTTTTTTGTATTATACTTAAATACAAAATAAGAAAATAAAAAGGAACATTGCCATGTACACAGAAGACTGTAAGAGACCATTCAACATAAAACAATAAATTTCCATTTCAAGAAATCTATATAATAAATACTACACATTGTTTTCAAAGCTGCCCAGCTTTTCTTTGCTTCCTCGTTGATTTTCTTTTGTTCTCTGCTGGGCACTTATTTTTCCCCTCCCCCCACCCTAAAGAAGGCTACAATTAAGCATGGCTCTACACACACACACACATATACACATAGATATCTATAAACATAGACATATATATTCATACATGTATATGTAAGACCATAGTATCTTTATTTCCTCCTATCATCTCTTTCTCTGAAGGTGAATGGCATCTTCCTTCGTAAGTCCAAGTCTTTCTATGTTTTTGTAAGTCAAGCAGCTCATCATTTCCTATGCCACAATAACATTCCTTTCTAAATTCAAACAGCATCTTCCTTCTTTGGATCTTTGAGGTTAATTTGGGTTTTTGTAATTGTCAGAATGACTCGGTTGCTCAAAATTGTTCTTAAAACAATACTGCTGTTACTGGATGCAATGTTCTCTTGGTTTTGCTCGTTTTACTCTTCATTCTTTTGTATATTTTCATACATTCTCCTCCCCAACTCTTGCTTTCACGCTAGGGGACTTCAACATACGTATTGGCCCTCCCTCAACCACCCTAATTGTTCAATTCTTCAGCCTACTCACTTCCCATGAGCTACTCCTCCATGCTACATTAGCCACAAACAAAGATGGTCATACCCTGAATCTTGCCATTAACTGTAGATACATCCCTTCCATATTCAAGAATTTTGAAATCCTCTTATCTGACCATAATCTATTGGCTTCCCACCTCTCCCTCTGTCTTCCCCTAACAGACCTGATTTTTTGACCACACCATGACCTCCAATCCCTCAACTCTTCAGTTCTCCCCCAGGATATCTCCCATTATATAGCCACTCTTTCTTCTTTTCCCCTATTTTCCCCTTGGTGAATTAGTTCAACTTCACACTGTCCTCAGACTTGTATCACTTCCACCATCCTCTGCCTTTGCTTCTATGCACATACTGCTGAACGAAGGTGGAAAAAAATCAAGCAGCCATTTTGGTTGTGTCTGTTACAAATTATGTCATACAATTTCAACTGGGTCCTCACTGCTGCTAGGCAATCCTTCTATACCCTGTTACCAATTCACTCTCACATTTACCACAATGACTCTCCAAACTTTTTGTCCCTCCTTAACCTTCCATAACTTTGCCTGCCTTACCATCTCAGCTGAGAACTTTGCCTCAAATTTCCACTATCCTTGATGAAATATGTATATATAGCATGCACTTCATCAGAATTAAAGCTCTATTTCTAAAGTCATATCTTTATAAAAAAGTAAATTTATATCTTTTGTTTTTTACCAAATTTTTTCCCAATATTTCTCCTCTTTCCATCCTTCTCCCAGAGAATCATTCCATGTAACAAAGAGTATTTATGAAAATTAAAACAAAAGGAAGAAGAAGAGAAAGAATCAGCGAAATTGATCAATATATTAAAAAATCTTTGTTAGAATTTTTTTTGCTTCCTCTTCCAGTAAATACAGAACTTTGGCACTGCAGCTGTTTTTTATGAATCTACTTTAAGGCAATTCTATTGTCACAGGTTTTCTTCCCCTTATATTAAATCCCCCTTCTCCAGACCTTCCCACTTGTCACTTTTTTCTCTAGTTTTGGAGTTTTACTTAACTTTTTAATTCCCTTCCCTTCTTTTTTCTTTCATTTGTTGTTGTTGCTGTCCAGTCATTCAGTCATGGTCAGCTCTTCATGACCTTGTGGAGTATACGGTCCATGGCATTTTCTTGGCAAAGATACTGGAGTGGTTTGCCATTTCCTCCTCCAGTGGATTAAGGCGAACAGAGGTTAAGTGACTTGCTCAGAGTCACACAGCTAGTAAGTGTCTGCAGCTGGATTTGAACTCAGGTTCTCATGACTCCAGGCCCACTACTCTATTCACTAAGCCATCTAGCTGCCCATTTCTTTCATAGAAGCCCTTTATTAGCAGAAGTTCGTCTTTTGCAAATAATTTATTAAGCCATACAACTTACCCTTTGATCTGGCAATACCACTACGAGATCTGTATCCCAAAGAGATTAAAAAAGGGAAAAGGACCTATTTGTATAAAAATATTTATAGCAGCTTTTTTTGGTGGTGGCTAAGAATTGGAAATTGAGGGGATGCCTATCAAGTGGGGAATGGCTGAACAAGTTGTGGTATATGAATGTAATGGAAGACTATTGTGCTATAAGAAATGATGAGCAGGATGATTTCAGAAAAACCTAGAAAGACTTACAAGAACTGATACAGAGTGAAGTGAGCAGAACCAGGAGAACGTTGTACACAGTAACAGCAATATTATACAGTGAACAACTATGAATAACTTAGCTAGTCTCAGCAATACAATGATGATCCAAGATAATCCCAAAGGACTCATGATGAAAAATGCTATCTGACTCCAGAAAAAGAACTGATGGCATCTGACTACAGACCAAAGCAAACAATTTCTTTCCTTCCTTCCTTCCTTCCTTCCTTCCTTCCTTCCTTCCTTCCTTCCTTTCTTTCTTTTTTCTCTCTTCCTTCCTTCCTTTCTTTCTTCCTTTTATTTCTTTCTCCTTTCTTCTTTCTTTTTTTCTTTCTTTTTTAAGTTTTCTTCCACAAAATAACTAATATGGAAATATGTTTTTCATGATTGCACATGTATAACCTATAACAGATTGTTTACTATCTTAGAAAAGGAAGAGGAGGGGGATAGAATTTGGAACTCAAAACTAAAAAAAAACCCTCATGTTTTATGTGTAATTTGGGGGGAAATAAAATATTATTTTTAATAAACAAGCCACGCACCTGGACCCAGTATAGTTCCCAAAATGGCTAGGCTCTCCAAACATGCACTTACCATTCATTAAGTTGCCACCATCAAGACTCACAAGGTCCCAACAAAATGGAATAAGATGACTGATCTCTTCAGTGAAATAAACTGTGGGTCAACAGGTAGCTTCTGACTCTGTCTTCGATTAGAGCAGAGCCAGCCACATGTGATCTGGCTGAGATTGCTCCATTTATGTAGCACTGAAGGCTCAAAAATTGCTTCATACATTATTTCATTTCATCCCCACAACAACTCTGTAAGGTAGATGCTATCTCTATTTTATGATAATAGCTGCAAATTGTTGTTCTGTTGTCCATGTCCAACTCTTTGTGACCCCATTTGGGGTTTTCTTGGCAAAGATACTGGAGTGGTTTGCCATTTCCTTCTCCAGCTCATTTTACAGATGAGGAAACTGAAACAAACAGGGTGAAGTGACTTGCCCAGGGTCACACAGCTAGTAAGTGTCTGAGGCCGGATTTGAACTCAGGAAGACCTGACTCCAGGGCCAGTGCTCTATCCATTGTGCTACCAACTGCTATAGCTATGATAGCTAACATTTATATAGCGCTGTCAGCTATGTAAAATGCCTTACAAATAGTAACTTATTTTATCTTCTCAACAACTCCAGGAGGTCGGGGAAGGAAGGGGTAGGAATAAACCTTTATATAGTGCCAGGCAGAGTCCTTAATTATTTTTTAAAAATATTATTTCATGCGATCCTTACCAGAACTCTGTGAGGTAGATACTATTATTGTCTCCATTTTACAGATAAGGAAAATGAGGCAAACAGAATTTAAGTGACTTGTCCAGCATTATACAGTTATTAGGTGTTTGAGGTTGGGTGTGAACTCAAGTGTTCCTGGCTCAAGATCTATTAATCTATCCGTAGCGCCATCTACCGAAGAGGAAATAATTTTAGAGAATTTCTTTGACGTGCTCAGGGTCACAAGCTTGATGTCCAAAATAGGATTTTTTTTTTAAATTTAATTTATTTATTTACCATATTTAGTTTTCAGCATTGGTTTTCACAAGAGTTTGAATTACAAATTTTCTCCCCCCCACTCCAAGATGGCGTATATTCTGGTTGCCCTGTTCCCCAGTCAGCCCTCCCTTCTGTCACCCCACTCCCCTCCCATCCCCTTTTCCCTTCCTTTTTTGTAGGGCAAGATAAATTTCTACTCCCCATTGCTTGTGTATCTTATTTTCTAGTTGCATGCAAAAACTTTTTTTTGTTGTTTAGCCCAAGTCTTCTTGACTCTAAACTCCAGCAGCTTGGTTCATTATGGTCCCAATCCCTTAGAGTATAACTTCAAGTATATAATTACTACGTAAACAGAGAAGCAGAGAACGATAATTTAAAATATCACATACATATTCAACCCTATGAAAACCAAAGGGCAGGAACAATTCTTCAACTATCTATATACACACATAGATGTATAAACATATGTAAGGATGTACAAGAAATTTCTTGATCCAAAAGTCTTGTGGGAGGACACGATGAGGAAGTGACTGCTAAGCTTCTATAACAATGGAAGGAGTAAAAAAAAAAAGATAGCAATACTGCCAGAAGTCTTATTCTTTTTAATTACTTCCTTTATCTAGTTATCTTCTTTTTTCTCAGTTAAATAGTTAAGTGAAATATTCCTCCTTCTCCCTCCTCAATTTTTATTAGTTTAAAAAAATTGATGTGCCTTTTACTAAAAAGATTCCTTTTTCTTGTTCTTTTCCCTTTCTGTCTGTTCTAAATCTCTATTGATTCGACTGCATACTTATTTATTCCTCTTTAGTCCTTGTGATTCTCACAGAAGTGAAGTTTCTGAGGTACCTATTTTAAGTTCACTATTCTAAATAATTTCTATGTTATTGCCTTGTACATCTTGTTCCCTCTCCCCCTTTTTCCTAATGTGCCTCACTCTTAGAGGTGTCAGTTCCTGCAGTAGATTGATGTATTACCCCATGGTAAAAATTTTCCTGTGTCCCTGATTGTGTGGCCCAATTTTACTATGATCATTTTCTTTCCAATTTGCTATAAAATCTCCTGTCTGGCTCCATGTCCAACTCTGAGAGATACCAGTTACCCCTTGGAGCTTTGATTCCCTATACTTGTCCATGAAATCACAACACTCTCAGAAGTAGTGACCTCTATAAGTACCAAATCCCTGAAGATTATATACTCTTTGTAAGAATCCTGTCTCCCGCCACAGAATATTTGTCTCTTTCCATGGGAATGTTCTTCTGTAGGATCCCCTCCCATCACTAAATTGAAATTTCCCCTTTTCTTTCCTTCTGTTTCAGTCTCTCCCTTTACTATCTCACTCTTTCTTTGACAGCCCCTATTCTTTGAGAGACAAGAGTTATTTTCCCTTCCTTGTTTACCATTGACTTGATTAGGATACATCACGCATTCTCCTCTATCTTCTTCTTCCTCTTCCTCTCTCCTTTTTCATATGACCTCCCATTCTGAAGTTTAGTCTCACAAAAAGACATTAATTCACCTGTAGGCAGGATATCATGAGGTTTAGCTCATGGTATTTCAGACCTGTTCCTCCATCCCTTCTATTTAAATTCTGCTTTCATTCTTGTCTCCTTGTGTATTTTTAGAAAGAAATCTGTTAATGGACCCTCTGTTGTTGCTTTGTTGTTATTGTTGGGTTTTTTTAACCCTATAGGTGTCTTTCTCTTTGTAGCTTTTCTCCCTCTTTTCTGGGGTAATTTATTTAATTACTTGTATTTCACTTGGTAACTGTATTTATTTACCTTTCTATTTGTAAAACAATCTGCTCACATATTTTTTTTCTTTTTGTAGGAATGCTTCAAATGCCTTTATTTTATTGAACATTCACCTTTTTTCTTTGATGATTAGGCTCAGGTTTATAGGGAACTTCACTTTGAGTGGCACATTAAGCTTCTTTGCATTTTGGAATACATTATTCCATTTTCCTCCTGTGATTTCTGGTGGGTGCAAAATAGCCCTGTGTTAATTCTAATTTCCTTTCCTTTATTCTTGAGGATCTTTATCCTGGTCACCTTCAGAACTTGTTGTTTGTCATTGGAATTGTTAAATTTAACTACTGTATTTCTTGTAGTTTACAGCATAATTTTTTTAAAATTTTAATTTATTGTTTTTTTATCAAGGCAATCTTTGTATTCTTTCAATTGGCACTTTGTTTTCTGTATCCAGAAATTTTGAAGAGTTTTCTTGTATTATTTTTAAAATTATGGTGTTCAGATTTTTTTTAACTTGTCATGTTCTTCTGGGAAATCGACCTTTATGTTGTCTATGCATTTATTATCTTTGAAATCAGCCTGTTTTGCCTTTATAGGAATCATGTGGTCTTTTATTACCTTTTCTTCTTTTCCTCGAGATTGTCATTTATTTCTATATTTGTATTCCCAATCAATTATTCTTTCTTTAAGTTCTTTGGAGAAGTTAAAGCCACCATGGATTCACATTTTTCTATTCTGCTAATTATTTCTGCTGTGCAAGGCATAAATTCTGCTTTTATCCTTCTTATTTCTCTCTTGAACCATTCAGGAACATTTTGCTGTGATTCCATGCTGTTTTGGGAATACATAAAGTCCTCTGATTCATCAGGTATTGATTTAATTTCCTATCCCCTGCAGTAGTTATTCAGAGATGTTTGTATTCATTTACATTTTTGGTGGTCATCTTCCTTTACTTTTTGATGTTCTCTGTCGATTTATCTGCTTGTACTCAATTTTTTAAACTTAGTTTTCTTCCTCCTGAAGTCTTTTGGCAGTTTTAGTCTTTTCTCCTTATATTCCTCTATTTCCGTCTTTCTGATTCCTTCCCCTTTTATGGTTGTTATCCCCAAAAATCGGACTTAAGTGCCGCCTCAGCCTCCTCCCACACTTTTCACCAGCCTCATTCCCCGCCTCAAGTGACTTCTGGGGGATAGATGGGGTGTCAGAACTAGATTCAGCTGGATGCCAGTGCAGCTACCCACCAGCACCCCCTTCCATAAACACACACACACACACACACACACACACACACACGCTGACACCTTGCACCAGTTGCTTCTATTCTTTAGTTCTCTTGGCTGAGTGATGCTACAGCATCCCACTGCCATCCCAGACAGAGAAAGCTTCTACTTTCTTATCTCTCTGCCTCTTCTACAGTGGGTTGAGAGAGAGAGAGAGAGAGAGAGAGAGAGAGAGAGTTATTGTGTGTGTGTGTGTGTGTGTGTGTGTGTGTGTGTGTGTGTACAGAGTTGAGGTGGGGTGAGGGCAAGGGCAGGGTGCAACTGTCAGAGACTGCAGCAACCGCAAGGAAATTGCCGTCTGGATCCCAGAGCACAAACCCATGCGTTCAGTCGTGCTGCCCTACTAGAACATCGTGGTTCCTGGATGAGTTAGAGATGAACCTTCTTTGCTGTTAATTAATTTGGTTGATACCTCATTAGAGGTATCAACTTGTTGGTGTTTTGCTCTGTGGATATAGCAGCAATTACTTCATTTTTAATGTAAAATTCTTATGGGGAGGGGTGTTGAGAGTTTGAGAGAATTGAAGAAAAGTCCTCTAGCTTGTTAGTCATGTGACCTGAAAGTCAAGTTATATCCTCTTTTAATATCTAATATAATTGTGTTCAAACCCAAAGAAAAAGTATGTTATTATTATAGAAATGACACAGAGGCCAACATGTAGTGATCTAGATACTGACCAGGAAGACAGAAATTCCTGGAGGCCAGTGTTATTTCTGATATAGGTGATTTCTATGACCCTGGGCAAGTTACTTGAGCCTCACTCTCATGGGGCTCATTGTGGTTCAGTCATTTCAGTCACGTCCGACTCTTCATTGACCTCATTTGGGGTTTTCTTGGCAAAGATCCTGGAGTGGTTTGCCATTTCCTTCTCCACCTCATTTCACAGATGAGGAAACTGAGGCAAACAGTGTGACTTGACTACACATTGAGGCTGGATTTGAACTCAGAACTTCCTGACTCCAGGCCTAATACTCTATCTACTGGCCACATTATGGGGTTCACACATCTGTTAAAAAAGGGGGAGACATGCACTTTAGTTTCTGATAAATTTATCCCCTGATTTAAGCCTGAGGATCTAACACTTGTGCATTAAACTTTATGCCTTTTAAAATAACCAAACTAAAAAGTCAAGGGATGGTGGGATGGGAGAGAGGGGCATCCAAACAGTAGGTTTCTTTGATGTGTCAATAATGATAAAATTAACTGAATTTTTAACTTGACACTGAGAATGTCAACATGGATATATTTCACTGTTTTGTTGGTTGTGGGTGGGCATTGTATGTACATATATATATATATATATATATAATACCTAAAGGCCTAAAGGCCACATATGCTACATTTTACCCCTGCTCCAGAGTTCTCTGGTACCCTTAAAAGGGTTGAAGTGTTCAGGCTCTCTGCCAATGGTTCTAGCCCCAAGCTACGATATTCCTTCAATTGTCAGGGATGGTCCTCTGCACTCCAGTTCCATTTAGCCACTAACATTGAATTAACTTTTGCAAAGAAATATTCATTTCCAAAGGATTAATCACAAATATACAAACTTGCTGCCTAACATATGGACTTAATCTCTCCTCCCAATACCAACTCAGTCTCTGAGGAGAGAGGGAGGATTAGGTTAAGAAACAAACAGCTTGTTTCCTATACGGCACGGTCACACTCCAAAACCCTCCTTAGGCCGAGTCCTAGGCACCCTAGTTTCTCCAGGCTTCTCAGCTGGGCCAATTGGATGCATCATTCTACTTGTAATGCTAACTCCAGGGTTGTCATGAACTTTGGTGGGGTGCTGACACCTGAAACTGAGGACAAATGACACAGAAAAGAAACTGATACCCTACAGGCCCACTTCTCAGAGCCGAGGTAGAAGAGGAGAACAGGCATTGGAAGTACTTTCCCTCTTACTGGTTCAGTTCATGGTCTCCAAGCTCTGAGTGAACACAGCAAGAAAGAGCATGAGCAAGAAAGCCTTACTAGTTTTAAAGATGTAGCCTATTCCGGCTAAGCAGCCAATCTAAGGAGGCTACACCCACCTGCTGATAGGGGACACAGGGTGCTTTCATGTTAGAAGATGTGGGCATGTTTGTATATATATGTTAGTGCATTTGTGTAGAGAAAATACCTATGTACTTGTCTGTGCCCCTTCTGTTAGAAGTTTTTAAGAATTTAAATTTAGTTGATTTCAGTGAAATTCTCTTTAGCAATGTGTTTTGAAAAAATATTACATAATGCTGTTGCCTTGGGCTTAGTAAATATGTACACAAGCCCCTCCTAACCTGTCAGATATTTATATAACAAATTTAGATATGGAAGAGACCTCAAAAGATTTCTAGTCCAATGGTGTCCAATTCAAATAGAAATGAAAGGCAAAAACCCATACATAAGGCTCACTCAGGGCCACACGCTGACTTAGAAAACTACATATTAACGTTACCTATGTTCTATTGTATTCTTAAATATTTTGTTAAATATTTTCCATCTAGTTCAGGCTGTACTTGGGAGTGTTGTAGGCTTCCGTTTTTGACACCTCTGATCTAGTTTGATCCCCTCGTTTTACAGCTGAAGAAAATGAAGTCCAGCTAAGTTGAGCGAGCTGCCCAAAGTCACCGAAGTAGCAAATAACAGAGCCAATATTGCAAACCCAAGTCTTCTGATTCCAAACCCAGTGTTCTTCCCATAGCACCATATTACTTCCCGGGATATCAAGTACCAGTACCATGATTGTGGTTGGTAATTAGGGTACAATTAATAAAAAGTAACTCCTGAAAGAGAACTATCATGTAAAAGCTTACTTTTGCTTGTTTTTATTTCGGGAAATTGCCATCATCCTCTATGCTTTCCACTTGACATTTGCAAGAGCCAAAGAAAATCTGGAACAATTTTAAGTGCATGTTGTATACAAGGCACAGTGCTAGGCACTGGGGATTCAAAGATGAAAACAAAAAGTTCTGTGCTCAAGAAGCTAACGGTCTACTGGGAAGACAGAATGTGTATGTACACAGATAAAGGAAAGTACCACTAACTGTGGGATTAATAATGATAATAGCTAAAATTTATATAGTGATTTAAGATTTGCAAAGTGTTTTACAAATATTCTCTCATTTGATCTTTATATAACAATCCTGAGTGATAATATTATCTCCATTTTAACAGATAAGGAAATGGAGGCAAGCAAAGGTTATGACTTGTCTAGTGTCACACAGCTAGCAAATACTTGCGGCAGGATTTGAACTCAAGTCTTGCTGACTCCAAGTGTTCCACCCACTGCACGACCTAGCTCTCCTGTATTTAGAATAGCCTTCCTATAGGAGGGAGCCCCTGAGCAAAGCCTTTAAGGGAACCAGGAGCTTCTTGAGATGTAGGTGAGGAAGGAAAACATTCTAAGAATTGGGAAAAAGAAGTATGGAGGCATGGGATAGAATATCATTTACAGGGAAAACCAAGTCAAGTCAAGAGAACAAGCATTTAAATATTGTTTAGACTGTCCGATGTGAGAGGAAAGAGGGACTGGATCTGTGATTTCATTGGTATAAGAGAGCTTCCTGGTGAGGCAAATCCCTCTACCTTTGAAGTAAGCCTGGAAAAACAGCGTGGAGTCTGATTGCAAAGAGCTTTAAATGTCAAACCGAGGAATTTATGTTTTATCTTAGAGATGATGCAGCATCTAGAGCTGCATTGGATGGTGACACAGACCTGTGCTTTTGACATATTAATTTGGCAGCTATGTGGAGAGTGGATTGGAGAGAGGAGAGACTGGAAGCAGGGAGACCATTTAGGAGACTACTGTAATATAGTCCAGCTGAGGAGTGATTAGGGTCCGAACTATGTGAGGGGATGCATGGATGGATGGATGGATGGATGGGTGGGTGGGTGGATGGATGGATGGATGAATGGATGGATGGGTGGATGGATGGGTGGGTGGGTGGATGGATGGATGGATGGATGGAGGGGAGAGACATTGTGGACTAGAGTTGGCCTCTGAGTGGGTTGAATTGAAGTGAATAAAAAAATCAGACTGAATGGCACTGATTTGTTGGTCCCAGATCCTCAAGATGATTCTAACTTACTGTAATGAACCGATATTTGACTTGATAACAAAGACCATGTATATAAAGTGCTTTTCGAGTGGTCAGTTTCTTCATCTGTAAAATGAGGTGTTTGGCGATGGCTTCCAACGTCCCTTCCAGTTATAAATCTATGATCCTATAGAAATTACAGCTTTTTTTTTTCTTCCTTACTCGCCTTAAACTGAGTCAAAAGGCTGCTCTGACTTACCACCAGATGTCAGTGCAACCTAAGAAACTGACAACTCCCCTTTCTCCGCGCTAACCCCCACCCCCACTCCCACCCCTCCAGGTTTGAGCCTGCCAATCAGCTGCAAAGAGGGAAAACAGCCTTAAAATAGCAAAGCTAAAAGCCTCCTGCCAATGTCTTTGATTAAGGATAGCTTCTTAAGTGGTGCTATAGAAAAATTAGCTATCCTTCAAAAGTTACCGAGTTAAAATGGGATTTCGCCTATGTAAATCACATTACATAAGTTATAATACGTTGTTATTATCATAATTTATATGACAATAACATCTGACAGTGACATAAAAAAGACATGATTCTAATTAACTGCTAGCTCCTTGTGACGCGTTCCCACAGGAGTTTCATAGGGACAGGGTAGGAGCCACCAACCTTCATTATAGCTCTTGGGGGATGTTCTTAATTGCTAATGACATCCAAGGCATCAGTATATGTGTAGAGGGGAGTGGTATATTTTCTAGGTCAAGGTTAATGTAAGCTCCTCGGGGTCAGGGATTGTGTAATTTTTTTGTCTTTTTTTGGTCCCCAGCCCCTAGTAGAGTGCCAGGCATACAGAAAGCCTTTAAGGAAAGCTTGTTGATTGATTATTACAATGAACCATTGTATTTTAAGGTACTGAGTTCCTTTCTATACCAGTTTGTATCATTGTTCCAGAGAGAGATCTCCAGTTCTATATTCCCCATGTTCTAATTGACCGCCCTGCTTTGAAAACAAAAAAATTCCCCAATAATGACACGGGCCCTTGTAGAATGTCAGGATCTCAGAGTTGAAAGAAACCTTACCAGTCAGCTAGCGCAACGTGCGCTGAATGATAGTACCCTCTATGAGGTATCTAATAAAGATACCCCCAAAACACAAATCAGACTCAGATTTGTATGATTTCTGAGGTGTTGATGCTCACAGTGAAAATTTAACAAAGAGCTTGGCTCCCCCACATACCTGTATGCAATGCAAATAAAAGGAAATAGTTTAAAGTGCTTCAAAAAATTGTTTTTCCTAAAAAGCAATACACAGGACATTATTTTAGCACCCTTACTAATAAAGTTCTTCGAAATTAGATGTAACCTGGATCGTAAGCCTGTCATTTGCATGATTTTCTTAATTACTGGAGAGAATAATTACTTGCTGCTCCATGCCTACGTGAGCTGGAGAGAGCTTGAGAGAAAAGGATCCTAGCATTCTGGCTCACACTTTTTTTATGTGTAAAATAATTAATTTTAACCTCCTTACAAATACTATGTAGTATTTAATGGTATTTTATTTTTTCCAATTACATGTAAAGATGATTTTTAACATTTATTTAAATAAGATTGTTGAGTTCTAAATTTTTCTCCCTCCCTTTTTTCCCTCCCTCCTCCCTAGGACAGTAAGCAATTTGATTTTATATACGTGCAATCATGTAAAACATATTCCCTTGTTGGTCATGTTGTGAAAGAAGAAACAGAACCAAAGGAAAAAAAATACAAAAAAATCAAGAAAGTGAAAATAGTATGCTTCGATCTGCATTCAGACTCCATCAGTTCTTTCTTTCTCTGGATGTGGATAGTACTTTCCATCATGAGTCTTTTGGAACTGTCTGGGATCTTGGTATTACTGAGAAGAGCTAAGCCAATCACAGCTGATCATCGCACGATATTGCTGTTACTGTATACAGTGTTCCCCTGGTTCTGCTCACTTCACTCAGCATCATGTAAGTCTTTCCAGGTTTTCCTGAAATCCTCCTGCTCATCATTTCTTATATTGGCTTCCATTTTCAAGGGAGGACACACGTGGTTCCAGGATCTCTTCAGGGAGAGGTCCTTGGAGAGAGATAAAAACTCTGGAAAGAAGCAAATATGTTCAAGGTGTGGTTTCTCTACATGTCAACTTTCTCTTCCTCCAGGGACCTCTCTCTGAAGAGAACCTGGAAATTAAGTGTGTCCTCTCTCAAAGCCAGAAGTCCAAGTTCTGCACCTCACGCAAGGATGGAGCACTCATTCTCTCTACCAAGAAAGAGAGCCTTATGTAAATGTAATGCTTGAGTCCTAGGTTACATAGATAACCCAAGACAGTAGAGGACTTCATTCTCTGAGTCAGAGTACCTATTACCGACGGAGTATTATATCGACTCTGCCCCAAGCTTCTTTAAGATAGGAGGGAATTAAATACACACACAAACAACTACAACTACAACAATTCCTACTGGCTTTTTTTACCAAAGCGTCATACTCAGGCTTCTAAGCCAACTGAAGATATCATGGAGCTAATTCCAACCCATAGGACCATAGCAGTTTTTTCTTTTGCTGACCCAAAGATTTGAAAACAAAACACAAATAGTATAAGTATATACATACACCCACATATATTTTACAGACTTAAGCACATATCATATATGCAAGGGGAAAACCCACCTTAACAACTTGCTAGAATCCAGATCTAAATATAATTCATTAAATACAAAAATATACTATAAGGAGAATCAAAGCCAAGAAGAGGCATTGATAAGATTTGAAAATTAAACCATCTTTCTTAACTGGGAAACTACATATACATTAGAAGGCATTGATACACTAATTTAATTCATGATCTCTTTCGAGTCTTATAATTCTGCAAGGTGTGTACAACAGGTATGATTATCTCCATTTTACAGAGAAGCAAATTGAGACCCAGAAAGGTCAGGTGACCTATCTGCAGCTACAGAGTGGAATTCAAACTCAGGTCTCCCTAACTCCAGGTCCAGAGCTTTTATCTCTGTACTACACTGCTATTGGTGCCTAATAGAGACTTTAAGCCTTCCCTGTAACCCACAAAATAACATCTGAAAACAAATGAGATATTTATATGCCAAAGGGAACAAAACTTCTTGGCGTTAGAAATATGTGCATTTAATTAAAATAATATTTTAAAAGTATCCCTTGTTACATTGCCCTGTGAGTTGCATCCTAGGTAAAGCCTACTTACCTTTAGTAATATCTTTAGGAAAATAGACAAACTTTTCCCTCCAACTTTTGCTCCTTTGGCCTACCTCTTCGGCCATTTTGGTTGAGAATCAGTTTCCAATTTGACCAGTAGGTGTCATATGCTCATGTATGAAATATTGGCAAAAAAGTCTCCATGCCGCAATATTTTTCTTAAAGCATATGTCTAATATTTTCATATACAGCAATTACACAATTGACACAGAATATCTTTGAGTAAACACTCAAAGATAGGAAGCTCCTTTTCACATTTGTTCTAAATTACCTGTTCCTAAATTTTGTTTCACCACTAAGTAGCATAATTATACTCATGCATACAAGGCTTCTTGTATTTTTAATGCTTAAAACATTTTTTAGATGAAGGAATCCTGACATTTCATACTCAAAGAATTCAGAACGGAAGAGAGTTTGGTACCCATCCAACCTGTACCTCGAGAGGAAGCTGAAGACACCGTGGAAAGAAGGTGAGATCTACGGTCAGAGATGACCTGGGTTCATGTTACCTTTGACACCTATATCAGCCTGACTGCGGTCAATCACTTGCCTTCTCTGGGTACTCATCTGTAAAATGAGGAGGCTAGACTAGACAGACTTTAAGGTTCTTTCTAGCTAGTATTTCTAACTATCTTCTCTACCACCTGCCCAAAAAGAATCCATTCAGCCTTCACTTAAAGAGCCCAGTGAGGGGGAACTCACTACCACCTAAAGCAGCCCATTCAATTGATTAGCTAGCTTTCATTGTAAGGAAGTTCTTCCTTGCAAGGGAAGCTAGCTGGCTTGGTGGATAAAGTTCCAGGCCAGAAGTCAGGAAGACTCATCTTTCTGAGTTCAAATCTGGCCTCTGACACTTACTATCTGTGTCTCTGAGCAAGTCACTCATTCCTGTTTGCCTCAGTTTCCTTATCTGTAAAATGAGAAGGAAATTACAAACCACTCTATTATTTTTGCCAAGAAAACCCCAAAAGGGGTTTCTGGAGTTGGATGTTATCGAACAACTTAATCTTTCTTATATCAGTCTTTAATTTGCTTCTTAACTCAGCCAGGCTTTACAAACTCACTCCTTTAATATTTCTAACTATAATTGCAATACCTCCCTTTTCAATCATATTCGTCACTTTAAAAAAGGTTTTTTTTTTCTCTATGACCATGTGAACTAAAATGGAAACAAATATATGAACTCAGTTCTCTGAGGTTTACATACGGCTCAGAGATGTATGACCAGGACCCAGGACCTATTTCCCATTGAATGAAATTAAGGCGATTATTTCAGGCTGGTAAGAGATGTGGGGAGGGCATGGAAATTCACGCACTAATAATTCATCTTTATATAGTGCTTTATAGTTTATAGGATGGGGCAGTAAGGTGCCACTGGTAGAGCTGGAGTCAGGAAAACCTGAGTTCAAATCCAGCCTCAGACACTTACTAGTTGCATAAACCTGGGCAAGTCATTTTAACCCCGTTTGCCTCAGTTTCCTCATCTGTAAAATGAGCTGAAGAAGGAAATGGCAAACTGCTTGAGTATCTTTGCCAAGAAAACTCCAAATGGAGTCAGGAAGAGTCAGACACGACTATTTCACTAAACAACAACATTAATAATTGGGATCTTAGACTTATAGCTGGAAGACCTCTCGGAGGCATTCAAATCCAACCCCTTCCCCCCTTTTAACAGGTGAAGAAACTGAGCCCCAGAGAAGGTAAACGACATGCCCAATGTGATCTAGGTCAGGTGTCAGAGCTGGGATTCAAATTCAGCGCTTAGCTCAGATTAGCCATTGAGGCAGGGAATGAGATGGTTATGGCCATTTTACAGATCGGTAATCCAGCCTTGGAGAGATAAAGAAACTCGTCCAAAGTCACGCAGCCGTAAGGAGCAAAGTGGAGATTCGAACCCGGGTTTCCTGCCTCCAGCTCTATTGTTCATGGCACAATGCTGCTTTTCTTGAGGACATGGACTAGGCACAGGGCCCAGCACTGACTTAAATGATGTTAAGTGGATCAGGGAAAAAGAGGGTCACAAGTGATCAGGGACCAAGAAGACATATGAGATGATGAACTGAAGGAGACCTTAGAGGGGTGTGTGTTTGTGTGTGTGTGTGTGTGTGTGTGTGTGTGTGTGTGTGTGTGTGTAGCAGGGTGGCCTAGTGAAAAGTGAATTGGACCTGGATTTGGCTAGACCTGGGTTCAAATTTCAATTCCCATACTCCCCAGCCACGCGACCTTGCCCAAGTTGCTTCATCTTTCTGGGACTCAACATCCTCATGTGTGAAATGAACAGGTTGAGCCTGATGGCCTCTGAGGTTCCTCCCGGGTCTAAATCTGTGATCCTGTGACCTTGTCCAGCTCCCTCATTTTACGGAGGAACAAACTAAAGCCCGGAGAGGTTTTCCTCTTCCAGTGATGGGAAGCTCACTCCTACTCGCACAGTCCATTTTACTTTGGAACAGCTGTACTTGCTAAGTAACATTTCCTTTTATTGAGCCAAAAACAGCCTCGCTGTGGCTTGTATCCACTGGTCCTGGTAAGGTCACGTGGGATAAAATAAAACAAAGAGGGAGCAGGCACTTTTCCATGGATGTTCTGGCATACTTTTTGTATCACGGGGAGAGGGGCCACAGAAGTCTCCCTGGGTAATACTAGATGGAAGTCTGAGAAGGTCTATTTGGCTTTTGAGAGCAAACACAGTCAATGTAGCGCATAAAGTGCTGTGCCTGGAGTTAGAAAGGCCTGGGTTCAAATCTGCCTTAGAGCAGTTACTAGTTGTGTGACCCTGGGAAAGTGACACAACTTTCATATGCTTCGGGCTGCTCTCAAGGACTTATATCCTAAGTCATAGACAGGTTGAGCTCTCAAGCTGATGATATCACAGTGAACCTTCCCAGTATTTATCCTACTGCAAACTCTTTACAGACTTTTATTCCTTCCTTCCTTTCTTCCTTCCTTCCTTCCTTCCTTCCTTCCTTCCTTCCTTCTTTCCTTCCTCCCTCCCTTCCTTCCTTCCTTTCTCCATCCTTTCCTTCCTTCTTTCCTCCATCCTTTCCTTCCTCCCTCCTTCCTTCCTTCCTTTCTCCCTCCCTCCCTCCCTTCCTTCCTTCATTCCTTCCTTCCTTCCTCCATCCTTTCCCTCCTTCCTTCCTCTCTCCATCCTTCCCTTCCTTCCTTCCTCCCTCCCTCCCTCCTTCCTTCCTTTCTCCCTCCCTCCCTTCCTTCCTTCCTTCCTTCCTTTCTCCCTCCCTCCATCCTTTCCTTCCTTCATTCCTTCCTTCCTTCCTCCATCCTTTCCCTCCTTCCTTCCTCTCTCCATCCTTCCCTTCCTTCCTTCCCCTCCTTTTCTCTCATACACTTTTAAACATGTTTTATTAATGCTTTTTTAAATGAAATTTTCACTTTCCAATGACTTCCCACCCACACAGTTGAACTCTTGCCATATAGCAAATGTGTTAATTAAGCAAAAAGGAAACACTTGGCTGTAGCATAAGTGCACCTTCGTGACAGAAACAGGGCACCTAAATCCGAATGCAGGTTAGTGATATAGATTGAAAATAGGTCCTTCCCTAAACTATGATAGCCAAAGTAATTGTGCCATGGCCTTCTGGTTCTGCCCAACAAATATAATAGCAGAAAAAGAATGTGAGAGACCCACCAGACCCTAATCATTCTCACGTGCGTTTGCCAATGGTCTCATTCTTTTCTGTTTCTAATGGAAAACTCAGCTTTAAATGACATCTCCCAGATTGGTTCTTTATCTTTCAACTTGCCATTAATGAAATTAATCTTCCCCCCTTACTAAATTTGTTGTTATTGTTCAGTTGTTTCAGTCATGTCTAACTCTGTGGCCCCATTTAGGGTTTTCTTGGAAGAGATCCTGGAGTGGTTTGCCATTTCCTTCTTCAGCTCATTTTCTAGATGAGGAAACTGAGGGTTAAGTGATTTGCCCAAGGTCACACAACTAGTAAGTATCTGAGGTCAAATTTTAACTCAGGTCTTCCTGACCCCAGGGCCCAGTGCTCTATCCACTGCACCGCCTAGCTGCCGTTACATTTACATTGTTGGGGCACAAATCCCTAATGTGTGATTTAGGGTCCTTCATATCATTCAGGGCATTGCTTTGGTTAGTATGGAGGTTAACCATCTTTTCACTCTGCACTACTAGTTATCTACAGCATGCCTTTCTAGGGGAACTAGTTAAGCAAAATCTTCGAGAACCAGGCAAAGCTAAGTGGCTGATCAACCTTGTGACCCCAGCTTTCTCCAATTCAATAAACATTGATTAGGTGCCTACTATGTACAAGAAAAGAGGCAGTGTGGGATAGTGGACTGAGGATCATGGATCTAGAGCTGGAAGAAAGCTTAAGGATCATCTCTTCCAACTCATCTCATTTTACAAATGAGGAAACTAGGGTTCAGAAAAATTGTGACTTGCCCAAGGTCACTCAGTAAGTTACAAAACTAGGATGTAGAACTCAGGTCCAACATGTTTTCCACTGCGCATAGCTGCCTCCTTAGAGTCAAAGAATCCTGGGTTCAAGTCCTCACTCTGACTGCCTCCCTCCCCTCACCCCCCACACACATCCCCTTTCAATACCCAACCTCTCAGAGGCCCAGGCACTGATCTGCACTGCATTACTGTTATCCATTCTGTGTAGGGAATTTCCAAATGAGGAGTTCCTGAAACAGTTATGAAATTACTGGTCTGAGCTCTGTGCTAAGAGGTTTGGCTAGGAAGACAAAAATGAAAAAGAGCCTTTGCTGTCAAGAGAATTTGATTTAACTGGGGAATACAACATGTAAACATTGACTCCATATTCTAACCAGCAGAGCTAACTGGCCACAGAGGAATATCCCCTTACAAGTGCCAAAACTGAGGGCATTTTTAGGATAAATTGAAAACAACTGGACTTTGCCTTCTGCCTTTGAGTTGTTTGGTTTTGATTTCTTTGAGAGTCTGGTAAACTGGGTAATTGCTAAGGAGTAGCTGGAGAGAAGCGAGACCTGGAAGGTCTGACCTCAAAAACTTCCTACATTAAATGGAGTTTGGAAGGGTCTTGAATCAGGACAGGATAGGAAGTAGGGTGGTCAGGCAGGAGCCAAACTAAAGGCCATGCATTCCACTCATAAGCAAGCCAGCCCTTCAGGTTCTCACTCAGAGCTAATTACTCTTACTTTTATAATAGAGAAAAAAAGTATTAATCATCTACTATATGCAACGCATGGGCAAGTAGGTGGTGCTGTGGATAGAACACAGGGCGTATAGTCAAGAAAACTCCTCTTCCTGAGTTTAAGCTTACTAGCTGTGTGACCCTGGGCAAATCACTTAACCCTGTTTGCTTCATTTTCCTCATCTATAAAATGAGGTGAAGAAGGAAATGGCAAGCCACTCCAGTGTCTTGGCCAAGAAAATCCCTAATGGGGTCATGAAGAGAAGGACATGACTGAAATTATTAAAAAGCAACACATGCAAGGCATGGAGCTAGGCACTGAAGATACAAATAATTATAGCTAGCTTTTATATAATGCTTTAAGGTTTGAAAAGTGTTTTACATTTATTATTCCATTTGATCCACCCACCAAACCTGGTGCTATTATTATCTGCATTTTACAGAATAGGAAACTGAGGCTGACTTTTCCAGGGTCACAAATGTCTAAGGCAGGATTTAAGACCATTCATCCAATTGATACCACAACAAGATTCCTGACAAGCAGTCATGCCGCTTTCACTTCCAGTCACTCCCTGTCAGTGTCGAGAAACTCACTACCTCCGAAGGAAGCACGTTCCAGGTCAGGATGACCTTAATTGTTAGAATGTTTTTCCTTGCAATTAAGTCTCTACCGCTTTAACCCATTACTCCCAGCTCAGTTGTCTGGGACCACACAGAATGAGTATATTGTGTGTTCCATAAAAATAGCCCTTTAAATGCCAAAGGCCTCCTTTCTTTAGGCTAAGCATCCACGGTTTCTTTCACCAATCCTCATACCCTAGGATTTGTGGTCCTGTGATCATCATGGTCTCCTTCTGTGCTTATTCCAACATTCTCTCTAAAATACGGTAACTAGAACCATCCCCAAGGATACTGGCTAAATGAAATCTTACTGTCCTTTCCGTCCCCCACCCCCAACCCAACTAGATAACACTGTCACTATTATTATTAATAGTATTGTAGCATTTCCCTCCAAGTTTAAACTAAATTTGCAAGCAAACTTTTGAGAGACACTGTACTCACTGCCAGTTCAGCTATCAGCCTCCTCAGCATTCTTTTGTACTTCAGGATAGAACGTTATAATTAACAATGTGGTGTCATTCATCTAGCTTGACTGATTCTCAAAGAGAGTCACTCTTCCGATGTTATTCATGCTTCCATTGTCCTGTAGCTGTTTATATTTGTTTCATCAACGACGCTTTCCCAAGACCAATGCCATTTGTCAAAGGATAGTAATTAGCAAGAAGCTGAGATATGTTTCTCCTTTTGGAAAAATAATATAATTGCTTCTTGTCATCTGCTTTATCCCCACTCCTTTGTTATTCCCCCAAACTAATTTTAAATGGATTAGCAAATATATGAGTAAATTCCCTTAATAAATTAGTATTCACAGCAGATGAACAGAAAGCTCTAGATATAATCAGATAGCAGTGTGGATAAAGTGTAGAATTTGGAGTTTGCATCCCACTTCCGACACTTAGGAGTTATGTGATGTAGTCAATTAACTTCTGACTGCCTCATTGTCCTAATATGTTAAATGGGACCATAATAGCACCTACTTCAAAGGATTCTTCTGAGAAACAACTGAGATATTTGTTAAGCGTTTTACAAAACATAAAGCAGCTATTTGAATGCTGGCTAACTCTTTAAGCAAAATCTTCACTAGTTCCCAAGTGGCGGTTTTTACTTATTATTCATAGCTAGCACTTTTATAATGATCTGAGGCTTGCAAAGCTCTTTACATTTGGTCCTCAGAACAACTCTTTGGAGTGGGTGCTATTATTATCCCTATTTTACAGATAAGGAAATTGAGGAAGACTGGTTAAGTGACTTTCCCAAGGTCACATGCCCACTAAGTATCTAAGGCTGGATTCAAACTCAGGGCTTCTTGACTCCAGGTCCTGCGCTCTATCCATTTTACCACCTAGCTACCTTCCAAGCCTTTTAACCACTGATTGTACTTTTTGTGGATTTATCTCTGCGGCCTTTATTCAAGGGAAACAGAGTATCCAATGGGCGATGATCACTAATGTTTATCCCTGATCCTTCATGGAGCCTTCCATGACCTCTCTGACTTTTAAGTGAAATGCAGTCTATTTTATTATTCAAAGGTCTATGTTTTCATTCACAAGCCTTCTCTGTACTGTAAGATCAAAGATCCAGAGTCGAACGGGTCCTCAAAGGTATTGTATAGTTCATTTGTATACAACATTTGTATACAATAATAAATACAATAATTCATATTGTATAGTTCATTTTGCAGATGGGGAAAATGAGGCTTGGGTAAGTTCAGCGATTTGCTCAAGGTCAGGATTTGAACTTGAACTTGGGTCCTCTGACTCCAAAGTGCTCTTTTCCTCATATCGTGCCACCTCTACTGATACGGATCCCATTCCATCCATGTCTCTGTAGATTATCGAGCGAGTAGTTATGGCGGAAACATTCATTATGGCTTCCCAACCTCTAGTAATAAGCATCTCTGTAGTTAGTTACATTGGCGCTCAGACAATAGCCAGTCAGTACATCGCCAGGCCAGTATTCAAAGCCTCTCTAAGTTGGCGGAACCTGTTAGAAGTTGTGGCTAAATAGATGTGTTCAATTGTTTCTCTAATTAGATCCCATTCAGTCCTGTCCATTTGAATCCAGTTTCGTGCAACCTAATGACTATTTATTAAACTATCTACTATATGCGCGGCACTGTGCAAGGTGCTGAGGATACCAGGACAAGCCCTCAATGAACTTACATTCTACTGGGGAATACACACATACACAGAGAAGTATAGATCGGGGCTGCTAGCTGGTATAGTGCAGAGAGGGCTAGACTTGGAGTCAGGAAGACCAGAGTTTGAATCCTGCCCCAGAAACTTGTTAGCTATATGATGCTAATAAATCACTTAAGCTCTCTGTGCCTCAGTTCACTGATTCATAAAATGGGGATAATATCAGCACCTAGTTGGGGAGAAAAGGAAAATATTAACTTTGTTGTTCATTTGTTTCAGTTTTATCCCATTGCCTTCTCCAGCTCATTTTACAGATGTGGAAACTGAGGCAAACCAGGTTAAGTGACTTGTCCAGAGTCACACAGCTAGAAAGTGTTGAAGGTCAGATTTGAAGATGAGTCTTCCTGACTTCAGGCCTGGCACTTTATCCCCTGTGCTGCCCCTAAAACACTAAATAGAAGGATCCAAAAGGTTTCTTATAAGAGGTAGCACATGAGCTGAGCACCGAGGTAAATCAGGGATTCTAAGGGGAAGAGTTGATGAAGAAGAAGCACATTTCAGCTGTGAGAAATTAAAATCTCCTGGAGAACAGAGGCCATGTATTCTTCTGAAGCCCTTCCATCTCTCAGCTCCAGGGATTTTCACTGGCTATCCTTGATGCCTGGAATACTCTCCCTCAGATTGTTAACCTCTCTGGCTTCCTTTAAGTTCCAACAACATCCTGCCTTCTACAGGAAGCCCTCCTCAACCCCTCTTGATTCCAGTTCCTTCTTTCTGTTAATTATTTCCTATTTATCCTGCATATAGCTTGCTTTGTATATGTTTGTTTGCCTGTTGTCTCCACCATTAGATTGTAAGCTCCTTGAGGACAGGGACTGACTTTTGCCTCTTTTTGTATCCCCAGTGCTTAGCACAGTGCCTGGCATATAGTAGGCACTTAATACATGTTGATTGATTGATGGTTGCAGAATAACAAAAAAAAACAAGCAGTATTTAGCGCCAAGGATCTTTGATTCTGGAGAATGACCTCCCCTTTCCCCCCCACTCCCCATTCCTTGGCATTTTACATGAAAACAGAGTTATTCTAATTTCTGCCCATTGAAGTAACATTTTCCTATATATTCTTTCCTTGGTTTTAGTTTTGTTTTCCTCTCCAAGACATTCATCGTTCTTTGAAAGTTTCCCGGGGAATTTCCACTTGCCAAACAGAAAGTGGAAGAACATGCTGGTGACAGATAAGTTTCCTGGCTCCCACACAGCATCTCCAAAGATCCTTTCACTCAGTTTAGTTAATGGACCATTGTTCTCACAAAGTGCTACCACAGAACCCCTGATCAAATTCTCACAGCAAGTTAAAACTCTGTATTTTGTTCACATATCGTCAGGATTCACTTCCTCAGACAGAGATACCGTATGTCCTGGTAATGTTCTGAGGCAGAGCTTCTGGCAAAGTACATGAATGAATGAATGAATGAATGAATGAATGAATGGGTGAATGAATGGGTGAAGGAATGAATGAGCATTTATTAAGTGTTTTTGGTGCTTTTCAGTCATGTCTGACTCTTCATGACCTCATTTGTGGTTTTCTTGGCAAAGATACTGGAGTGGTTTGCCATTTCCTTCTCCAGCTCATTTTACAGACTAGGAAACTGAAGTAAACAGGATTAAGGGACTTACCCAGGATCACATAGCTATTAAGTGTCTGGGGCTGGATTTGAAATCACAAAGATGAGTCTTCATGACTCCAGACCCAGCACTCTAGCCACTGCATCACCTTATTAGATACTTACTCTATGCAAAGCATTGTACTAAGGACCAGTGACACAAATAGTAAAGCAAGACAGTCCCAGTACTTATGGCACTCACAGTCTAATGGGGGAGACAGTGCCTGGCTAAGAGCTAGATGTCATCTGCAGACTCCTTGTCAAAACTAGTGAAGAAAAATTGCAACTTTATGAAGATAAAAAAAGATAGAAAAAATATGCCAGAAATTGCAAAAAGCTTCTCTATAATGAAACGAGATATTGACTTACCTAGGATATCATTGGTATAGGGAACTCCCACATGACAAGATTCCTTCCACTGGTGCAAGGCAGTACCTTTTATTCAACTCATACTCTTAAAGACTTGTCAAAAGCACTCAGAGGTTAAGTGACTGGTCCACAGAAGGGTCACAAAGTCAGTATGTGTCAAGGCAGGATGTGAAGCTAGCTCTTACTGGCTGTGAGGCCAGACCTCTAACCACTAAAAAACCACATTATACTCAAGTCAGCATTTATTAAATGAGTCAGGCAACATATTAAGCCCTAGAGATACAAAGAAAGGCAAAAAGTAGTCCCTGCTCTAAAGGAGCTCACAATCTGATAGAGAAGTCAACATGAAAACTGTGTATTAAGAAACAAACAAAATCCCAACAACCCTCCCTAGCTGGTCAGCAGCATTCTGGAAATGAGTGCCTTAAAACTTAGTAAGTCTGGTCCTCCAAAGACAATTTGTCACTGGGCCCAACTCAAGTTTTTTAATATCAAAATGACCTTCCTTTTATGTTTATGTTATGTTGGCTTTGAGAACCTAGGGTCACCTTCATAGCACAATGAGATATTTAAGTAAGACTTTAGTGGAAAATAGCCAAATTCCATCAAAATGAGTTCTATTCAAACTTTATTAAGTCTATAATTCCAGTAAACAAATAAAAATATAGTTGTTGTGGTGCATAAAAAGATATATATATGATAAATTGGACACACTCTCAGAGTGAAAGCATTGAGATTAAGAAAATTGGACTTTTGCTGAGACTTGAAAGAAGCCAGGGAAGTGAGGAGGTAGGGATGAGAAAGGAGAGAGTTCCAGTTTGGGAGGAGAGTTGCAAGAAGGCAAGTATCAGAGGACTGAAGAGTATGTGAAGGTAGTAAGAAGTAAGAAGACTAGAAACATAGAAAAAGGCCAAATTCTGAAAGGTTTTAAAAGCCAAAGAGAGGATTTTATGTTGGAGGTTATAGGTAATAAATATGAAGCATTAATAAGGTAAAACATGATGATACCATGTAATGAACACTATTAAGAGCCTGTTATGTGCCAGGCACTATACCACTGAAGATACAAATAATAAGAAGAAAGGTAGTCTTTGTCCTCAAGGAAATTACAGTCTAATGAGAAAAGACAATGCACAAAAAGAAGCCACAAAGAATAGTGGAGTGCCACAGGGTACCTGGTACAGGGGTAGGATGAAGATAATGCTGGAGTCAAAATCAAGCAAAGCTGCTGGATGCAAATAAGGTAGAGAGGACATATGTGTATAAGCAATTTATCAACCCTTGCGTTGGGTAAACAAACTCCTTTTCCAATCTCTGATTGTTCATTTGTTACAGACTCTTCATGACCCTATTTGGGGTTGTCTTGACAAGGATACTGGAATGGCTTGCCATTTCCTTCTGCAGCACATTTTATAGATGAGGAAACTGAGGCAAACAGGGTAAAGTGACTTGCCGAGCATCACACAGCTAGTATCTGAGGCAGAATTTCAACTCAGGTCTTCTTCACTCCAGGCCGAGCACTCTATCCACTGCACTACCTAGCTGCCCCCTCTAAAAATCTACCTAGGTTGAGCCATGCCTGAAGCACCAAAATTGGGCACTTTTTAATTTAAGCCATAATTCATAAACGCTAGCCTTCCCCACATCTGTCAGCACCAGGAGATTATCTAAAATGCCTCAGTTAGTCCCAATAGCTTCCATTCTCTCCCGAAGCATCACATTTGTGATCTGCCCTCCGCCATTATCATCAATACTTTAACACCAGAGTGCCAATTTGATAGAGAGTGTGAGTTCTCAGGACAAGAAAAACAAACCAAAAAATGAAATGTAGTTAGGAATAATAATGTGGCACAAGCCCATATTGTGCCTAAGTATCAAAAGCTTCAGTACGAATTGTTGGAGCTAATGATGGGTTTTTTTGTTTGTTTTTTTAATGAAGCAACCTATTCTGGTAATACAGGAAGAAGTAACACCCATACTCTGGTGATTCGGGAGCATATTTTTCTTAGATTATTATCACTGAGTAAAAGCTACAGATATTTCTAATGCGTGAAGTTCATGGAATTTCACAAATTCACAAAATTTATGTAGATACATGCCCATAGATATAGATACACATTTCGTGGTTGTCGTTGTGGTTTAGTCCAGCTCTTTGTGACTTCTTTTGGGGTTTTCTTGGCAAAGATATTGGAGAGGTTTGCCATTTCCTTCTCTAGCTCATTTTACAGATGAGGAAACTGAGGTGAACAGGGTTAAGTGACTTGCCTGGGGTCACATACCTGGTCTGAGGCCAGATTTGATTTAAATTCAGGAAGATGAATCTTCCTAACTCTGGGCCCAAAACTGTATCTACTATGTAACTTAACCATCTGTCTGTATGCATAGATAGATAGAGATAGATTGATCTGTCTCTATCTATCTATCCACATATATATATATGTATATATGTGTATAAATATATATAATGTATATATTTTAAATTGTATATATCAATGGCCTTTTTAATGGTACCTTTATTTCCAAAAAATGTACCTTCCCAGTGAACCAGCTTTTGTAACAAAGTCTGAAAAAGGTAGAGGTAGCTGGTGGTGCAGTGTATAGAATTCTGAACTTTGAGTCATGAAGACTTGAGTTCAAATCCAACCTCAGACGTTTATTAGGTATGTGACCCTAGGGAGGTCACTTAAACTCTGCCTGCCTCAGTTTCCTTAACTCTATAATTATAAATTATTAGTACCTACCTTGCAGAGTTGTTTTGAGGGTCAAATGAAATAATATTTATGAAAAAGGCACTTAGCACAGTGCATGGCACCTAGTAGACGCAATACAATTGCTCATTGCCTTCTCTCTTAAAAAAAACAAAAGGAAAGAAAAAACCAAAAAGTAAAAAGCAGTTCAGCAAAACTAACCAACGGGGCAACTGAATCTGACAATGTATGCAATGTTCCATGCCCGTAGTCCTCCCCAATTCCTATCCTATAAAGAAGGAATCCTAGACCTGGAAGGGAACCAAGAGAAACCCTTGAGTTCAACCCCTCATTTTACAGATGAGGAAACAGAGGCCCAGGAAGTATAAAGTGATTTGACTAAGATTACATAGGTGGTTAAAGATCAGAAATGCTTGTTTTACTCCATAAATTAAAATTTTGAAAATAAAAAAAGAGGTGGAACCTGATTGCACAGTCTCTGACTCCAGTCAGTGTTCTAGGCATTGTATCATACAATGAATTTTCTTACTTTTTCTCCAGAAACTCCTCACTTTAGTAATACAATGCCTGAGGAAGAATCAGCCACCTCTACCTTCCCTCTTACCTTGGTCCTCCTCCATTCCAAAAAATTTTTAAAAGGTATATGAAAGAACCAAAATGGCCAATGATATGTTCTTGTAGCATCTGGGGTTAGCACTTTCAATAGAGTGGAAGGGGACCTGACCTGGGGCATAAAACAACCAATATTCTGCTCATGGTTCTCACCACCAGCTTAGTGAGGGCCCTAAGCAACTTACCTTCACCTTCCTAGGGTGAAGACTTTCCAACTTCAAAAATAAATTTAAAAATAACCCCCCAAAAAATCCAAGAAACTTAGACAATGGCTCCTAGGGTCTCTCCCCACTAACGTTCTATGAAAAGATTTTCTTTTCCTGGGAAATTCCTATGATTCATTGAACCAAATATTCTCAGGGCTCAGATCTAGTAGTTGAAAGTTCATAACCATCCCACTGGAGCAAGATCTTCAAAAGAGAAAGTTGTACCTTTTCCTGTTTAAAATCTGATTGGGTGTTGCCAAGAGGATACAGGAAGTTCTTAGACCCTCTTCTATGAAAGACTGCCTATCTAACCCACACAACTGATGGCAAGATAATACTTCTTTCCTGTGCAAACGGAGAAGGTAAACCTTTTGCTAAAAGGGATGCATCCTAGGTGAAAATAAGGAAATAGGGAACTTCTGGTTAAGATGATGTGATAGGTCCTAGAGGAACCAAATTTTCGCACAAGCACTCTAGCAAAGTCCTAAAAATTCACCAAAAGGAAAAATGACAAAGAAAACTTAGAGAAATGGCAGTAAGCTCCTCCATCCAGTCCAGAGTGATACAAAGAGATTGCCAGAAGTTTGTAGGTATTCTCAGGGGAGACAAAGCAGAGAAGAAGGAAGCCATGAAGGGGGGCTTAACATTCACAGGATTTCATTCTTAGTCTATCATAGAAGAAGGATCAGTCTGCCTCATAGCTCACTGTTGCTCTGTTACAGCCAACTGGGCGTAGAAGTTGGCTGGAGTCTTCTAAGAGGTCTGAAGCCAGAGCTCTGGCAGCACACATGGGAGTTCTACCAGGAAATAGGGGCGACAGAAAACAGGGCTGGCACAGCACTCACACAACCTGTGCGTTAGAGAGTACACTAGTCAGTCAATAAGTCTGTCAGTAGATATTTATTGATAGCCTACTATGCCTCAAGTACTGCACTGATCTCTGGTGATACAAAGATGACCAGCTCTCAGAGAGATTACATTCTAATAGGGGAAAACAACACCCAAAAGGAGGTTGAAAAAGTAAGGTAGCGGGGGGGGGGAAGGTGCCCAGCGTTGGGGGCATGAGGATGTCTGGACAAATGCAGCTGGATGGGGATGAAGAGATGGCTGGCCTGAGCACCCTCCTTCAGTGGAGTTCTGGGAGGAGTCAGAGGGAGGTCAGAGGGATCATAAGGACTCCAGGGACAGAGGGTACAGATGAAGCATGAGTTCCAATGCTAAAGTGGTCTTCTAGGATCTAGGATGAAGAAGTTCCTGAGGCATGATAGAGAAATCCAGAGAAGTGAAGGAGGGTGGGAAATAAAGCCCACCAAAAGGCCTGTTGCTAGTTTGAAATTGTGTTAGATGCTTGTTTTAGAGCCACAGCAGGAGATGGGACCAACATCAAGAAATTAGCTTAAAACCATTACTCCTATCAGAGCCTCTGCAAAAGGCAACCAAACAACCAGGGAGCCCCAGTACCTAGGGCCTTGAAGGTGACCTACTTCGTTGTTGTTCAGCCATTTCAATCATGTCCAGCTCTTCATGATTCCATTTGGAGTTTTCTTGGTAAAGATAATGGAGTGATTTGCCATTTCTTTCTCCAGCTCATTTTACAGATGGGGAAACTGAGGCAAACAGGGTTAAGTGACTAGTCCAGGGTCATATGACTAGTAGGTATCTGAGGCCAGATTTGATTTGAACTCAGGAACTCAGGAAGATGGTACTCTATCCACTGTACCATCTAGCAAAACTCTAATAGCCGTGGACCTTTCCGAACTAGACAAATCTAACAAAGTTTAAATAAACAAGAAGTAAGTTAAGGGACCTGAACAGAATTTTAGAAAAAAATGACTATCCTAGAACCTGATGATTACTGAATAGGAAGAGAAATATAGATATTTTTAGCTAAACGAGGGTAGAACATTTAAGCATCATAAACAAATTCACATAGTAGAACTATTACCCAGATCCTTTAAGAGATTAGATACAACTAGGAGAACATTATACACAACCCCAGATATATGGATTCTGTGATGACTAACCTTGATAGACTTAGCTCTTCTCAGCAATACAAGGTTCAAAGACAACTCCAAAGGACTCACGAGGGAGAGATCTACCTACTTCCAGAGAAAGATCTATGGAGACTGAATGCAGATTGAGGCAAAGCGTCTGCTCTCCATTTTTTTTATTTTGTTTTTTTTTCTCTCTTTTGTTTTTGGTTTTGTTTCTTCTTTCTCATGATTCATTCCATTGGTGATAATTCTTCTTGACAACTTGACTATTGTGTAAATAAATTCAATATGAAATTATATGTAGAAGATATATCAGATCCCATGCAGTCTTGGGGAGGGGACTGGGGAAGAAAAACTGGAACTCAGGATCATGCAGAACTGAATGTTATAAACTAAAAATAAAAAATCTTAATAAAAATTTAAAAAAAGAGATTAGATACATAACTTAATCCTAAAGAATAGATAGGTCACAGAACAGATCATAGAAATAATAATAATATCATCAAAATAGCAGCGAGGTAGTTGAGAGCACCAGACTTGGAGTTAAGATCTGAGTTCAGATCTGGCCTCAGACACTTACTAGCTGTGTAACCCTGGGCAAGTCACTTAACCCCTATTTGCCTCATGTCCTCATCTGTAAAATGTGGACACACTGGAGTAGGAAAGGGCAAACCACTTCAGGATCTTTGTCAAGAAAACTCCTTGGACTTTTGTCACAAAGACATCGAAATAAAATAACAATTACCAAAGATATCTTATTAAAACTTTTGAGATGCAGCCAAAGCAGTGGTTAGGGGGAATTTTATGTCTCTAAACACTTTCATTGACAAAATGGATAAAGAATAGATCAATTAATTTCACCTACAAAAGAACTAGAAAGATAACAAATAAAAATTAGCTTCTAGCATTGATGAATCACTCAGCGAGGTCCACAGGGACTAGGGCAATTGCCCCTCCTGTTCTATCTCCAGACCTGGAGTTTGAACTGAATTCAGTTCTGGGGAGCCTGCCCCTCGCAAGAGAGCGCTAGGCTCCCTATTCTCATACTCATTATCTTGTTAAGTTCCCCAGCACACCTGGGAATGATTTTACTTATGGCTTATCTTTAAGGGTTCTCCAAAGAAGGGGGAGTTAAAGCATTAGTCAATGTACAAGAAGAATCAGATATAGAACAGTCATTTATTCCTAAACCTATTTGCACACAGACAAGAAAGGCTAAACCAAGAACTCATAACAGAATCGATTTGAATTCAGTAACTTAACATCACTACTGGTACAATCAGTTAGAAGAATGATAGTAGGAATTCACTGGAACACAGATCAGTTGGTGGAACTGCTGTTAGGCAATTCACCTTGTCTCTGCACTACCACCCTACTCCAAACCCAAACCACTGAACTTCATGCTCAGTCCCTTGCACCGTTAATTGTTCCTTCTCCTGCTGCTACTGTAATCAACTGCTTTAACACACATCACTGTTGTTCCAGTGAGCAATGCTACCCTTGTAGACCTCTGAATTTTTTTAAATTTACTAGGTTGATTCCTGAACACATCCATTTTGAGGTAGCTACTTCAGAAAGGTGTGAAGGGAATTATGATTTTTACATTAATCGATATTTATTACACATATATTAACTGATATGATATGTGTAATGAATATCATACTTCCCTTCACAAAGGAAATACCATAAAAAAGGCAGCCCAAACACGACCTCAGGCTTGCCTAGGAAGAATATGTGCTTTAGCTACCATATGCTGGCAGCCAGATGGAGGACAGATTGGAGGAATGGCTTCAGCTGTCTCTTACCTTACTTGACTCCCAAGATGCATGTCAAAAATACTTTTGCACAATTTTCACCAAGAAATGAAAAGGGGATGGAGGAGAAGGTTAAGCTCTTTTGTTCATCCACTATGTCATTAGTAATTCTGTCTCGGCAGCCAATTAGGATGCTCTTTGTCATCTCCCACTGTTAGCCCCTGAGTGGTGAGTGATACATAGTCAGAATCTGGCTCCAAAGCTTCATGAGGTGAAATGGAAAAAGTAAGGATAACTCTACTCATGCTCTTTGGAATGCCTTTGTTTCACCCAACCAAATACAAAAGAAGGATGTACCGGGGTGTGTGGATATGGCACCGGGAACCTATAAACCTTGGGTTCTTGGAAAAGGGCGTTTTCCATTCAAACTGCTAATGACTTAATACCGGAAAGTTGGTTCAATTCAACAGCCATTTATTAAGCATCTACCATCGGCAAGGTTGTCTGCTAAGCAGTAGAAATATAAAGACAAAAATGAAGTAGTTCTTGCAGTCAGAAGGCTTATAATCTATAGGGGAATAATAGGACTTGCATAAATATTGATGGAGAAATATGATTAAAGTTAGGGAGTGAAGGTGACAAAGCAGAGACCAGACAATGAGGAAATATAGAACCCTAATGGCTGGAGGATAAACAAAGGCCTTAGAAAGGAACAGGCCTGTGACCTGAGGATGTAAGTCTAGAAGGGGAAAAAAAGATTCTGAAAGGCAAACTTCATCATTATCATCACCATCATCAAAAGAACAGCTAGCATTTGTTTAACACTTGAAGGTTTGCAAAGTGTTCTACCTGTGTTGTCTTATTTGATCCTGATAACAACCATGAGAGGTGCCACTTAGCTGCCTACAACATCCCAGAAAGGATTTGTCCAGCTTCTACTTGAAATCTGCTAGTAGGGCGGAACTCACTACCTGTCAAGGTAGCCCATTCAATTTTTGAAAGATTCTAATTTGGACGCTTTAGGCTCATATCGAACCTAAATTTATATTCTCTCATACCCTCCATCCATCACCACTACTTCTGTCCTTTAGGACCAAACAGAACAAGTTTTTTCCCTCATTTACATAGCAAGAAGGCACCTGTGTTTCCACTAAGTCTTCCCTTCTCCCAGCTAACCATCATGGCCCCTCATTCCAGTTACCCCTTGAAGCTCTCTGCCTCTTGGGCCTGACTCCTCCATCCTAAGTGCCCATTTCTAACAGGCCTTCTATTTGCCCCTGACAGCCAGGACTCTACTCTACCTCTTCTTGTCCCATTTTCCCCCTTGTTTATGACATCTTTTGACAATGACAAGTTTCTGTTGCTACACTGTAAATGCTGCAAATCAGAGATCACTAATTCATAATCTGTTACGAAGAAGAGACATTTGGCGGGACATTGGCCCAAGGCAAGGGACCAAGCCTAATGTTTTCTTTCTTTCCTGAATATTGCTTTGCCATTTGAATCTGTAACCAAAACATACAGTTTTTGAGCCTTAACTAATTGACTAGAAATAACTTTAGACTTCCTTTGAAAATTAGAAATTACTCCCTATTCATATTTTATGGCACCTAATATGAAAGACAGGTGCCTAATTTGAATCAAGAGATCTTTCTAAGTCCAAATTTATAAAGGAAAACTTCCATGCTTTGGGGACCTAAGTTTATACCTGCTGGTGTAAACTCAGAAGGAAAGTATAAGGGAGGTACTTGGAAAAAAAATACCGAAAGGAAGTAAATATTAAACAAAAGATAAAGACGGAGGAAAGCAAAAAATTAAAAAAAATGTGAGGGGGAAATGATAATCTTTAAGCAGTTACAGGAAAACATGTTTGAGTAGGAAATTATGAGGAAGTAGGCAGAATGAATCTGCAGAAGAGGAAAGTAATACTGAAGGGAATAATAAGTCACATTTCTATAGTATTTTTAATTTTGCAAAACACATTCCTCATACCAACCTCATGAGGTAAGCAGTGAAAATATTATCATTCCTATTTTTTACAGGTGAGTAAACTGAGACTTTGAGAGGTAAAGTTACTTGCCCAGGGTCACAAAGCTAGTAAGTATCAGAACCACAGATTCAATTAATTCAACAAATCTGTAGTAACCTGCTATGTGCAAGGGTCTTTGCTGGGGGCTAGGTAAAAAAAGGGCCTCTGCCCTCAGAGAGCTTAAAGTCTTTCCATTATGGCACAGCTGCACTCAAGACCATACAATTTAGGAGGGCACTGCAGGACCAAGGAATCATGGACTCACTGGCTCATTTACAAATAAGTTACAAATTTTTTAGTAAATCCTATGAAGCCCCCATAAATAGGGAGAATGGAGTCTCTAAATGGACTCGTTTCCACCCATGAGTCCTAGCATCTGTTTATCTGTTAGATCAGTTATAGCTAATACGACAAAAGTAAATAGCTAAGTGGTTCTCACACCCCATCCCACCCCAAGTTCATTATAAGAAATACAATAAAGAACCTTAAGCTGACTCAATTTAACAAACTTTTATCAAAGCTTTATTAAGAGCCAAGCTTTGTTATGTGTTAGGCCTTCCCTCAAGAAGCTTACATTCTACTGGGAGAAAACACAATTTATGCAGATAAGTAAATGCAAAGTATTTTTAGAGTTAGGGGAGCACAGATATCTTGGGGATCAAGAAAGGCCTCCCATCATTTTCCCCAGTGTTCTTCCTTCTCACCTCCATCTCTTAAAATCCCTGGCTTCCTTCAAGACATCTCAATTTCCCCCTCTCCCTCTCCCTCTTCCTATCCCTCTCATATCCAGCTGCTAGTGCCTTCCCTCCTAAAATTATATTCCATTTACTCAGTATTTACCTTGTATGATCTAATTATTTCTGTGTTGTCACTTCCCCTATTCTTGCCTCCCTTGGAGCTCCGTGGAAACAGCCATACCACATGCAGATGCAAACACATATTTAACACCTCCTCTTAGACTTCTGGGATTTTGAGTTTTAGCCCATCTTCAGAGGTAAGGATATGTTGTATGTATTGGGGGGTGTGGGTAGGACTTGGAGAGCCTATAAAAAGGGAGAATAAAAACTTAAAAGGGAAAGCCAGGAGATGGTTCCTTACCCCAGTGTCCCCAGCTTCAGTGGAATGGACAAAAAAGCAGTTGAAAGGTGTGGAAACAGCAGTGATGATGCAGCTGAGACATAGTTTCCCCCTCCCTAGACCATAGAGAGAAAGTCAGAAGGACAGGGGGACAAGATATAAGATTGCTTTTTTTTTTTTAATCGTGTGTACTCATTTGTGTGACTGGTGCACCAGCAAAAGCAAATGTGTTTTGGGGTATGTGAAGAAACTGATAATCCTTCCCCCACCCCTACCCCTTCTCCCTGCCCTCCTTTGGGTAGGCATAATGACATAGGTTCTGAGCTCACTCATTTGTTCTGCTAAAAGTTGTATTTTTACTGACCTAGTTTTACATCTCATCTGTAGTCAACGCAAACACGTGCATTTTCTTGTGTCCCCTTGTTTGAGGTCTGTGTGTGGTAGGAGGACAGCTCTGGTAATTTTAATGATACAGAAGGACACTAACAAGGACAGTTTTTTTTTCTTCCTGGCTTTGTGCTGGAAACCTCAGTCCCTGGTATATTGCTGAGAATTTTTAATCTGAGTGCATATATCATGAGACATTTTATCTGGTGTTTTCACTAATTATAAGCTCCCCAAACTAAGAATTTTAAAGGTAATTTGGGGCTATTCATTTCCAAGACATTAATAAGACAAACTTTCCATGCTTTGGGGACCTAAGTATCTGGCTCCCTGTCAGAGCCCTGAATGGCTCAGGGAAGGCAAAGTTTGAAAGAATAGCTCTCTTGTGCACTAGTTGGGAGGAGAAAGAGTAAGAGAAGGTGTTCCTAACTGTCTAGTTTTTATTCACTGGCCTGACCTTAGGACCTTGGCTACATATACTGTGATCTTTAAAAAAGTTTGAGAGATGCAATTTCTGGGTAATTTAATCATTTTATTAATAAGGCTAGCATTTTATTAATAAAAAGAGATCAATGGCTCTCTTGAATGCCAAAGACCCCTCATGGTGGTGGGCTCACAGTTACATGTCCTTGGAAGAGCAAATGTTCCTAAGAGTGGCAATCAACTCTGATTGGTTAACGATTAATGAGAGAATGAATATTAGAATGAAAGGTGGGCTATGTTACAATGAGGGTGTTGAGATACATGACTTAGATCATCCAAGTTTTAGTCAAACAGGCATCAATTTCCGTATCACTGGTCTGACACAACAGAGAATCCACATTTCCCCAGACTTGTCTAAGGAAACACAAGGAGCAGGAATTTCTTTTATTGTCTTTTGATTAGATCTTAACCCCGGTAAGTCTCTGAGCAAGATTTCCCACACTGGTTGATTTCTGGATACAGAAATAGAAAAGGGGAAAAACCTTGGTCCTGATTTCAAGAATGAGTTGTTAAATGCAAGAGAGAAATAATCATTCTTCTCAAAATCATATATACATATACATATATATATGTTTGCTCACAAATAAATACACGAAAACAGTGACACCTAATGTTACCTGTATGAATGTATATGTAACTATAGATTATAGATCATAGAGCTTCAGATAGAGAGAAAGAAAAAGAGGCAGCTTAGTGGTATACTGGATAGGGCACTGGAATTTGAGTCAGGAGGATCTGAATTCAAATCCTTCTTCAGATACTTAATAGCTATGTGATCCTGGACAAATCACTTAACTTTTCTCAGTTATAAAAGGAACAGAGCACCTACTTTGCCAGGTTGTTGTGAGGATCAAGTGAAATACCGTACACAGATAACATCCATAAAGCTCTTCTTTGTAACCCTTCAAGTACTCACAATTACTAGTTATTTTTTAATCCGTCATCATCATCATCATTATCATTACAAGACATAGACATAGTATAGTAGGAAGAGTTTTGGACTTCAGAAATTTGGGTTTGAATCTTAGCACTGATATTCGTTCTGTGGTTATGGTCCCTTGACCTCTCTGAGATTCAATGTCGTCGTCTATAAAACAAAGATGATAATAATTCTTGTACTACCTGTCTCACAGGGTTGGTAAATAAGATAATATTATTATATTTTAAGATAATATCAATGTATTATGATAATACAAAGCACTTTGTAACCACAAGGCATTATATAATTCTAAGATATTATTATTCCTTTAGGATAAGATATTCTCAGACCTCTCCCATTGCTAATTAAAACCTATATCTTTCTTTCCTTTATTTATGATTCTTACACCTTAAAAAATGATAATTTGGTTGAAGTCATACCTCGTCATTAACATTTTTCCCTGTTCAATGCAAGAGCCCCTTCCTTGTGGCTGGTCTGACGGTGTCTGGCATAGTTTCTGTCTTTGTTCATAGCACTTGCTTCCCTTTGAAATAGGGTAATTAGTACAAAGTTGAAAACCAATCCTGAAAACGAAAACACTAGACTTATTCTTGCCTGCTAATGTTCTCACAGTAAGAGCTAAAGGAACCTCTTTATTGTTTGTTTATCCCAAACTTACTATCACAGTTAAGGAAAAAAAATATCAGACAAGAGACCAAGTCCTCAGGGGACAATCCCTGGGCCTGATTTGATTTACTTTTCCTACAGAGCTTTGTAGTGAGCAGTCTAAATCATTACCTTTGTGGACTAGTTGGCAGAGTTGAGGGTCAGTATCCCTCCAAGTCTGTCTTGACTGTAAATTACCACTGACTCTCTTTTTACTGCATTCAATGGACTTCTAGAACGATTGGTTCCAGGGCCAAAAGGCATTGATCCCATCAACTAGGCCAACCCCTCTCATTTTATAAATGAGGAAACTGAGGCTCAGAGAGTTAAGGGAACTTGTTCAAGGTCACAGCTGGCTAGTAACAGGTGAGATTAGATCTTCTCCTTCTGCTCCTCTAAAATCCACATTTTGGCATGTTAGGATCTTAGTTTAGGTGAAGATAATTGGTTCCAGTAATTCACATTAAAGGACAGAGCCCTTCCAAGACCCTTGATGGCTTGTGACTGGATGGTGACTTCTTGAGGGAACAGTTCTGGGACAAAGGAGTGACTACTAGCTGGTCCTAAAAAAAAGACCTGAGGCTCACATGATATTTCATCATTGGGGGTTCTTCTACTACCAAAATAGGTCTTAGTTCCTCTTCCCTTCCCCATGGAGGCATAGCACAAAAACTAGAAGGGGTGTTATAAGTCATCGAGTCCAATTTCCTCATTTAAAATAAAAAATAGACGTAAGAGACTGAGGCCCAGAGAAGATAAGTGATGTCATCAAAGTCACACAGGTAGAACTGGAATTTGAACCCAGGTCCTCTGAGGTCAAATTTAGTATCCTTTCAATTATACCATGTTGCCTATCATCTTGGTAGATAATAATCTGGAGTTGCTGTGATGAAAACAAATGTATCACCTAGTGGCCAGGGAAGAGAAAAGCCTGGGTAAGAAATGGTGGTAGTGGAAAGGGAAGAAGAAGCATCAATCACAGGAGTCAAAGAACTGAGAGATGTCCACGGGTTTTCACACTAAAAAGCATTCCCTAGAATAGTGGCCTCCAAACATTTTTGATCAGGCACTCACTTGTAAAAAACATTTGAGCGCTTATACCTAGAATATGCATATTATTTATAAATTATGTCCTTCCTTCCTTTCTTCCTTCCTTCTTTCCTTCCTTCCTTCCTTCCTTCTTTCTTTCCCTCCCTCCTCTCTTTCTTCTCCCTCCTCTACCTCTGTCCACATAGGGAATCATAACCTTACCTGCAGGCACTCTGCCCAAAGGAATATAAGTTTTGATGGTTAAAACCTCATAAGATAACTTGGGGTTTACAGGCTAGATTTCTTTTTTAAGGCCCATGCCTAAACCCAAATCACTCTGGCTTTCTTTAATTGGCCAACAATAGGTCCCAGACCAAGCCTCACTTAGTTGTTATTTGGGTTCTGATGGCTCAGAGTGAGTATGAATAGCAATTGTTTCTGTTTGGGCCAGAAACTCTAAGGGTCTTCTCCCTCCCAGATTTTTTTTTGATTAGGTAAAAGAGGTCATTCTTTGCCTCATTTCTTATCTATCCTTAATCATTGAATGGGTGTTGCCCAAACTGAGACCTGGGAAAGACCTTAGTTTAAAAAAGCCTAGGTCTTTCACTGCATCTAGGCCATCTCCAGTCATACTGATCTTATCTTGCCATTGGACCCAGATAGTTCCAGAGGAATGAGTGAGGCTGGTGACTTTGCACAGCCCTCCCTTTTACTTAAATCCAATTCACTTGCAAGTCAAGACATCACCTTCCTGATGTCATTGGTCCTCTTTGAGAATGAAAGACAAATAGCAAACAAATTATATGTGCATACTACTACACCAATAATAATCATGTATGTTATATAATGTGCTGCCTTTCACTGATAGGAGTTTCCTTATCTGGGCGTTCTTTATGCCAAAGAAATTTATAGGTCCAGTCCTTATCATTTGGTCCTTTCATGGCCAAACCTTGAGAATGAGTGATATATTTTTCCATATTTTTTCTATATTTATTTATTTATCTATATTTATTCTATATATTTTTTTCTATATTTTTCTACTGGTCTTATTTCCTTACCAACAATGCCTTCATTATGCTCTGCAACCTAGCTTTTGACAGCTCTATCTCAGGAATCCCCCATGACTCCTAATTCCCAAATCTAAGGCCCTTTTGTCAGTCCTCTTTCTTCATCTTTTCTGTAGTCAAACTTTTCTTCCTTCAACATTTCTTTACATATAGTCTCCAACTTGCCAGCAACCCAACATAATTCTCTCTTACATGCATAAAGTCATCCGAGCTTAGGTGTCATCTTATCGATAACTGTTGGGGCTCCCTCATTCCTCCTGTTACTATTTCCAACAATGATTTCCTTTTTCTTTCCTCCTTACTTAGTTTTCTAACTATTTCACTGGCAGATGTTCGGTAGGATGTAATGCCCATGAGGTGAGGGACTGTTTCACTTTTGTCTTTGTAACCTCAGTGCTTGGCAGAGTGCCTGACACATAGTAGGCACTTTATAAATGCTTGTTAAATTGAACTGAATCAGAATCACAGAATTTGAGAGTTGCTAGGGATGTTGTGACTATTTTGTCTAACCCATACATGAAAGGCAGACCCACTGTAACATGCCTAGCAGGTAGTCGTCCAGCCTCCATGTGAAGACTTCTAAAGAGGAGGAAGGACTTCCTGTTAAAGCAGCCCATTCTACTTTTAGTCAGTTCTGAATGTTAGTAGGTTTTCCTGACATCAAGCTTCAATTTGCCTTTTTGCAATTCCCACCTAACTGTTCCTACTTCTGCCCTTTGATGGAGTATACAAAATAAGTCTAATCCTTTCTTGACATGACAGCCTTTTAAATACTCGAAGATACCTATCATTTCTCTCCTGTGGTCTTTTCCTCAAGCTAAATATGCCATTTCTTCCCTTATCCTGCATAGTCCTAATTTGCAGAGCCAATGGTTGCATGAGGTAGCAAATCATATCATTCGCATGAGAACCCAGCTTTTTTCCAACCTCTAGAAACAGGGCTGCTCCTCTCAAAACTGGCCACACATCACTTACTGGATTGGTATGCTTTGTTTCACCTGAGCAAGTAGAATGGCGGACTGAGGAATTCTCCCTGTATATAATGAAAGATGGCTGCATTTCTGTAGTAGAAGTCATATGGGGCAATGTTTGGATACCTTCCCTCTCACCTGCAGTGCCCATTTCCTCTTTGGGCAAGGTATACCCCATTCCTGCCTTCTTTTTGACCCTATTCTTAGATTCTCAGGTACAATTACATGACATCAGAAATTGGTCTGGTATAAACTTTCCCAGGAGTCAGAGCTCTAGGCCTATTTCACCAAAGCATCCAGCTTCAAGTAGCTTTCAGAATGCTGAAAACTCAATATTGTCCATCTGTCAGCTCTAGGGTTTTCAGTGTGGAAGTACTAGCCCAGGGGTAGGAAGCCTGCAGCTCAAGGCCACATGTGGCCCTCTAGGTCCTCAAGTGCAGCCCTTTGACCAAATCCAAACTTCATAGAACAAATTCCCTTAATAAAAGGATTTGTTCCATAAAACTTGGACTCAATCAAAAGGCCACACCCAAGGATCTAGAAGGCCACAGGTTCCCTACGCCTGTCCTAGCCAATGCCAGCAGAGGTTACTGTTGAGGTAGGTGGTCTAAATGTCTATTCCTAGCTAGAGACCTGCAGAGACTATGGGACCAAAAGATTCAGACGTAGAGTCAGAGGAAGAGAAACACTGAAGAAGACAGGAGAGAGAGCTTTGTGGACTGAAGATACTTTGTTCTCTTCCAGTAAGAGTGTATTCACTTACTTTGTGAGGCCTGCCCTGCCCCTCAAGAACCTGATTATGACTGATAAACATGAATGGGGATAGATATATGGCTTTATGAAGGGAAAAGTTCTATATGTTGAAGGGAAATTAGGTTTAATAAAGAACCAGGGCCTTCCACATCTGAAGCCCTGGAAAGTGCCCAAAAATCCCTTTCAGAATCTCCACAGGTGGCTCTATCATCTCTTCAACCTCTTTAATTAAAGCTCTTCCTCTCAAATGTCAGCCTTTAGGATAAATAAAAAATGAGCTCTTAGTTTCACTGCTTTTGTTCAATCACAAAACTTTTCTGTAAGAAGATCCAATTCTAGGTTCCAAAGAACTGACTTCAAAACTAGCTTTTGAAAGGTAACATATTGTTAAATTCAGGCCTACTCTGGGCCCAAAGATGGCATGATAGAGTAGAAAGAGGAAGTCAGGAAGACCAGAATTTGAATCTAATCTTAGATATTTCCTAGCTGTGTGACCCTGGCTAAGTCACTTAGCTTCTGAGTCAAAGCTTCTTCATCTTTAAAAATGGAGTAGTAATGGAATACTATTGTGCTATAAGAAGGGATGAACAGGCAGACGTCAGAAAAACCTGGAAAGACTTATATGAACTGATGCTGAGTGAAGCGAGCAGAACCGGGAGAACAGTATATACAGTAACAGCCACAGTGTGAGAGGACTGATTTTGATAGATTTAGCCTTTCTCAGCAATGCAAGGACCTAAAACATTTCCAAAGGACTCATGATGCAAAATGCCATCCACATCCAGAGCTTTCTCAACTATGGAGTTAGAATGCAGAATGAAGCGGACTATTTTCTCTCTTGTTATTTTTTGTTTTGCTTTTTCTTTCTCATGGTTTCTCCCATTCATTATAATTCTTCTATGCAACACGACTAATGTGAAAATGTGTTTAATAGGAATGTATGTGTGGAGCCCGTAGAGCCCATATCAGGTTGCATGTCATCTTGGGGAGGGAGGGAGAGAAAATTAAAAACTTATAGAAGTGAATGCTAAAAACTGAAAAGAAATAAATTAATAAATTTAGAAAAGAAAAAATGTAGTAGTCATAAGACCCCCATCACAGTGTTCAGTTCTAGGAATCAAATGACATGTTGTATTGTAGGTAAACTACCATTCAAAAATAAAATATATCCCAAAATCAGTTATGATTAATATGTTTTTTTTTTATTTTAAGTCATAGGGTCCTAGAAAATAGGGACCATTTCTCTAATTTGCTTTGTGAAGTACTACACATAGATTGACATTATCGTGGCTGGTGTTTCTCTTCCAATCTATTTCATGGTAACTGAATTTCTAGACTTGGAGTCAGAAAGAGTGGAGTTCAAAACCTACCCCTTGACACTTACAAGCTGTGTGACCATGGGCAAATCACTTAACTTCTCTGACCTAAATTTCCTCAACGGCAAAATGATGGGATTAGATTAGATTAGATTAGGGGTTCTTGGCTTGTTTTTTTTTCCATTTGTTTGTTTGAGGTTTTTTGCATCATACATCCCTTTGGCAGTCTGGCAAAACCTGTAGACCCCACCTTAGAATAATGCTTTTAAATGCATAACATGAGATACAGAAGATTGCAAAGGAGATCATTTATATTGAAAAATAATTACCAAAAAAAATTTTTTTTAATGTTCATGAATCTTAGGTTAAGAACTCTGGGGAAGATAGATCATTTTCTGGATTTCTCCCACCTCAGCTTGCTGCTGGATGAGGGTAAGGAAGAGTCTCAAAACTGACTTGAGACATGATTACTGGTTATTGTAGCATAGGATTGAGAGCTGAAAGGGATTTTAGAGATTAGCTTATCTTCTAGATGGGGATTTTCTAACTGATTTTCTAGATGGGAAAACTCAGGCCCAAAGAAGTTAAGCAATTTACCTCAGGTAACACAGGAAGCAAACAGCAGAAGTGAGATTCTAACCCAGGTCCTTTGACTCCAAGATTTGCCTCTCCCTGGAAGAAGGGTTAGATTGGTTCCATGTGATCCCAGAAGGCAGACATGCCTCAGTATGTGAGTTTGCTTTCATCTCAGACCCCCACCCCACTGGGCAGCTCAGCCAGCTCAGAACTAGACTACAATTTCCTTCCCTACAATAGCACGAGAAAAACTCTCCATAAAAATGTATGGAGGGTCTCTTAACAGATGGGGCCCAAACTCTATGCACAACTATGTTCAGTTCCCAATAGACCATGGAGACCAAAGGCCCCCAGGAGGGAATGCCACCTCCCAGGTGCTCAAAAGAGCCAGGATCCAGAGCCAGTGATGGCTGCCCTGGACCAAGTTTCAGAAAAATAAAACTTCACATCGCCAGGAGTTCAAGGCTGAGGTGCTAGCCACAGAACAGGATAGGACTCTTTAGTTTAGTTTAGGATTGGGCTCTAAGAAACTAAAACACTTGTCTGACCACATCACCCCCTGCTCAATAAGCACCTTGGTACCTCTAGGATAAAATATAAAATCCTCTGTTTGGCATTTAAAGCTCCATAACCCGGTCTTTTCCTATCCTTCCAGTCTTTTTACACTTTGATCTGCCCCTCCCACTCCCCCCTCCAACCTCGTCCCCCACTCCATGATTCGGTTACACTGGCTTGCACATAGTTTTTCTTACACAACACTTCATCTTCCAACTCCAAGTCTATGTACTGTCTGTCCCCTGTGCCTAAGACTGTCTGTCACTCATGGCTAAAATGCTCTTCCTTCTGGCTTTCCTGGACTTCTTCAAGAAATCCCATCTTCCATAGGAGGCTTTTTCTTTTTTTTTTTTTTATCATGTAGGAGGCTTTTCCTCAGTTCCATCCCTTCACTCCCCCTACTCTAGAACTGTCCTTCTGAGATTACCTTCTTTTCTTTCTTTCTTTTTTATTTTTTTTTTGCAGTATTTTAGTCATGTTCAACTCTTTGTGACCCCATTTGGAGTTTTCTTGGCAAAGACAGTGGAGTGGTTTGCCATTTTCTTCTCCATTTTACAGATGAGGAAACTGAGGCAAACAGGGTTAAGTGATTTGCCCAGGGTCACACAGCTAATAAATATCTAGGTCAGATTCGAACTCAGGAAGAGTCTTCCTGACTGCAGGACCTGCCCTTGATCCACTGCACCACCTAGCCGCCCCTTACGTAACTTGTATGTACAAAATTTGTGTGTTGTTTCCCCCATTAGGATGAGCCCTGTGAGGGCAGGGATCAAGATAGTGTTTTTTGCATTTCTTTGTCTTCTCAGTGCCAGTTCAATGTCTGGCACACAGTAAGTGCTTCATAGATGCTTATTGACTTGGGAAATTTCATTTTACAACAACCCGTTCTCAGTCAGGGCAGCTAGGTGGCACAATGGATAGAGCACAGGGCTTGGAATTCTGGAAGACTCATGGTCATGAGTTGAAATCCAGCCTCAGACTAGCTGTGTGACCCTGAGCAAGTCACTTAACCCTGTTTGCCTCATTTCCTCATCTGTAAAACGAGCTGGACAAGGATATGGCAAACCATTCCAGTGTATTTGCCAAGAAAATCCCAAATGGGGTCACAAAACTCAGACATGACTAACATGACTGAACAATAATATTCTCAGTCGCTAGATTCAGAGCTGTGAACCCTGAAATGAGAGTTTGATGCAGCTGATATATTCCCTGCCCCATGAGGATGTATTGAGAGGTGAGAGACTGTAACTACCACAAGAAAAGCAAGGCTCTCCTGCAATAGCACAGGGCAATGTCAGCTGTCAGGTAATTAGCCAAATAAAAGCACCAATACATGGGTACAATTGGGGGAGAAGAAGCTGCAAAAATTGCCCCGTTGAAAAGAGCCTTGATTAAGGGGTGACGCCTTCTGCTTCAAATAGCCCATAAAACACAATCCTATACGAGGCTTGAAACAGGATTGGACCCAGATGCTTATCTCAGCATTGAGGAGTCAGTTATTATTGTAGGGTGCAGTAGACTTCCCAGGAAGAACAAACTGTGGGTCATGCAAGCCAGGGACCTCTGTGCTTAGAGGATTGGGTAACTTCCTTGTTATTTGTGCTAGTGGTGTTTCTTTAGCAATTGTTTATTCAGATTCTGGCCCTGGGAATGATGTCTCAACTCTGTATTCTATAGGGGATTGGGGGTTAGTCCCCTTTGTACCTCCCTGTGAGTAGTCAGAGAGAACCAGAATGTTGGCAAAACCACAAATGCTGCTTGGTCATATCAGGAGTGGAATTGACCACAGATCAAGATTGGCCTCAGACTAATTTGGCACGATCATTGCTTGAGGCTACAGTTCTGAGGTTTCCCGTTTCAGCTTCAGAAAATCTTAACACTCACAAATTCTCAATGCAGTTCAAGTTAATTCAACAGTCATTTATTAAGTGCGAATAGTTTTCAGAGAACCAAGTTAAATACTGGGTAATCTATAGTCCAAGACTCATGGAATTAACAGTCCCCCTGGTTCTTAGAGCTGATGAATTATAAAAGGAGCCAGGAAAAAAAAAAAAAACCTTTATCCCTTAATGACTGTGATTTAGGGATAATCTCAAACTCTGACTCTTAGTTCTTACATCACTACTCAAGTGTGTTATAGTTTGGGGGTTCCTTGACAGCCCATTTGAAGATTGGTCAGGTTTTTATAAGTAAAATATGGTACATATCAGAATATGAAAATTAACTATTCTGTGGCTTAAATAGGCAGAGTCACTGTCCAGACTCAGTACTGCCCAACATGCTCGCAAGTATTAAAGACCAGAGAGCCGAACCATGTCAACAACTCAACTAGCTGTATGATCTGGGGTTTACTGTTGACTAGTTAATACCTTTGGTAATAATAGGGATAATGACTATGATCATAATCAATGTTTAAATATTTAGTTGTTTTCAGTTATGTCCGAATCTTCCTGACCCCATTTGGGGTTTTCTTGGCAAAGATGCTGGAGTAGTTTGCCATTTCCTTCTCCAGCTCATTTTACAGATGAGGAAACTGAGTCAAAAAGGGTTAAGTGACTTTTCCCAGGGTCACATAGCTAGTGAATATCTGAAGCTGAAGACCCAGGTCTTTGTAGTCAATACACATTTATTAAACACCGACTGTGTGCCTAGCACTGAGCAATTTAGAGCCAGAAGGGACTTTTTGGCCATCAAGTCCAGCTCCTTCATTTTATAGTTTAAGGAACTGAAGGACAGAGAGAGTTAAGTGACCTACCCAGGCCCACATAGCTAGTAAGTATCTGATCAGGATTTGAACCTAATACTTTCTGACTCCAAGTCCAATGACTGAGCACCATGGATGATGGTGATTATGGTTATAGCAAAGGAATTCACTGAAGGAAGTTGAAGAATCTCCATTAGCAATAGAATAGATTGGGATAGGATAGGATAGAATAGACTGGAAAGCTCCATCTCTATACCAGGGCTGTCCAACCTTAGGTTTTTATTGAAACAATAGACAATATATTTTGATTTGCCATTTTAGTGAGAGCTCTGCAGTAGCTCAGCTTCATTTACTAAAGCATTTATGTAAATTTCTATGCTTGTAGGTGGGTCGCATTTTGGACAGCCCTGCTCTATACCATTTATATTATATAATATGGTCCTTCCTAGGAGCAGAGAAGCACCAAGAAGCAGAGAGGGACCCAGAAAACCTGTTTCCTTCAATGACTGTGACTAATGGAAGATTGTATTCACTAACTCATGTTATTTTACATCATTACTTGAGGTGGTAGCATTATGATTTGGAGGTTCCTCCTTTGCTTGTTTGATAATTGGGCCTGGTTTTTATGAAAAAAATATTATGCATATCAGTTTATGCACATTTACTAACTTGTATTTTATATTAATGCTAAAAACATAATGTAGTGCTTTGTTCAACTCAGAATTTAATAAATTAATCATGAATTGAGGTGTGAGATTAATTTTTTGGCTGGTAAATGGTTCTAATCTGTGCTTCCTTCCCCTAAAAACATCTTTGCTGATATTGTAATGAAAAATTAATGGACAAAAATCAGCAGGTAGCTTTAAAATTTTTTAAGTACCGTAGGAGTCAAAGAAGACAAGAAAATAGAAATAATTTTGTGGCACACAATGGCTAGCTATTCAATGATGGGAAAAGTGAAAAAATGAAATAAAACAATAAATGTACAATTGATAATTCACTGCTATATTACTGAACTCCAAATGACTACTGACTTGTTCCTGCTCCCTACTGGAAAGGATTTCTGGGTGAAGAAGGTTAGAGAGAGTGTGGTAGACATTTTGTTAGAGGGATGGAGTCTATACCTATGATTATGCTGGTATAGAGAATTCCTGCAGGAGATAACTCCCTCTACCAATGCAGATCTGCATGTTCTGTGTACCTTATAGTTTTAGAGAGTAGGTTGGGGCAATGAGAGGTTGTGACTTACCCAGGATCACACAGGCAGTATGAATCAGAGGCAGGACTTTACAACTCTCAGGCCATCTCTTTATGGCCTCATAAAGAGGCTGCTTTCTTGTTCTATAATAATGTCAAGATGAGGTGAATACATGCTGGAATTTGTTGAGACATCAATCATCCCCGGTTTTAGCTTCAAGGTGAAAATGTACAAAGCGCCCATACATGAGGAGCTTTCGGCCAATTTGCCCCTGTGCACAGGGCTATGTTTCAGTCCTTCACCACTTAATGGATCTGTAATCTACTCAGTGTGGCTTCTTTCCAGTGGTACAGATCACACAACTCACCTGGACTGCCTCATCTTGACTCTTTCTGGTCTGTATCTTGCCACAAATCTTCCACAGAGGAACTCCCCACCTTTCTGGAGGCCTTCTTCTGGGGCTTTTTAGCATTCTTTAGGGGCTGAGGTAGCACTTGCACTGTCTATTATTGCTCACCTTCACTACCCAGACTGTGCCCTTTATCAATTCAATTCAATCAACATTTATTAAGCTTCTACTAGGTTCCAGGAACCATGCTAAGCACTAGGGATACAAATAAGAAAAAGAAAAGATTACATCTTTCCTAGATGATATTTTTATACTATTTCTTTCCTAAATTATCACTGGTGATATGCTGTTCCCTGCATTCCCTCTGTTGCCCTTTGGGATACCAGAGATTTTGTTTCTTTGATCGTGGTATTCTACAATGATCAATTCCATGGTTACATTATGTGTACTGGTCACATTTTACATTATTTATATTTTATATACATATTATATGTTACATTATGCATTATATATATATGGTTACATTATACATACATTATATGGACTAACTCAATGAGCTGTCTATTCAAGTACATTGCATAGTTGGTCAATATTCAATCTTCATCTCTCTCTCTCTCTCTCTCTCTCTCTCTCTAATGTTCATTTTTGGATTCATGTCTTTTGAGTGGTTGTAATGTCTAGGGAAAAAATCATTGGTCCTAAACATGCTAGATCAGATATTTTCACAATTCTTTTTTGGCAAAGATGAAAAGAAAACTTTAGAAGATTTTCTTCCTCTGGAAATCAACTTTGCCTAATGCCATCTTCTGTGAAATTTGTTTCCAAGAATGCTAATCCATCTCCAGATATTTGTAATGATGACCTCACTATTCCGTCTATTTCATAATTAGCAATGGTTTCTCATAATTCATTTGGACATTTTATCACATTTGAGAATTAATCTGGTTCACAAATTATCCTTCTTCCTGCATAAAAATAAAACAAGTGTCAAGAACTCAGCTGCAGCTCGTCTGGAAGACGGGGAAGAGAAGGGAGTATTTCCAAAGGACATTGACTATATGGTAGCTTGACTATGTCACACCCTTGCCTTCTGATGAGCCCTTGTTTCTAGTTCACATCATTCATTCTGCACTTGGACAGGACATTCCAGTTAAAGGATGAAAAAAGTATTCCATTTCCTTTTAATTCCCGTCAGAATGACCAGTGCTTGTGGGAGTAGGAGGTAGAGAAGCAATTTGGTATAGTCATGAGAGTCAAGAGACTTGAGTTCTAAGTTTTGCAAGCTTTGTGACTCCCGACAAGTTATTTAACCACCTTGGGCCTCAGTTTCCTTATTTGTAAAATGGGGATCATAGTACTTTACACTAAGAGATGCCTTTGAGTGTGAGGATCTAGATTAAAACCTCATCCCTCCCCTTATTATTTGTTTGACATGGGTCAAGTCTTGGCCTCAATTTCCTCATCCTCAAAATAAAGAGGAAGGAAACAAGAATTTAATAAACATCGACTATGTGCTGGGCGCTGCGCCAAGCACTCGATGAATACACCTCATTTGATCCTCACAGGAACCATGAGGAGTAGGTGCTATGATTATTCCCACTTTACAGATGAGGAAACTGAGACAGAGAGAGGTTAAGTGATTTCCCAGGGTCACATAGCTAGTAAATTTCTGAGGCCAGATCTAAACTCAAGTCTCCTTAAGTCTGAGCTCATCGTGCTCTCTATCCACTGTACCAACTAGCTGCCTCTAAGAGGTTGGATTAGACAGCTTCCAAGCTCCCTTCTGGCTCTCAATAGATTTTCCTATGCATAGGATTCCCATGCTCACATTGCTTCATATTCTGATCTTGCATCTGATCTCAGTTTGGCTATTAGCCTCAACACATCTAAATTCTCTTCACCCTCAAAACATCACCTGCAACCTGACCTCTGTCAGACTATCCCTCTTGGGACTTTCCCTGATTACCCTCCCTCTACTTCTGTTTCCTTTGCTCCGACAGCCTTATCTAAAACACTTTGTTTATCCTAATTACTGCCTTCTGCTAACCTCACCTCAACTCCTTCTTCCCCTTGGCCCAAAATAAGAACTAGCTTTATTACCAGCCAAATCCACAGGCCCTGCCCACCTGGGGGTGGAGATGGGGTGAGACTATCCCTCAGGCAAGATGAGATAATGACATTTTCAATTTTCACAGTTAACTGTTTCCTTTTAACTACCTTGGTTTTATTTATGTAAAAACTTTTTTTAAACTTCCTATAGTCAAAATTGTTTATTTTATCTTCAGAAGATAAATTTTGTTTTATCTTCCTTATCTCTAATCCTCTCCATTCCTTATTTGACTATGAATTCTTATCCATAGATCTGATAGGCAATTTCTTTCTTGATCCTCTAAATTGCTCCTTTTGTGACTTTTTGTATCTAAATCATACATCCATTTGGAGTTTATCTTGGTATATGGTGTGAGTTGGTCTAAACCTCAATTTCTGCCAGATTTCTTTACAGTTTTCCTAGCAGTTTTCGTCAAATAGTGAGCCCTGTTGCTTGAGTTTGCTAAATATTAGGCTTCAAGTTCATTTATAAAGTTATAATGTTTCTATCTAATACAGACTGGGGGAGACCATGGGGAAAGATGAGAAGCCCTTGACACTCTCTGCTTTCTCCATATCTCGTACTGGTTCAGCAACCACTCTGGGACTTCAAGAAGGTTCTTAGCTCTGCTTTCTATAGGCAGGGCTTGACTAAAAGCAGGTACTGGGTATCTGAACATTGATCAAATAAACACAGCTCTTTCTTACAAGTTATCCTGAGAGCCCAATCAGACATTGAACACACAGGTTTCTGGACCCCCACTTGATTTCCTGTCAAACATTTTCTCAACTATTCTTGCTCAGCACTTCTGGATCTCAGCTCTAAACAGCATTACCCTGGATTGACCTCCTTTGAAGAGACACTTTGGCTTTAAATCAGACCAAGCCCTTGGGAGTGGCCTGAGCTCTGGTCCTTGATATCTTCATGTTCTAGCAAATGCCTGTTAAAAAACTAGCAAAAGCATCTGCATCAAATTTCAAGTGTACCAGGAGACAAGAAGCATTTTTTACTTATCAGCCATTAATTTACTTTTGTGTGGCTTCTAAAAAGAAAGAAAAGAAGAAAGAAAGAAAAAGAAAGAAAGAAAGAAAGAAAAAGAAAGAAGGAAAGAAAGAAGGAAAGAGAAAAGAAGAGGGAAAGAGAAAGGAAGGAAGGAAAGAAGGAAGGAAGGAAGAAAGGAAGGAAGGAAGGAAGAATTCATTTTTTTGAAGTTGACTTATAGGAGAAATTCTTTTTTCTTTTAAAGGCAGGTAGGTGGCACCATGGATGGACCTGAGTTCATATCTAACTTCAGATACTTGCTAGCTCAATGACCCTGGGCAAGTCACTTAACCTCTCTTTGCCTCAGTTTCCTCAACTGTAAAATAGGGATAATATTGCATTTCACCACATAATCATCATAAACTGTTTTATTTTGGTTTTTTTTTAGTCCAGAAATAGGTTTATAACCTTCCATTGTGTAGTTGTTGCATAGTATGATTCTCTTTGCCACACCATTTAAAAGGTAAACAGAGCAGCAATGTATTAACCAGTGGCATATGGATACGCATTTATCTCTCATGCATTGCAAGATCTGAGACTAGAATTCTCAGCATTTTTGGCATTTGTCTATGAGACAACAGTTGGTAAAACAACTGGAAAAGGCAGAGATACTGTTTTGAGCCTATAGCTCATACTTAGTGAAAAGACACGAAGGACAAATTTTCTCACAAAAGCACTGAGGATTAGTTATTAAAATCAGTAGAATCTGGAGCCAGAAAACTTGTGGTCAGCACTTTGTCCATATTAAATTTCAACATATATTCATGAGTATTCTATGATTCCTAATCTCGAACTGTAACAACAATGTTGCTAGCTGCTGCTGTGGAGGTGAAGCACCAACAGCAAGAGCACACAGGAGGGCTGCTGGCACAAGTTCTTTGATCTGCTTTTCTAAGGAAAGCAACTTTAAGGGGTTAACAATCTTACATTAATTAAACATATATATATCCTTCACTTAGTTCAGGGGGAAAAGCCAGCACCCTGATCTTCAGAGAGTATACAAAGAGAAATTACAAGCATACATTATATAAACAGAGCAAATAAACAAACCAGTAAACAGGCTTCTAACCATCTAACTGTAGCTATATATACAGTTGCCAGAGGGAGAAGCATCAACATCTGGGTTTTCAAGGAGGGGAGGTGGGGGGAAGTTCCTTGGCAGCTACCCAAAGTCTCCACACCAACACTCTTCAAATGAGTGAGTCCCAAACAAAATGCTCACCTCGGAGTATATATGCACTTCTTCAGGGTCAGAGGGCTTCACACCTCTTGAGAGCTAATTAGCAAAAGGGTGTGGCCCTTCCTACAAACAAAGGCAAGACTCACTCAAAGACACTTAATTGCTTTAGTGCTGACAAGCACTCCAAAAGAAAAAACAGTAAAAAGTCCCACTTTGCTTGGCACCAAAGACAGTTTAGTAATAAGCGATTTTTAAGTAATATTGGCACAATTTTTCTTAAAAAAAGCTTCACATAATGGTCACACCCCACTTTTTTGCAAAAAAAAAACGTTGGCATAAAAGCTGCGATGATTATGTGATGAAATATGGTAATAACACCTACCTCCCAGGGTTACTATGAAAATCAAGTGAGATACTATTTGTAAAAAAACTGCTTAACACATAGTAGGTACTATATAAATGCTTATTCTTTTCCCACTTTCTCTTTTAAAAGCCTATAGATTATCAAAAATCCCTTCCATTTCCAGCCCCCCTTAAAAAGGTTAGATAAGAACAACGAATGTGACTTTGTGTTTTCATGACACATAAGCAGGAATGAATAGGGTTCAATTATTACCAATCTCACTTGAAATTCCACCAGGTTGCATGTAGTAGCTATATTGATGAAGTTTTCTGGCTCCAGATTCTACTGATTTTAATAACTAATCCTCAATGCTTTCTTGAAAAAATTTGCCCCTCAGGTCTTTTCGCTAAGTATGAGCTTTAGGCTCAAAACAGTATCTCTGCCTTTTTCAGTTGTTTTTACCAACTGTTGTCTCATAGACAAATGCCAAAGATAAAATACCACACAATGGTGACATCCAACTGTTGTATTGATGACAATGTTTGATGAAAAATCACGAACTAGTTTCCAACCGTCGGGTCCCAAAGTAACAATAAAATCATTTTGTCCCAAGTGAACCAATAAGAGAAAAGAAGGTGGGAATAAAATTCTTGGAACTGAAGGATGTTCAGACTAGAGAAAACTTAGAGGATGCCACTGGCTATCTTCTAAGTATTTGAAGGACCATCAGTCAACACACATTTATGTACCAGACATTGTGGTAAGTGCTGGATGGAAGAGGGATTCAGCTTGTCCTGCTTGCACCAGAAGACAAAATCTGGAGCAACGGATGGAAGATCTAGAGAGGTCAATTTTGTCTTGATGTTAGGATAAGCTTACTAACAATTAGAGCTAAACAAATGTGGAATGGGCTTCCTCCAAAAGTAGAGGATTCTCCTGTGAGTATGTTGTGGTGAACATTCCTTCTCAGGTACGGATCATACTAAATGCCCCCTGGAGTCCCTGCTATGATTCTGTGATTCTTGGTGAAGCAGGTAAGTTAAAATATAGCACACATATGCAATATGAGCTGAGACTGCAAAGTGACCAGGTTGGGTTTGTGTAAGAGATAAATGTGTGCCATATTCTTTATATTTTTATTGAATCCTGTCCTTGTTGGATCAACTGAAGTTGGCCCCAGAACTTTAACTATGGTAGGGTGACTGAAGCTTTACCCCAGGGCACCAAAATTTAGAGGGTACCAAGAGCATTTGTACTCCTTCATCAGGTAAGAAATAATAAACTTAGTACCTAGTTAGTAAGGAACAAGCCCTGGCAGCTGCCCTAAATGAGCTTTTCCGTAGCCCAGCCTGTTTCGTGTGACTCAGCCTCTCCAGCAACAGCTTCAGGGTCTCCCAAGGTCTCAGACTCAGCCAGTCAAACAGAAAGAATTTATTAATCCTCAATCTCATATATATATATATATATATATCTATGGCAGATAGATGGATAGAACACTGGGCCTGTAGTAAGGTTACAAGGTGGGATTTGTCTCTGCCTCCAGATCGGCTTCACTGAAACAGTTTCAGATAGACGGAGTTTAGATCTACTATCTATCAGATAGTGAGACCTCCACCTCTGGAGAATACTTCTTACAGATGCTCTTTCAGAAACCTATTCTTCTGAACTTACGCGCGCGCACACACACACACACACACACACACACACACAGAATTGTGATTTCAGTAGTATGGATGGAGAGTTACTGGGTTGTAAAAGAAATCTTTCACCAGTGAAAAATCAACAATTTCTCTGTAGTTCAAATCTGACCTCATCCTCTTACTAGCTATTCGATTACAAAATGTGCACTTGCCAAAAAGACTATTTTATGGAGAACTCACGCAGGGCAATGGTGGTCAGAAGAAGCAATACAAGGATACTCTCAACGTCCCTCTAAAGAACTTTGGAATCAATTGTGTGACACGGGAGACACTGGCACAGGACCAGTCAACATGGTGTGCCCGCATCAGAGAAGGTGCTGTGCTCTATGAGCAAAGCAGAATTGAAGCAGATCAAAAGAAATGCAAGATGCGCAAATTTAGAAAATCTACTCCAAATGTTCACATGGACTATTTGTGCCCAACCTGTGGTAGAACATTCTGTGCTTGTATTGGTCTGATCAGCCACAGTTGGGCACGCTGTAACGACTCCTAGCATAGCGATGTCATTTCGATCCTCTCTGAGAACAAAGGGCAACAATTAGCCTCGATTCCCTCATCTGTAAAATGAGTTGGAGAAGAAAATGGCAAATGACTCCAGTATCTTTGCCAAGAAAACCCTCAAAGGGGTCATAAAGATTTGGATTTGACTAAATAACAGTAATATACTTGGCACTGTGATAAATGTTGGTGATACAAAGAAAGTCAAAAAAACCAACCTCAAGGAGCAATAATATAGGGGAGATACACACATAACTAAATATATACAAAATGTATGCAGAATAGATGGAAGGCAATCTCATAAGGGAAGGCAGTAGCAGTGGGGGATGGGAGGTGCCTGGATAGGCCCTGTGCAGAAAATGAGAGTTGAGCTAAGTCCTGAAGGAAGCCAGGAAAAGTCAAAAGCAGAGGTGAAGAGGAAGAAACGAGGGAGATAAGGAGAGAGATCTTCCAGGTGTAAGGTGTAGCTGATGAAAAGACTTGGATATAGGGGATGGACTGGTATATGTGAACAATGCAGGGGAAAAATGATAAGGGCTTCTACTATAGTGGTGGCCTTGTGAGTAGAGAGAAAGGGACATATTTCAAAAATTTTGTGAAGGTAGAAAGAACTGTATTAGGTAATGGATTGGATATGTGGGTTAAATGAGAGAGGAGTTGAAGATGACAGTGAAGTTATAGGCCTGGATGGTGTTTATGGGGCCATGGATAGTTTGGAAGAGGTGAGCGTTTTGGTGTTCTGGTTTGGATATGGTGAGTTTGAGAAGGATATCTGTGTGAATTACAATTCGAGTTATCCAAAATTCCCTTTGTGATATGGGACCGTAGCTCAGGAGAGAGACCAGGGCTGGATCGGAGGTCTTATTCCCCATGAACCTTGTGACCTGAGATCTGACTTTTCTCCTTCCTTCCCAAATAACGGAATCTATCTTTGCCCCAGGCTCGAAAATTACTAGCCATGACTCTGCTTGTCCTATATGATACTTTAGGAATAGTTGCTGCAAAGTAGGATGGCAAGATGTATTTTTTTACTAAATTCCAAATTCCTTTATATTTTTCATTTTTTTAAATAAGGTTTTTATGAGGAATGACCTGGGACCAAATGATAACTTAGAACTGAGTTCCCCAAATCCTTCTTAAGAGCCCTTTGTTAGACATACAAAAAATGTTTCTGATATGATTCTTATGCACAAGGAGTTAGAAATATAGTGGAGGAGGCAGCAATAACAGGATCATAGTTTTAGAGCCAAGAAGAACCAAAGACTATCAAGTCCAACATGCCCCCCCGCCAGCAATTGGCAGATAAAACAAACTGTTGCCTAGAGAGGTTGTGTGACTTGCCCAGGGTCACACAGCTAGTAAGACAGAATTCAAACCCATGTTTTCCCAATTCCAAGTCCAATGCTCTATTTAGCAAACCACATTGGCTTTCAATAACAACAGCTAACATTTCTATAGCACTTTAAGTTTTTTGAAGCATTTTACATATATTATCGCATTTGACCTTCTCAACAACCTAAGTAGTTGCATTATTATCCTCATTTTGTGGGTGAGGAAATTGAGTCTGAGAGAGATTAAGTGATTTGTTTAGGGTCATATGGCTAATAAATGCCTGAGACAGGATTTGAACTTAGGTTTCCCAGTCACCAAGTCCAACTACTATACCACCTAGCTGACTCTTATACACATATAAAGCAGTTAGAATATGATGCAAACCAGCATGTGATCTGAATTACATTAAAAAAAGTGGATAACAAATATGTAACAAAGACATAAGAACTGTGGATGGTTAGGAAAGGAGAAATCAATGTTGCCCAGAGTTATCAGGCTAGGAAGGAAGGCTTCCAGGAAAAAAAAAATGACACTTGAAATAGACCTTATAGGATAGAAAGACTTGGATGGAAAGAGAGGAGGGGAAAGTAATTTCAGGTGAGGAACAAAGCATGAACCAATATATTGAAGTTAAGAATAAATAATGTGTTCATAGAACTGTGAGGGCAGCTAAGTGTAACAGTGGATAGGTCACTGTGGTTAGAGTGCTGGTCTGAAGTCAAGAAGACCTGAGTTTAAGTCCAGCCTTAGATATTTACTAGTTGTGTGACCCTGGGCAAATCACTTTATTTCTGCCTACCTCAGTTTCCCCAGCTGAGGCAATGGGGAAAATAAAATGGGGATAATAATAACACTTACCTCACAATGTTGTTGTGAGGATCAAATGAAATAATATTTGTAAAGCACTTAACACAGTGGCTATTGTACAGTGGGCACTTAATAAATGCTTATTCCCTTTCCTTAGAGCCCAGCAAGTCCAACTCCCTTGATTTAGAGATAAGGAGAATAAAGTCCCTTCCACCTCTGAGAGACTATGTTTCCATGTCCCCTGTCATCTTCAGTGTTGTGTGGGGCCTGTGACTGGATAATAACAGTGAGAGAGCATTCAGTGGCATAAGAGGCCAGAAGGCAATGCCTTCATGTCATGTCCAAGTCACCTTGGTGTTGACTGAAAGAATCAGGCAAAGTGGAGAACTCCTTAAGGATAAAGATGCTTCTGTTTAAGAAATGGTTTGATGGTGGTACAATTTTTGTTCCCAGACCTATGGGTAGTGGAATTCTCAGTGTGGAAATTCCCTTCACTAATGAAAATCAGCAACTCCTTTATTAATCTAAGTCTTAGAAATTTGACTTTTCCATGGTCACAAGGTGCTATATGTCAGAGGCAGGATTTGAACACAGATCCTCCCAGATCAAAGGTCAGTCCCATCTTCTAGCCAATGTGCCACTGTTGTTGGTGTTCAGTCATTCAGTTATGTCCAACTCTTTCTGACCCTACTGAGCTCTGTCCATGAGGTTTTCTTGGCAATGATACTGTAATGATTTGCCATTTCCTTCTCCACTGGCAAACAGAGGTTAAGTGACTTGCCAAGATCACACAGCTAGGAAGTTTCTGAGGCTGGATTTGCGCTCAGGGCTTTCTGACTCCAAGCCTTGCTGCACCACCTAACTGCCCCAGTGTGCCGTACTACCTCTACAATAGTTCACATTTATATAGTGCTTTAAGGTTACAAGGTGGGATTTGTCTCTGCCTCCAGATCGGCTTCACTGAAACAGTTTCAGATAGATGGAGTTTAGATCTCCTATCTATCAGATAGTGAGACCTCCACCTCTGGAGATACTTCTTACAGACGCTCTTTCAGGAACCTATTCTTCTGAACTCACACACACACACACACACACACACACACACACACACAGAATTGTGATTTCAATAGTATGGATGGAGAGTTACTGGGTTGGAAAAAAATCTTTCACCAGTGAAAAATCAACAATTTCTCTGTAACTTACAGTCTTAGAGAGTTATCTGGGCACTGAAAGATGCCCAGAATCTTGGGCTTGGGCTATATGACTTGGCCAAGGTCACATATGTCAGAGGCAAGATTGACCTTCAGTCTTTCTCCAAACCCCTCCCTCTATCTACAGCATCAGCTGCCACGTACTGAACTGTTACCCCGGGCTCATGTTAAGAAGCAATGATTTCAGTTTTGACAGTCAGGTAGTACAGTAGTTTACTTTAATCACCCACATGAGAAATTAAGTTTCAGTATGTCAGTAAATCAAAATTTAGTAGAGTTCTGTTCACTGGAGAAGAAACTGTGTCAAAACCCAGAAATGATTCCAACAGTAATTAATATCTTCCATAGAGTTAACTCAGTTTGGTTAGAATAAGCTGTTAATAAGCAGGAAACTATTATTTACTGTCTAAGGAAAGCACAGAGGATTTAGGGGGTACCTGTTTTAGCAAAAGCTACCGTCTATTTATATAGTGTTATTTAGTTCATCAAATGTACTTAACTTTAAGAGAAATGGAAAAGGAAACTAGATGGTCCAGATAGAGCACTGGCCCTGGAGCCAGGAGGATCTGAGTTCAAATTTGACCTCAGACTCCTGACACTTACAAGCTGTGTGACCCTGGGCAAGTCACTTAACCCCAATTGCCTCAAAAAAAAAAGAAGAGTGGAAACACAATGGAAAGGGCATTGGCATAGGAGTCAGGCAGTTCAAATCCCAGCTCTCTTACTTACTAACCTTGTGCCCTTGGGCAAATCACTTAATCCTTCAAGTCTCAGTTTCCTAATATGAAAAATATAGATAATAACAACTGCAGTACCCAGTTCAGAGCAAGGTGTGTTGTGGGGCCCAGATGAGGCCATGGATGTAAAATATGTTACAAACTTTAAAGCGCACTATAAATGTCAGATATTAATATTTAGTGTGACCTCTTTGAGGTGGCACTGTATTATAATCCTAGAAACCTCTTCAGTTTGGAAATTTTCTTCAGTCCTGGAACTCACACCATGGAAGTCTCCTCCACAAGTACCCTCTGGTCCCTCCCTCTGATTGGATGGCTCCTCTCAGAACCTCAGTTTACAGAGAGTGCCCAGGCCAACAGGTTATCTCTTCATTTCTCAACAGGCTACAATCCAGACTTTTCCATCATGCTCCTACACTGGGTACCTTTTATATCTTGTCTTCTCCCATTAAAATGTAAGCTCCTTGAGGGGCAGAGACTTTTTTCTTTTTGCTTGGCTTTCTATTCCCAGTGCTCAGCACATAGTAAGTGCTTAGTAAATGCTTCTTGACTGACTGATAGACCCCCTTTTTAAATGAATTCAAAGTCTGAGACTCAAGTCCAATCATGTCAACAATTGCCCACTATGTGCCAAGCAGGTGCAAAGCCTGGAAATACAAATACAAGCAAAAAGACAGTCCCCACCCTCAAGGAGCTTATAATCTAATTGGGAAGACAATAAATAAAATGAAACTGAAGCTGAAAAGTAAAGAGGAGAAGGGGGAAGACATGAAGGTACCCTGAGTGGGGGCATAGTAGAGAAAGTTTGATTAGTTAGGAATACAGAAAAGGAATGAAGACATGACCAGTCTGGGCATCCTCTTCAAAACAGAGGCTCAGGGGGAGAACCAGCTAATCAGATAGTGAGACCTCAGAGTTGGAGAATACTTTCAATGTGAGGGTGGAATGAACTCCCAGGGTGAACAGATTTCTACAGCAAAGTAGGCACAGTCCCATGGAGATAATTCAGTAGTCCAACCTACAGAGGTTATAAGTGACTTACCCAAGTGACTATAAGTTACTAACCCAAGGTTATGTAAGTGGTAAGTGATGACACCTTCTACATCTAGTCTAAAGCTCTTTCTACTCTCCCGCATGCCTTGTGAAGTAACAGTGTCTTCAATGTCCTCTTTTTCTTGCCTATACAATGTTTCTATGTTGCTCTATGGCTTTTTAGAACCCCCATGTTTAAATTGTAACATGGCAATGACTTCCTACTCTTAAGACTGCACCTGATTATCAGTCAATTGAATTCAACAAACTTTTATTAAACACCTACTATGCGCAAGACACAGAGCTAACTTCTGGATGCTTGACTTTATAACATTCGCCTTACTGATTATTTGACAAGAGAGCCAGCATGCCCACATGACAGCTGGTGGTCTCCTCTTACACCCAGAGCCTTTTCACTACTTACTAAGTTATTCTTTCCCCATTTGCAAGTCATAATTGACACCTGAGCAATGAAGGGAAGAATATTTTAATTGTTTTTCATCAGGAAGTAGAATTCAAAAGCCAATTCTTTTCATCACAATCTTAACGATTTTAAAAGATGTTTCCAACTGTGTTTTTGATCAAGCTTTGGAAGACCTGTGCTTTCTGCTGTCATGCCCTGTGCAGCAGTGATGTGTCAGAATAATGGACTGATAGGAAGACATTTCAGTTGTATGTTTTATCGAAGGAATGATGTCTCCGACAGGTCTCTGATGAGCACAGATTTCCTAGGGAGGTATGTGGC